>NC_086153.1:276045291-276348322 GCF_035149785.1 Candoia aspera | reverse complement strand
ATCATACATAACAGCTCCAGGGGTATCTGGGGTGGTGGTGGTAAAAAAGTCAGAATGGCAACTATGTCAACATAATCAGTGCTCTACCTTTCTAAAATATATATTGTTTATGTGACAGTTATCAAAAATGGGGTGGACTTCAATCTTCTGGCCACCATCTTGACTATTTTGGCACACATGTGCGCACGCATACACACAGATGCTCCTGAACAGCTTAGCATGACATGCAAATACAGGTACTGATTATCATACACAACTTCCATACTGTTCCCTCTCAGATAAGCAATATTATGCAATTATTCCCAGAAAGGGAAAAAGGAATAGTAAGTAAAAAAAAAAAATTAGAAGTATGAGGGGGAAAAAAAAGGAAATAGAGCTAAAGCCAGCGTACACCAACATTTACTATGTTTTGCCATGGCTTTCTATCCTTGCAAATTTGCTTCAACCATGACACGCACCACTCTGTATGTTGCTTCTTGTTCTCTAAATCTCTCTCTCTCTCAGTATCATCCATTCCATTCAACCACAACTTTCTTAGTCTTCCCCTTCCTCTCAAACTGTTCACAGTCTTCCTTCATATATTTGTTTTGCACTTTGATTCCCATTCACTCTCTCTAGATGAGCAAGACACCTTAATATATTCTTTTGTACTATCACTCACTTTACTATTCAGTCCACATTCATTCGGCCCCATTAATTCTTGACCCTATCCTTGTTTTACGTGTATCTTACCCTATTCTCGCTACATTAACTTACTGACACACCCAATTCTTATCGCCATGTAAAAATATGAGCAGAATCACGTTCTTGTACACTGCCATTTTTACTTCTTTTGACACACATTCATTCCTCACAACATACTTTATACTACCTTTTTACCAGCAAATGCACACCTTAAAATTCACTCTTTCATTTTTTCCCCATCTTTAGGAAGTGTTCTATGATGGTACCCATATTTATCTACAGTACTTTCTCTATTTTCTTACCAAATATACATTAATCTTGAAATCCATATACTTCACTGCATCATGAAATTTAACATTTGCTGCAATCACTGGGCTCTCAGTCAACACGGCATCATTCACATACAAAAACACACACAAAAGTACACATCTGCAGCCAACACACTTCTAATATCCCCATAAGAATTCCTTATCTATTCCTTTTATTTTCATGCATACAGAGTGCTCCTTTCACATTCAGCAACCAACTCTGAATTCCATATTTATGCAATTTTTTTGTAATTTAAAATCTATTCATGGTATCATACTTCCTTTAAATCAACTTGGGTACAATACAGTTTCTTGTTCAGACACATACATTTCACAGTGATCTGCTGAAGGGCAAAAATCTGTTTTACTCAGCCCTTGTCTGGCATAAAGTTGCACTGCATTTCCCAAATTTTGTTCATTGCCATTTGTTGTATCTTTTGATCAGAAGTCTGCAAAATACCTTCCCAGGTACAGTTAACAAGTCCCCCTGTAGTTTTTGCATTCACTTTTGCTGATTTTTTAATAAGAGAACAATAACAGCATTCTGCCAATCATCAGCATAGAAGAATTCGCTGTTGCAAATTTGCACAGCCACTATGTAAGCAAACCATGTCTGTAGTTTACGATTTCTCTGGTTATATCATGTATACCCGTAGCCCTACCATTCTTCAGTTTTCTGACATCATTCATAACTTCCTTTTCATCATTTTTTCTTGGCTACTAACATTTGTAGCATTTCAGTTCCACTTTTTGACATGCAACTATAATTCCAAATCTCTTAATACCCCTTTCAGCATTCCCTTCCCTTTCAGCATTCATTTCATCTCAAATCATTCATCACTTTTATTTTTAATTCTGTTCACCTTGCAGGAGGCTCTTTGTTTAGCCTCCTCAGTAACTTTCAAAGCTATTTTTTTTTTATTTCCACTGAGATCATTCGGTATTTCACTACTTCTTTGAACGTTTCTTGCTTTTGTTGATCGCATTCTTCATAAATATATTTTTTATCCATACCCACAGTATGCAATATGTTTCTCTCATCCTCATTTTTTGCAGCAATCATGTGGTCGTATATATTTTTCTCATACATAGCTTATTTCGCTCCACCAAGCAACATTTTTCACCCTTCCTATTTATTTCACTTCACATACTTCTGCAGCATAATTCTTTTCACTCTGTTCCAAGCGGCTTCCACATCTTCTTTTCCTTACATCCACTTCCCACTTATTCTGTTGGGGAACTTGCTCGTTCTTCTGGTACTTTTTGATACAGACTTGTACTTTCTCTTCCTGTAATTCTGCTTTCATTCTTCTTTCTTTCACTTCTTTCATTTTGTTTCATGTCCATTTTCCCCCAAAATCTACCTGATATTTCCAAATAACGATTTGTTCCACATTTAGAACTTATCATCAGTCTTCACTAATTCTCTCGTCCTTTCACTAGAAACAATCAAATCGATTATGCTTTTATATGCATATTCATTCCTCTATGTGCACTCAGCATGATATATGTAGGTATTTATATATAATTATTATAATTATATGGTATATAATTTTAGTTAGACATACCAAAAGGCATTTCATATATTTAATTCAGGGATAGGTATCACTATGCCTATAAACCCCTCCCTTGGTGCCTCACAGGCCCTCTGAGCCTCTTGAGTTTAATGTTTTTAAAAATATTCTTTTAACTTGAAAAAGATGATAAGCTGGAAAGCAAAGCTCCAGCCTCCAGGACAATCTTTACTTATAAACATTCATCTTATGGGAAATAAAAATGATGGGTGGATGCATCCCAATGTTTCGTTTAGGAGTGTACGTTCATGTCCAGTTAAATGGCAAAGCTAAGCTAATCTGGGAAGAGCATCCTGAAAGAATAGAGGGAGCGGTGGGAAGCAATTCCACCAGTTTGCCTCCTGATAAAAAGGATGTTTTTTGAGATTGGTTATGTCTATCATGGCAGCCATCTTGTGAAAAATCCAACTATAACTTTGCAATGTTCCAAATATGTTCATTGGCCCACAAAGGCCTACCTCTCTCCTAATCTGATCATGGGCAAGTGTAGCAGGTGCCAAATTTTTCATCATTGGACTGAATAATGGATAAAGCTGAGCTTCTTGCTTTTTTTTTTTTTCGTCATGTCAAAGAGATGGGAAGAAGTCAAGAGGGCCAGCGTGGGTGGGCTTAGGAACAGGATACATGAAATCAGAAATCAGTCTTTGGGTAGTGAAGGAAGACTTTAAAATATTAGCCCTAGCAGGTAGGGAAAGGGGGAGGTCTCCATCAGGGAGCAAATGTTTTGGCCCACCTCTTCATGGAAACCTACATCTGGAGTGGAACTGGTAATTCTAGCTAAGACTGGTATTTGGGATAAACTTATTGGCCTTGTTTTGATGCTGCTCATAATCTTTGTTTAGACAATATATGTGAGTATATAAAAATAGTAGAACCATGCAGGAATTGGCTGTTTCTAACTTTTAAGATGCAGAATATATTGTTTTATATACCTTAGGGCTACAAGAGAAGACATCAATATGTCACATTTCATTTTATCAGAATTGTAACTTAGTACCTTGAACTATCTCACCTTCCCTTTATGTTACAAGTCAAGTTGCTGGATTTATGCCACCCTTCCCCAATCTGATGTCCTCCATTTGTGTAGGGCATTAACTCCTATAATCTATAACCACCACAGCCTATGGTAGAATGTCATATGGGATATTTTCCTGGCATCGCTGTGTTTCCTATAATCTTGACAACATCCCATGATATGTTGGAACAGGAACCCCATGTTCTAGAATTATTTCTTGGAAATCTAGATGAACTGTAGAGTGGCAATAGAGTTTTCAGGGTTGATCTTGGAGTGGAGAAAAATGAATGGGTATGCTTCATTAGAATTTGAGAACTAAAAGAATACCATTTTTATATTATGTTCTGAACCATACATTTTATGACTGGTTGAACTTTTGAAAAAAAAATTGATGGCACTAGAGAACAGCTGAACCATTTCTAATATATCTGGTCAATTGAAAGGAAACCAAATCCAGACACTTGTCATATAAAGTCATTTGTGAAATGTGTCAATCAAATCTGTCCTGCATTAGGGAGCTCAGATACATACCTTTCCAACTGTGCCTGAACCCTGACATAACCTTTAAAAAACTCAACACAGGACACTAAAATAATAGTACTAAGCGCTAAGCACTTACTACTTTAACTTCCAATAGATGAGAATAGCTCATGGTTGAATTGTGGAGTCCTTGGTGCACTCTGAGCTTGGTTGTTTGCTTGCAGACATTTCATTACCCAACTTGGTAATATCATCAGTGCTGGTGAGTGATTGTAAGGGTTTGCTCCCTCTTTATATACAGTAGCTTGCCCTGCCAGTGTTGGTGAGTGTGGTTTTCTCCTTGGTTAGGGTATTGTTTTCTGCTTGATTGTTTGTCTGGTGTTAATATCTGCTTATCAGGCTCCTACGACAAACAGGCAGAAGACTAGCTAAGCTCATCCATGAACACCAACTAGCAGAAGACACAATGAAAACTCCTTAATTTCACAACACATGGACAGACCCAACCTACTTTCAACTGGGAAGCTGTGAGCATCCTAGACCAAGCTAAATCTAAAAATGCTAGGGAATTCCTAGAAGCTTGGCATTCAGACTAATCAGCCAACAATAGACACATAGAGATAAACCACATTTACACACCATTCAAAAGAGACAATAAAAAAGCTAAGAAGGAAACAAAAAGACCAGAACACATCCTCTCCAGCAGCCAACACCCAGATAAGAAGGGATTAACACCAGACAGAAAATCAAACAGAAAACAATACCCTAATCAAGGAACTACCAAGGAGAAAACCACCCCCCACCAACACTGGCAAGGCAAGCTACTGTACATAAACAGGGAGCAAACCCCACACTCACTAGCACTGATGATGTTACCTAGCTGGGTAATGAAACATCTGTAAGCAAACAGCCAAGCTCAGAGAGCACCAAGGACTCCATACTTTAACTCCCCCTCCTCCATTAAAAACAAGAACAGTGGCTACTTTATAGGGCTAGTGGCTACTTTATAGGGCTCACAATTTTTCAGTCAGAGCCCTACCTCCTACAACCTGGGTATAATAACTGTGGATTTAGCATGTATTGATAAGCTGAATTCCTATCTTTGCTATCGTCTTTGGTTACTACATAGTCAAACTATTGACCAATCACAGCTACTCTTCAGTCCTAAATTTATGAACTGTTGTAAAGATACAGTAGTTCCCATTCTCTACCCCCTGACATGGCAAAGTTTCTTCTCTTACATGGTCTCTGACATTTCTTAAACATTACTTGCATTTTTGCTATTCTTAGTTCTGTCATCTTTTCTTTTTGTTTTGCTACTTACGACTAGTGACTCCATATTGTCTGCTATTCTGTTTATCCTCCAAATTGGCACTGCACTGTCTCTTCTTACCATAATCACTGAGCATTTTTTATTATTATTAGAAACATAATAACAGTGCTTCCTATTAAAGGGGAAAAAATCTAAGAGATTTTTCTATATTCTTGGTATATAAAAGGACAGATGGAATTCTACTAAACCCATATCTTCTAGATGTTGCAATCATTTATCTGATCTTTATACAATTTTGTTTTAGGTTTTATTTTAGAATAGGCAAAGTTGTACCTCTGGGTACCAATATGCCTATAGACATCTCCCTTGGTGCCTGTCAGACTCCCTACCTCGCCTGACTAAACCCTTTATTTTTAGATTCTTTCATTTTCTGTGCCTTTCTACACAGAAGCAAGACAAAGGTAAGCTGGAGATGGATGGAAGCATCCAGGGAGCGGGGCCAAAGGAGATGGCAGGGAACAACTTCTCCTTAGCGGTCATTTTACCGGAGTGCCCATGCAATAGCTCCTAAGATTCCAAAAGTGGTACTGTATACTCCTAAGCCACAGGATTGATCTTAACAGTCCTGGTTAAGGAAAAAGCATAGCTCTGGCATAAGACAAAGCAGAATCACTCTATATTTAGGATTCCAAGTGCAATTTGTAATATCTCTGATTAAATCCTAGAGCAGGTCTCTGCTTCAGATTTTAGGCAGTTGTTCCTAGCACATATCATTAACCTGACGCCTAGCTAAATCCAATGCATTTTTAACTAGATTTTAAGTGCACTGAAATTTCCACAAGATTACAGTCTCAGGCTCATAAGGCAGCTAATTTATTTACCATTTATTTTATCATTCACTTTATTTCATATACTTAGCTATAATTTGCCACTTTTCTTCTTACCTTTCCCCATGTTTTTTCCCCCCCCCCAATTGCTTTTTCCTATAAATCCCTGACTGCCTGATTCTTACTGCTTTAAAACGCCAACTGTTGATGTGGACTACCAGCAAGTGTCTGGATAGCACCACAGCATGTTTATATCAGATACGGCATATGGTCAATGGGCAGCAGTTGCATAAACATGATGCCAGATGCTTGTTGAACTCATCTAGCCTTGCTCACATAGGGTAGCTGCACATGTGATCCACTAGATCACTGAAATAAGATGCCTGTTTCTCTCACAGCATGCATGTCAATCCCAGCTGAGGCCCACGTCAGTGGCTAATCATTAGTATCCTCTGCCAGTGGCTTCCAATAGTGAGTGTCAGACTGACAAAAGCAGTGTTGTGGTGTTTTAATGAAAGCCCTGCCCCTTTTCTACATGAATTGTGATGCTGCACACACACCCCAAATGGCATAGCTTGCGACAGTATGCTGTGGCATTGTTTTTATTAAAAAGCAGCAAGATCCTGTGAATGCTGCTGCCTCTGTCCAGTTGCAGCTGTCCATGCAATGTTATATGTTTCTTGTTAAAATAAAGATAGAAACTTCCATTTTTAAAGTGCTCAGTTTAGTAAATACCTGTCTTAGCTTGGACAGATACCTGTTACTTTCCACATAACACTTAATAGCAATGTAAGTGAAAAAACTATACCCCCCCATATTTCCATATGTAAAAAAAGAATTTTCATTCACCAGAGACTAAATAAAAATGAAAAAATGAAAAAATGAAAAATATTGTATATCAATTTAAAGATAATAGAATTAAAAATCAACAACACAAAGCAAAAACAGAAACAAACAAACAAGGAAATGAACAAACAAGTAAATATTACAAGGACTTCCATTTGAAATGTACTGAAAATGCAATGTTGGAGCCTCCTGTCCTCAAGCGAAGGTGGCCAATTTCCTTTGAAGAATATGGGAAAAAGGAAGGAACGGAGGGAGGGAGGAAGGGAGGACTGGTACTTCTTCGCTTCAAATAATCCCAGACCAAAACCCTTCCTACAGCCTCTGGATCAAAAAAATGTCCTCACACCCAAATCCAAGATGAAACAAAAATTGCTGGGGAAAAAAGTGTTCAAAATGTTTACCCAAGCTCATATATTATGGGAGGGAATAACATTTTTGAACATACAGGCAGATTCTTCTGTGGTTCTGTAATTACAGGAAGGGAACTGTTTTAGAGGACCAGTTCAGAAATGTTACAACTGCACATACTGTAGCTAATTTAAAATGGCAAAAACCAGGAAGTAGAAGCCCGTTCAAGAAAGGGGCAAAGAGAAAAATTAAGAAGAACCAGCCTTGGGAAATGTCAATAGTCCTTAGAGGTCAGGCAGGAGCTGTACAATCATATTATCTCATCAAAAGAAGCAAGCACAAATATGAAAAAAGACAGAAGGGGAAGCTGAAAAAGCTGGAATGCAGCAGGTGGCAATTATATTGTTTTGGATTCTTTTTGTAATCAGAGAAAGAATGGAGAGGCAATATTAAGTATTACACTGCTTAATGGGACAATTTCTCCTTCAAAAAGCTTTCCATAAAATTAGAAACTAGGAAATTTTATATGATAACCTTTGTATACTCTGGCTCCAGAAGCATGAAGCCCAGCAGGCTGAAAGACAATAGGCAGTTGTCCTGATGCCTGTTGACCTACATTAAACATACTAAATTTAATGGGACTAGGAGGGCAGTGAAAGTCCAGCTGCACAAATCGTTCGAAGACGGTTTTTTGTACATGGATTAAGATACAGTATTGTTGTTCTTGGTGCAATGCAGCTATGTATTTATCCAGCAGTTCACAAAGCAGCAGAGAGTTGATTATGAACAGCTTATTTCTATTCTAGTTAAATGCTCTTTGGACTAATATGACTATACCAAGCTTGATTGCTTATGGTTGTTTCACAAATTCAGTGGGAGCGAAAGTAGAGTTATCTCCAAAGCTGATCTTAATGAAAATTTCTGGGTCAGCCCTTAAGCTTTTCTTTTTCTTTTGAATGGTATTGGTTTTAAAATATTGAATGCTTTTTCTTTGCTGATTTACTCTTTGTAGTCCTTCCTGAGTTTTGTTGTTGTTTTGGGTGTTGTTCCTAGATTGCATTTTATCGTTTCTAATTTTATAAAGTCATCTGGATTTTTTAAATGAATAGTAGCTAAATAGTTCTTTAAATATTGTGTCCTTGTTCATTCAAACTATTGAGAGGTCACATTCCAAGTGAGTTCTATTCCTATATTATCATAACAGGAGAGATGCAGGGCTGGCCATACCACTAAGCAGAAGTGAACCATCAGTCTTGGGTGATACTGGGTTTTGTGCTAGGGTGGCTAAAAAGAGAAGAGAGTTGTATGGGGCATACAACCAGTGCTGTTGCCCTCAAAAAGATACTATCACATCATTAATCTTGAAATAAGATACAACGGTTGATCCAGTTGTGTATGAACGGAAAGTGTCTTCATGCAAAACATCTGGGCTGAGTTCCAGAAGCGAAAATGCAATAGAAAGCTGATCCGCCACCCATTATTTTCTACTGTATCTCCCGCAGTAACTGGATTGGTACAGATGCAGCTATTTAATTTTTAGATATTATTTGTGCAGCTGCAACAAAAGTTATTTCTGCACAAAGATTGGATTATTTAGCAAGACATTTGTTTATGTATTTAAACTGTTTTCTGGACATTTAGAAATAGAGTTTAAATCTGTAAAGTATAATAAAACCTGATTTTAAAATAATAATAACAAGAGAAGCAGCTTCAAAGGACTCATGTACAATGGCAGGCCCCGGTCATGAAGCCCACTGTATGCCATTGGCCTACTGTAGCCTCTGTCTCTTGGCCTAACCTTCTTCATGCAGTAAGGACAAATCTGGTGCACTACTTTTGGCAGTTTGGGCTCACGGAAGACAGGAGGAATATAACTTCAACAAAGAAATAAAGAACTAAAGGCAACGGAAAACTCATCATCTTAGAATCTGAACAAATACTATAAATCTGAACCAATGGATTTGTTGCAGGAGAATAGCACGATTGCTGATTTCATTACTAGAATACATGAGTCATCCTTGCCCCGGCAAATGGCTTTCTTGTGATTGTAAATATTGTGTAGCCATTGATTCCAAGTGTCATGAGCACAAAATGAAGCAGCTGTGATATACGGTTAGAAGCACTTCAGGTTCACCTGCCATCAAAATATGTCTCTGTTATTAGAATGTTGGCTCTTCATCCATTTATATTTTCTACCCATGTGGAAAAATTTCCAAATTTCTCGGTAAAAATAGTGGAATGGTTTACCATTGCCTTCTTCCATGCAGTATGAATTGATGTCTTTGCCGCTGTCATTAAAGTGATCCTCTGCCTCCAGCATCTTCCTTTATCGCTGCTGCCCAATATAGGTGCCTGCTTGCTTTACCTGGCAGCTGGGATGACCTCATGTCTTGGGTGATCCTTCTGGGAATATATACTCTTGATGTTCTTTGCCCATCCTTCCCAGGAACTGCTCCCCTGCCACAAGAAGGCAGGACAGCAGGACTTGTGTATGTGTATGTGGGTGTGTGCATGTGCTCACTAGAGGTACAAATGACCAGGCTCAAATTATCCTGCTTTGGACACATTATGCAAAGAACTAGCTCTCTGGACAAGGCTCTAATGATGGGAAATGTGGAAGGAGAGAGAAAAAGAAGATGAAAGCAGCAAGGTGGATGGATTCAGTTACAGTGGCGATGGGTGCACCATTGGGAGACCTGAGGGACCAGGTTAGGGACAGATCATCATGGAGAAAATCTATCTATGTGGTTGCTAAGAGTCAACACTGACTTGATGACAATAATCAATCAATCAATCTCCATCAATTTCTAGGCTAAACACTTCTCAGTCTATTGCTCATGTAGGAATTATGATGGGCCTCCTTCTTGGAATATAGGGTCACACTTAATATATTTTGGGAGAGCAAGGGCTTCAGCTATGATGCAAGTGGAGCTGTGTCCTGCACATAGGCAAGGCCAGATTTTTTCCCCTTATTTTGGTGGGATTATTTGTTTTAAAACTATGGTCTTTATGGTTTGTCCTATAGTTTCCATGTGTTTCCAACCTCAAAATGGCAGAGAACTGTGCCAATGATTTATTTGTGTGTGTGTGTGTGTGTGTGTATAAATAAATAACAGTGGGGTCCAAAGGGAATGTACAGTAGGTTCTAGAAAACAAGATAGGGAAACAAGCAAAGCATAAGTTTTATAATTTTTTCTATCCTGTCCTTTATTAATAGTTCTCTGGGTCATGTGATCAGGAAGGAAGACAGAGGAGCAAGCAGCAACATTCTGAGCTACTGCTGAACTTCCTGTTCCATATGGATGGATTGCTGGAATTTGTTCTGGAATGTTTTTCTCTCTGCATTTCTGGCCCATTTTTGAACTTGTTCTTTCATTTGGTAGTTTCTCTACTCATGCCAAATTTGATCCCGTCCTTTTTTTTTTTTAGATTTATCCTGATGAGTGATAGACCCTGAGACCCTTTATATAATTTCTGTACAACATTCTGATATTCTTTACAATAATCTGTCAAGTTGGAAAAATAACAAGGGGGAATCCAGACTGCATATTCCACAAAAAGCAATGCAGTACTCAAATGTGAATTCCAGTGTGCATTTCAGTGAAAATCTAATTTAGATCAGGAATTAGTAGATGTTTTTGTGTGATAGGTGTTCTTTCAACAGTATATTAGTTGATTATAGGGCATAGTGCAGCACCCAAGGGCCATTTACTGACACAGCATTCCTGGTATAAATCAGAGCCATTGTGATATAATAGTTAAGGTCTTGAACAGATATCAGTGAAGCCTAGATTCTATTCCACCTTCAGCCATGGAAGTTCACTGGATGACTGTAACCTAGTCACTACTCTCAGCTCACCGATTTGTTGTTGGCTGGGAAAAATAGGAAAGAACTTTATGTATACTCAGCTTCTGAGTGAAAAGTGGGATATAAATCAAACAAATAAATAAATCCTGTCTCTTTATCCCCAGCATCAAGAACACTAAGATATACAGTTTAGCTATACTGCAGGTTCAACTGACAGTGACATCATTACTGTTTTGTTATGGAACTGCAGCTAGACATCACTGAGAAAGTTTATTTTTCAATATTTATGGAGCTTATATATCCTGCTTTTCCTCCAGCAGATGGCACTCAAGGTGGCTAATAAGAATAATTTTAAAACAGTACATTAAAAACTAACTAAAAATATATATATTTGAAACATATATTTAAACACATTGTAAAACAACATCAAACAACCTTGCAGCATTTTGTTTTTAAAACAGTATAGTGCTATGGCTCAAGTTTATTTGGAAATTACTGCCTGTTGCTTAGGCTGTTCCAAGACTGACTGCTGATGAATGTTGGCTCAGAATAAACTTTTTAGTTGATGACAGTTTTTACAAAAAGTCAGATTTGCATTTCAGTTTGATGCATTTGTGTTGTAATTAATGTGGACTTCTAAACATAGATCTTGTCCTAGAAATATCTATGTAAGAGTCATTCTATACTAAAGGCATTACCTTATCAAAGACACAATATTCTTGGTGAAAGAATAATAGCCCCAAATTTATATCAAGCTTTAGTTCTCTAAAGCAGAATTCTATTATAAAAACAATTCTTGGGGTTGGTTCTTTGCATTCCTTTCAGAACCTCTGACTGAAAAGCAGTATGACACAGTGCTGTCTTGGTTCTGATAAAGAGTTTTGTGTAATCCAAAACGCTGCATGGACCATATCACTGTTCATGTTTTCAGAATGTAATTCTCTACGAGCAGCGAGCAAAGTATTGCATCAACATTTGATATAAAGAAGGTGCCATCTAGTGGAGAAATTAAGTACAATGTCCTGGGTCACCCTGACATATACACTTACTTGACCTTGAGGAATGCATCTATTTTTAATCAATTTTATGAAATCTGACTACCCTCCCCCATTCCCAGATCTGCATCTGATCAGATCTGCAGCCCCCAGTTTCAGTATGTTATTTATTCACTGCTAAGTATTATGTCACTACTACCAGCTCATCGGTAATGAGAGCATTTGCGCCAGTACATATTTCTGAGGGAGAATTTATCGTCAGAGTGTAGCCCACCAAACAGATCTTTCTTTCTAGAAAAAGAGGTATTTCGATTTAACTTGCTTGGTGGCAGGAAAAAAGAATAAGGTCAACAGAGGGTGCACCAAGAGAAAGGGCGGGCTGAGAGATCCGTTTGACATTGAGATCCGATGCTAGGATTACGCAATGTCCAGAAAAAGTTTCACAGTCCAGAAAAAAAAAATACTGGAAGATGAAACGGCCTGATCCAGTTAAATGGGAGAAAGAGAAAAGTCTCTACAGATCTGTGGCTGATATTTAGTAGAAAAGACTTAAGTTACGATCATATATACGATTAGACCTTTCGAACTCACTTCCGAGCAGGCGCGAGATACGGAATGTGCTCTCGCAAGATTGTTGCATCAATCATCTGGAGGAATGGAGTGTCGTTGCCGAAACTTTATGGCATAGTTTTGTTTTGCTTTACAACAACAGTGGCAGAATTGCTCCGTGATCAGGCTTGCCAGAGAGCCTCCACAAGGTTTTACGGAATTTCTCTTCGGCAAGGTTCCTGCTCTTACTGCAGGCTCATCCTGCGTACAAATGTCTGCCTGCGCGGCCCTTTCGCACAACGGAACCTTGTTGCTTCCGGCCACCGAATCCAGGGGAATGAAATTTCTGCTGGATCGTGGCACTAGTAAAGAGATGATCTCCCTCTGAGGCTAAAAAGTGAGCTATGGCCTGGATGCAAAGGCTGCGGAGAAACAAGACGCTGCAGTACGGACTCCCGATGATGGTGAGCGGTCGGTGATACGACGAACAGCTAAGTTAGCGGGGCTGGGAGGGGGGCTAGAAAGCGATTGCACGTTGCAGCTTAGCAGGCTACAGGGAAGGCTACATGCTCGGACGTCGCAGAGCGAGGGCTGCTCCGGTGGGTTCTTTGGGACGAGCAAGTAGAAATCTTATTGGCTGGAATCCTATTGAAGGCTCGCCGTTTTCCTCGAGGCTCGTTCGTCGCTGGATGCCGCGCCTGTCAGTCTGGCAAAGGGGGCGAGTGTTTGCTGGCTGAAGGGGAGATGCCGGAAAGTTCCTCATTTCACTCTAGCTCAGTGTTACTCGTATTGTGTGCTTTCTTTATACTGTACATATGAACGGCCTATAACAGTAGTAGTAATAAAGCATTTCTCAACTCAGAGCCTTCCAGAGAGAGTGGACTACACATCCCATTATTTACTTGGATATCTGGGTGAGGGTAATGAGCATTGGACAGTGCTCTGTTGAGGACAACTGTGTTATAGTATGACTTGTGCAAATTAATCCTTTGATTACGTACCATGAAGTCGGTGCTGACTCTTAGTGACCACATATGTAGATTTTCTTCATAATGATCTGTCCCTAACCTGGTCTTTCAGATCTTCCAACAGTGCACACATTGCCACTGTAAGTGAGCCCATCCACCTTGCTGGTCATCCTCTTTCTTCCACCTTTCCCAACATCAGAGTCTTCTCCAGAGAGCTAGCTCTTCACATAATGTGTCCAAGCTATGGTAACTTGAGCCTGCTCATTTTTGCCTCAAGTGAGAACTCTGGGTTGATTTCTTCAAAGATTCATTGGTTTGTTTCCTTGGCTGTCCAAAGTTTAAAAAATGTTAATATTCTACCCTGCTTCTTTAAAGTCCAACTTTCACTTCCAAGGAGTGTCACAGAGAATACCATGGCTTGCATGATTCTGATTTTCGTAGGTATAGACACATCATAGCATCTGAGTATCTTTTCTAAGGCCTTCGTGGCTGCTCTACCAAGTGCTAGTCTGTAGCGTATTTCTTCACTGCTCCTTCCTTTACTGTTGATGGTTGATCTTATAAAGCAGAAGCTATCTACCACTTAAATATCCTCATTGTCAATTCTAACGCTGGTTGCTGTACTTGTTGTAATTGTGCTCCTTGACTTTCATTACTAGAGCTTACAGATCCTTTGCATTTTCAGCTGTTAGAGTAGTATCATCAGCATAGCTCAGATTACTTGTATTTCTTCCTCCAACTTTAAAACCACACTCATCTTCTAAAATGGACAGTAACTGTAGTTTTGTTTTCAAGAGACTGTTTGTTTTTGAGGGTGTCACTAGAGGACTGGTATTAATCTCTTCAGGGATTAAGGAAAATAGTCATTTGATTACTCAGGTGTAATTTGATAGAAGAGAAACTGGAACAGCATACAGTGGGACTTGGAATATTTCAGCAATGACACTGAATCCTGTAAGAGGGGCAAGAGCTACAAGTGTGACGGGTTAGGGGGCAAGATTTAACATGCTTCATGTATGAGGGAAATGTGACACCTTGATTTATGTGACATCCTGTTTACCATTTGCCTGACAATAGAATACATTCTAGCAAGTGTGAAAGAGTATTTGGTTTAAAACAGGAATGCTGCTGATGTGAGACACCCCATTTATCACTCACACACTCACACTCACTATCTGCCTGGCTGTCCTTAGAAGTTGGCTTGCCTATTTTTTTCAAGCCACACCTTAAAGCCAGGAGACCTGCTGAAGGGATTACCCCACTTTTCTGCTCACTCTGTCCACATGAAAAACACTGCCATCATTAAAACGTTCCTCCAAGGAATATTTGTTGAGGTCTTTGCCTCATGACAGACTAGGTGTTCAAAACCAAATGTTTTCTGTTAAGTGGACTGCTTAGGGAAGAAGGACAACATGATTGTAACCTTTTCTGTCATTTTCTGGATTACCATGCTGATCACTGAGAAAATAGCACAGAAACCAAGTCAGTTGTTGAAGAAAGAGTGGAATGCTCTGTCTACCGTTTACGAGCTTTCTTTGTTCCATGAATGTGTCACAAGGACATTGTAAAGAGGTTCTTTATAATACCTCCATAGATACCTGTTCTGATTTATCCTAGACTCATAAAACTTAGAAACACATGTAGGTTTACAAATTTTATTGTTCACTTTCTGAACTAAAAGTTTTAATTAATTAATTAATTAATTAATATACACATACATACATACACCACAGCTCAAAGTTTAGTTGTCCAGCCTAAACTTGAAACCTACCATGCACAATAACTTGTTCCGTGTGAGGGCTACAAGTACTACAGTTCCTATTCTCCTTTATAATTTCCAACAAGATTAACCTCTCCAAGCTTGGAATTTTTCTCACATACCTCCTGGTACTTTTCCATTTGAGTGCCAGTTTCTCATTCAGTTCACTAGATAACTACCTGTAGGTGTCTATAAGGAGAGAAATGTGTACTGCAATGTCACAGTGCAAACTCTACCCCTTGCATATAAGATCACACAAATTTTGGCATCATTATGGAACTCCCTGTTATTTTGAGAACTATGGTATTTTAAGAATTCTCTCTTTTTTTTAATTGTAAAACTCTCTGTAGGTCTGCCCCATCCAACTAGGACAACCTGCAGTGATGCAGCAGTTACTGCTGTGAGTTGATACTTGCTACCACTACCTTTTTTTCTTCCCCTCCACTAGGGGAGAAAGGCCAAGACCAAAAGAAAAAGAAAATCTCTAATTGAGAAAAACAAAGGCACCTTAAACCCTGTATCTGGGAGTCAATCTAACAAAGACTAGGTCTTCTGGGGCATTTTACTGGATTATAACTATGCTATTTAAGAAACAAATTGGTATGAAAATATCTGCTTAAAATAATATTTAGAGTTTATGAAGAATGCACAACAACAATGAAAAATGGATGGGATTTAGCTTAGAGAAAATGATTAAGTTTTAAGGGAGAGAAGGTGAACCAAGGAACAATGGGTAGGCCCATCCAAAATGGTGATGAGGCCTCTAGGAAAAAAAACTGATTTTGAAGGAAATATGGTAAAGCTTCACTGAATACAAAATAAAACCAAATCATAATTGTATCTATTTACTCACTGCATCTAGAAGTCTGGGGGTACTAGATTGCTTCCTGAGTCCTGGAAGAATTCACTCCCAACTTGGGGGGTGGGTACCGTTGCTTTATTTTTTCCCCCACAGCCAGTTGCTGCTCTGAGGAAATTCAAAAGAACAAAATTTATTACATATATTTTTTGTTAGTTACATTCTGTCTTTCCTCTAAGAGCTTAAGGTGGTTTAGATGGAATCTCTTTTCATTTGATCCTCACATACCTTGCTTGTCTTGTAAGAGATTGCTCTCCTTTTTAGATTTTCATATTTCCTTGCCTTTTCCTTTTTTTCCTAATGTCCCCAAACTGATGGACAAAAAGACAAAATGAACTATTCCTTTCTTTCTTGCGGCTCATATTTGTAGTGCACTTGGCTCTCAAATACAGTAGATGGTGCTCCAGTTTCTAAAGTACAGTAAGTGAAATGTCAGAGTTGATTCCTGATCACTGCTGCAGCAGCTGGTGATTCACCCTATGTGACTTTAGCATACTGCACTGGGACAGCAAGTTTTCTGACACTGCTACGATAAATTGCTATCAAGATCAAATTATGTAATTGGACAAATAAACTTGTTTCTATGGATGTTTAAAAGAGCCGGTTTAAGAAACAGGTAGAAAATCTGACCTGAATGCTGAATTGCTCTCCATGCCTACTCCTAGGCCTGGATGCTGTGTCAGTCCAATTTTATTGTTTCAACCACTGATCATAAAAACTGACGTTGTGCATCTTTGATGGATTGGAGAGTCACAAGCAGCAATAGGTAGACAAAGCTTGGAATCCTTGCTGTTTTCCCCCTCCTCCTATACAGCAGCGTTCCCCTGCAATTACAGGTAATCCTTGTTTAGTGACTGCCTCGTACAGTGATGGTTTGCAGTTATGACAGTGATTAAAAAGTAACTTTGTGACCAGCCCTTGCATTTATGACCTTCGCAGTTCTGTAAAGCAAAGGAAAGCTGAAGTAAGATCATAAGCACAGTTGCAGTTTCACTTAGCAATTGCTTTGCTTAACAACTGAGTTGCCGGTCCCAACTGTGGTCGCTAAGCGAGTACTACTTGTAGAGTAACCCCAATCCTTATGGAATTCAGGAAGGCCATCAAGACCTAACAATTCAGGAGGCCTTTGGAGCGTGAAATACAGATAGCTGCCCTGCAGGTGGTGGTGGTTTTATCTGGAAGAGTGTTTTCCCAGAGCATTGCAACACTGACAATTATTGTTATTTGTTAGATTAGTTTATCTTTGTTATGAAGATGTTTGCTGTTTAAAGTTGAAGGAGCCTACAACCCCAAGCAATAAAGAAATACTCTAAGTTGCAGATCCCTGGTGAGGTGATAGGATAGTAAATCCAAGAAAGCCACTTCTTTGTGGCGTTCGAAATGGTTCCTGGGAGCAGGCTTCATTTGAGTCTCTGTTTCCTATTATGAGGACCTTGAAGCCACAGTTCTCAGAACGCTGCTTCACTTCCCCTTGCCTTTCTCAGTGAGATAATTGCAGAGATGGGATGGGACTTTAGAGTACTTCTTAGGGGCTCTGTGAGCTGGATGGGAGGGATTTGGCAGCTGATAGTTCTCCATCTCTGTTTAAAGGCAAAAGTCTTAAATTTGTATACACAAATACCAGTTTCAGGAAGCTCTTCTAATATGCGCTTTCTCAGCCTACCTCTGGAGAGTTTTTTTTCTCCCTCAGTGAAATAAATGGCGGCCATTTATTTTTAAGGGGGAAAAAAACTGCTGAATATGGAACATCCAAATGTAATCACTACATTGCTTAAACTTTCATTTATAGTATTGGTTTGTCTTTTGTAGTTACCGGCTCTTAATAAGCTTGTAATAAAATGGTGGATACAATGAAAAATGTAATACTTTTCATGTAGTCCTGGAGGAATTGTTAAAGCTTGAAATTAAATCAGTTGTCACTGTCTCAAAACAAATTTTAAAGCAAGAAATAATGTTTATATTTTGGTAATAGGATCCTATCCCAAAGTGAAATACGATTGCCTTAAGGAAGTGCTTAGGCAAAAGGAAGAAAAATAGAGAACAGTAAAGAGCTACTTAACAAGAAGTGTCTGCATGCTTTTGCTCTTTAAAAATTTGGTGCAACACAAGTGGTGAATTTAGCATATTCTGTCCCAATTTCACTGCTTTTATCAAATACTTTTACCATTAACCAGTGTTTTGCATTGTGCTTCTTACCACCTCCTACTATTATGTTCATGGGGGTTGGAATTAACTAGCTTTGCTGTAGTTCATTTCAGTAACCAAGTGAGTGCCTATCTAATGGAAAGAATTGCAGCATTGAGCTTCTGAGCTAATGCACTTGATATTGTATTACTCCTTTGTTCCTGGCTGATATCTCTTATTATGAAATGTTCTGACTATGTGCAGTCAAGTCAGTGTTTACTCTTACTAACCACATAGATAGATTTTCCCCAGGAGAATCTGTCCCCAAACTGATCCTTCAGGTCTTCTAGTGGTACACTCATGCTCATCTTCTTCCAATCCATTTTCCCTCAGTATATACTCCATATATAGGTTGAATAAATAAGGTGAGAATATACAGCCTAGTCTTACTCCTTTGCCAACCTGGAGCCAGTCTGTTTTGCCGTGTTCTGTCTGTCCAGTGGCTTCCTGACCTGTGTATGTGTTTCAAACGCAGACAACGAGATGTTTTGGGATTTCTGTATTTCCAAGCACGTATTTCCACAGCTTGATATAATCAATGCAACCAAGGCCCTTTGTCATGTTCCCCGTTGCAAGGCATAAGTGCATCACAATGGGGAACATGCACATTAGGAAAGAGGAAGGGATAATCATAATCCCTTAATCTCTCACATATCCCTCAAGCACCCATATCCATAAAGGAATCACCAACATAATAGAAACGCCCCTCAGACCAGACTTGGCACCCATTGAAAGATCGGGGGAACGCCTTCCCATTACCCCGGGGGACGCACCTGCACTGGACGAAGGCGAGGAAACAAAGGAGAACGCCAGAGATCGCCGGAATCGCCCATCAGCAGACGCATCACAGTCCCAAGCACCCATCCGGTCCTGGCTCAAGGGTCAATGGGGGGTGGAGAAGGACAATGTCCGCCACTGGAGTATAAACAGGACACCCTGCCAACACATAAGGATTCCCGTCTTTTTCATTGCATGCATTCTGTTCCAATAAAGCTGGAAATCCTTAGACCCTCTAAGTGAGTCCGTGTCTTTCTTGGAGCAAGGCTGCCCTGACACCCTTCTATAATCAATGAAGCACACTCTTGACTTCTTTTTGGTATCCTTTGGCTTTCTCAATTATTCGGCTGCATCAGTAGTATTGTGTTGTGTTCTGCTATTTCGAAAGCCATCTTTAACATCTGGCATCTGGTTCTAATCTGTGTTGGATAATTCTAATCAGTATTGCTTTCATGTGACAATCAGAATATTGTATGATAATTTGCAGACTCTGTTAAGTCTCCTTTCTTGGTATTGGTATGTAGATTTACCTCTTCTAATCTGTTGGTCTCTGTGTCGTTCTTCAAATTTGCCGGCATAGCTTGGTTAGAATCTTTACTGTTTTTTTTGTCACTTGCTTGCCATATTTTTTATATAATTATGAAATGTCAGTGAAAAAAATGTATATTTCCTTGCTATATGGGCACAAATTAAGAAATTTGAGTCAGTGTAGCGCAGTGATTAGGAGTTGGACTAGGACTGGTGAGATCCAGGTTCAAGTTTACCCTCAGCCATGAAAATTCACTGAATAACTTTGGACCAGTCGTTTCCTCTCAGCCCAATCTACCTCACAGGGTTATTGTTGGAAAAAATAGGTGGAATGGTATGTATGCCCCCTTGAGTTCATGGAGGAGATATGATACATAAATTTCACAAGTAATGCCAAATTCTTCAAAACCCAGCAATGTTTGATTCTACTGCAGTTGAAGAAGACAGCACATTCTTTATTTTTTAAAAAATGGAATGTGTCTTGCTTTGGGGAAACCTACAGGAAGCTATTTTTCAGACAGTCACAGCTTTCTAAATTCTGACCTGGCCAAGCCTGTAATTCAAAATGACTACAGTGTGGTTCAGAGAAACATTTGCTCATGCTTTCACTACGGAATATATGGCCTGCCTTCTTGTTAAGACTGGATTTTGCAAAATGCCTTTTGTATTCCCTTACCAATTTTGAAGTACACATCTTACTCTGCTTAAGGAAACTTTCCCCCCTGTGGACTTCCTTGTGAGTTTTATCCCGTACATGTATTTCCATGCTGAAAATGTTGTAGTTGCAGAGGTTGAGATTGCATGTTCTCTCCAGCCACAAGGAATTCCCAGCTGTTGAAGCATCACAATCACAGTGACAAACTGTTGACACTCCTTGATAAATTTCAGTGAAGCAAACATGAGTTAAACATCCATGCCAGGGAAGGATAAGTGCTGTTTATTCACGTGTTAAACAGTGATGTACAACAACTCGTCAGGCAGTACTGGAAGCCAAATTTGTTGGACTGTTGTTGAATCCAGAATGATCAAGGTGCCTTTCTTGAAAATTCTACCTGTTCCATAAGCAAGGGAAGTTAGAGCTAAATAGTTTCAATGTGTGGATAAGATGAGGGTGCTGGGATTAGGGATTTTGATTGAGGTTTATGGGATATGGCCAGTCTCTACAAAAAGAATAGAATACACTCAAACTAGTAGGATACCTTACTACTGATATTACCTCAAAAAGATGATAGAGAAGATAGTGTCAATAAGCAAGCAGAAAAGCGTGACCCAATAGATACTATATATATACACTTTCAAAAAGTCTTTGACAAAGGTCATCATCAGAAAACTCAGCTGCTATGACATAAAAATACAGGGGATCTCAGGGATTGGCAACTGGTTAATAAAAAGAAAACAAAAGTAGGAATAAATGAGCAATTATCCCACTGATGAGTTACGTATACTGGGGTCCTTCAGGAATAGATGCTGGGACCAGTGCTTTTTAACTTGTACATAAATAAAATGGAATTACGATTGAGTGGTGAGGTGGTTATTTCTGATGACGGTGCCAATCTGAAGTGGTAAAATCAAAAAGAGATTGTGAAAGAGTTACAGAGCAATCTCTCCAAAATGGCTGAATGGGCTTCAGAATGCCAAATGCTATTCAACGTAAACAAGTTAGTGATGCATGTTGGCAAAGGGAAATAACAATCCAAACTTTACCTGTGTAATAGTGGAATCTGAACTAGCAATAATTAATCAGGAAAGGAATCTTGGATGAAAATATCAACCCAATGTGCAGTTGCCATGATCAAGTTTATAATTCCGTGGCTGGAATCATTAGGAAGGGAATTGGAAATAGAACTGCCAATATAATAATGCCCTTACACAAATGTGACCCTGCATCTGGAGTATTGTATACAGTTCTGGTAACCATAGTTTAAGAAGGACATTACTGAGCTAGAATAGGTGCATAAAGGTATTTGGGAATTGAAGCAGTTCCCCCACAAGGAGGGACTGCAGTAATGAAAGTTCTCTAGCTCGGATCAAAGGAGTGTAAACGGGGACATGATAGAGAAACGTAAAATCATGAATGGCATATATCAAGTGAAAAGAATGTTATCTCCCTCACAATGTTAGAACTTGAGGTCATCCATTGAAATGAAATGGACCTACCCAAGGATTTTTTATATACAGAACATAGTTAAATTGTGGAATTTTGCTGCCAGCGATTGTGATGATGATAGCCAATTTGAATGGGACTGGACGGGTTCATGGAGGTTATGAGTGACTGTTAATATTGACAGCTATTTACTACCTTTTGAATCATAAGTGGCAAAACTTAAAGATAAGTTTTGGTCTTCCCCATAGGAAGCACCAATGGGAGGGAGTTATTTTTTTTCATTCCAGGCTTGTGAGCTTCCCAAATATATCCAGATTGACACTGTGTTACACAGTGGACTGGATGGGCCTCTGGCCTGACCCAACGTTATGCTCTTAAATATTCCTTGCCCAGAGCTGTTACCTGTTTCTATTCAAATTGTCTTTTGCTCAATTGGGTCCTTTGTGCAAACATAAAGTTTCTGTTATATTTCTCCAAGATAGGTGAGAGTGTTAAAGTTGCATTTGTCTCCTAAATATGGTGCCATAGAATCACTGGTTTATGGGCAGAGTAGCGTTGTTATAGAATCCATCGCATATTAAACTGTATCCCAAACAAGTGCAAGAGTCAAGTCATGTGCAAATCCTCAATGAAGTGCTTTACTTTGTTCAAAACTTTGATTGAAATAATGCTGCATAGCGGTGCCTCACTTGAAAAGATAGTTCTGCAAAATGGTTGCACTATTTTGAGCTGATAAGAGTAGCTTCTAGACATGGGTTTCTACACATGTACAAAAGCCACTCTTATTGAATTGAGCTGGCGGATCAACTTGAATTGGTCAAGCTTCAATTCTTCATAGAGGCCTAGTTCTTTGTGTCTCTGTGAGGGAGATCAAGTGTTATCTATGCAGGCCTGTCTGTTGTTTTTAGCAATATAAACTACATTAGATGAGCCATTTCTTTTGCAGTCAATAAATACAGGTTCTAGGAAAACAGATAGTTTTGTTTTTAAAAAGAACATGCCTAGTCACATGCCTTTACCTATTTAACATAGGTGTCTTACTAAGTTACTGCTTACCTTAGTAGTTGATCAGAAGAAAATACGGTCTGCAAATTGCAAAACTTCATAATATACATGGAATTTTGAATAACATAAAGTTAAAACATTAAAAAAGTAACTGCTGCCTTACATTTTTATTATGGGTCAGTGATGTGAGAGCAGTGGCTTCATGGTGCTTATAATGCCAGTTATTTTAGAATATATAAGCCATTCTTTGTCGTCCTTAGACAGAGATTCTTGATAATAGCATTTTATTATTTCTAGCATCAATTTCTGAACTGGTATCATAACTACTCCCCACCCCCAAACAGTATGGTTGATGTTTGCCATGCTATGCATTCTTGTCTGCAAGGTTGCTCCATGTCAGATCAACAAAAAGTGACAGGTAAACCTAAAATGAGTATTATGCATCTAATTTTCAAACAAAAAAAGAACATTCCAAGGAGAAAATTTACTATATATTAGTATAGTATATTTATTAGTATATTTCCAGATATATAATGTCCATGCAAATTTTCAAGAAAATCCATGACTCTCAATGGAACTTTCCTTTATTAATCCATGCTGAAGGAACCAAGCTGCATTTATTGAACTGAGAGTCAAAACTGAGGGTTAGCAATGAATTACAGTGTTCAAATTGGATTGGATTGGACCCAGATTATGCAAGGCCTTTCCCTTATCTTTGTTACACAAGGTAGAATGTGTAAAATTAGCTGTTAAAGAAGGAAGCTAATAATGATATATTTGTATGTGGGGATACAGTCTCTTTGATGCGTTTTTCATTGGTTGAATAGCAAAATATGCTTCCAGTTAGCCATTTTCATTCAGCAGAAAAAGTGACAGAATATGAAGACTGTTGCATTTTTAAAATGTCATCACATGTTGCTAAAGTACAGAATATCTTATTTTGGGCAAAAATATTTTCATTGTTGTATGCTCCCTGGTGCAGGATAAATAAAATTGCCTCTTAATCTGAAGCATAAGAAGTTCAAGACACTTCGTAATATCTCTCTCTCTAAGGCAGAAACTGAACAATACTTCTATGCCAGAATTGCCTCTGGTCTTGGACAGGGAAAAAATGAAAGACTACAGTTTCCAGATATCAGATTGGGACCTTATAGTAACTCTAGACTACACATGTGGTAATTTTGCCTTTTCAAAAGGAAATCTCCCATGCCTCTTTTATTCTTGTTGTGTGAAGAAAAAAGAATACAGCATTTCATTTGACTGTTCCAATTCTGCAGCTGCATAATGCATACAGTAAACCCTTGATTTTGTCATGAGTAAGGATGGCGAGCAGGGGGCTCCCACCCAGACTGTCAAGCGCATGCGTAGCACTGAGGAACTGTTCAGCCATTCAAAGAGAAACAGATCGGGACCGCCTTAACCCTTGGGGTTATATGTCTGGGTTTTTCCCACGCTTCTTCAGTTTGTTAGGATTCTTGTTAAGTACTAGTAATAAATATTAGAGACCAGTTCATTGTCTCAGTGTGTTTCCTGGTAGTTAGGACAGATTTAACAGACTAATGGGGGGAAGGAATGGCTATTACAGCCAAATGTCCATTAAAAGGCAACCTTTTTTTCACATTTAAAAACACACTTGTACATGAGAAGACCTACTATACTGGTATGAGTGATTACCATTTTGAGAGAAAGTAGTGAATGTTATCTGGACTTGCCCAAAAACAGACAGTATCTGTTGTTGCCTGAAATTCAGACAAGATTCAGGTCAAGCAGATTTGTTTCTCTTGAGTTGGGTGGCCTTTGAAATCTGGATGGATGGATGGATAGAACTGAAGTACATTTAAATTAAGAATTTTTGGTAGTTTTAGGTTTCAGCAGTAACTTTATTCAGCTGCAGGTTTATGGGCTTGAGAAGCAGCAGTCTTACAGAAGAGGCTTGAAAATAAAATATTTGTTCCTCAAGTAAAACATTTCATAATATTTTGCCTTTTTTCCTTTTCTCCAGTACATGATCTGTAGTACCAGCAGTGAACATGGTAATGGGATTAATTTGGGGATTTGTGGTAAAAGGAATGCAGTTTTGTAATCTGGCTTTCAGAATCAATGTTACAGCATGTGATGAGTTCCTCTGGTAACAGGTGATCTAGTAGAGCAAATTGTGGAACTGGAGAAATCGCTGCCTATTTTGTTAACAAAGAACTTGGCTTTTTGGGTTTTGCTGAATAGCATGTGAAAATAGCATGTGAATGGATTATCAGAGGCGTGACTGAATGTATCAGGTTGGTATCTTGATGAGTGATAACCAACTTTAATAGTTTGCCAAATGCTTTTTGTAGATGTTTGCTTAATATGTTTTCTTTCAGAATGAAAAGGGGAATAGGTTTTCAGGAATCTGCTAAGGTAACATTAATGCCACTTCTTCATGAAATATTTACTAATGTCCATGAAACATTTACATCAAACAGGTCAGCTTTGCCCTCTCAGCAAATTCTGACATTTTCACAATCCATTCCTCCACTGTGGGAATTTCATTAATCTTCCATCATTGAGCATACAGTAGTCTTGCTGCAGTTACCATATACAAAATCAATCTGCCACAAGTCTTTTCTAGTCCATTGCCCATAAGTCCCCTAGTTTCTTCACAATATTTATCTTTAAAATCCTTTGCATAGTTATATGAATTTGTATCCAAAACTTCTTAGCTTTCTCACAAGTCCACCATGCTTGATAAAATGTCCCCTTATGTTTTTCACATTTCCAACACTGCTGTGAAGTACCTTTATACATTTTCAATAATTTCTCTGGTGTCATATACCAATGATACATCATTTTATAAAAAAATTCTCTTAATGTCACAGTGTAAATTTAATACCAGTTATCCACATTCTCTCCTAAGTGTCCATCTGTATATTACATCCAAAATTAATAGCCCATTTTGTCATGCAATCTTTAATCTGTTCCCCTGTTTCAAATCTTAACAAAAGTAAGATTTTTGCTATTACATTTTCATCATTTGTACATAATTCAATTTTAGATTCTGTTTTGTGTTTTTCAATTCCAAGTATCTTTTTACCCATTTCTTTTAATTGAGCATATGAAAACCATTAAAAACTATGTCCTTCTGCAATTAATTGTTCTCTTGACTTCATCTTAATTTCTCCTTCATCCTGTATTAATAAATCTTGATATGTTACCCATTTGTCCCTATCTGCTGTTTCTCTTCTATAAAACGCTTCTTGTGCTGATGTCAATAAAGGTATCTTCAGATACAGTCTGGGCTTATATTTGTTCCATAGTCTCAATATGGCACTTCTCAATTTTTAAAAAAAATCTACATTAACTGTATCGTACTATGAAAATCCATGCCAACCAAACCTCGGGTTATGTTCTTCCAGTTCTAACATTCTTTTATTTCTCAGCAAAACCCATTCTTTCATCCAAACTAAACAGCAAGCTTCAAAATGCAACTTAAAGTCAGATAATCCGAATCCTTCTCTATCTTACATCTTGCAGAATTTTGTATTTAACCCTTTGTTTCTTACCTTGCCATACAAATCTGGATAAATCTTTTTGCCATTTTTCAAAACAGGTATTGTTTGAAATTAAAACATCATTTAGGTAATACATTCATTTTTATCACAGAAATTCTTCCAAGCAATGACTGTTGCAACTTTTCCCATCTTAGTAAATCTTTCTTAATTTCATTCTATATTTTAACATAATTATTCTGAAATAACATATGATTCATATTGGACATAATATTTTACTTTTTTATCAAATTGAAAACCGGTTTTATCAATCAATTCTTTTTGAACTTCCATCATATTTTTAGTTGGCATTTTTGTTTTCTCTTTATTAATTTTAAATCCAGCTAATGCATCAAATCCCTTCAACTTTTCCCTTAATATTTTTATTCCTTCCAAGGGATTTTCAACTATTAAAACCAAATCATCTGCAAATGCCCTTAATTTATATACTTCTTTTTTCACCTTCACCCCAGTTATTTTCTCATCTTGTCTTATATCTCTGTTAAGGACTTCCAGAGCCAAAATAAAAACAATGGTGAAAATGGGCAACCTTGTCTTGTCCCTTTCTGTATTTCACAAGTTTTATTCAATTCATTAACTATAATTTGTGCTATTTGCGATGTATATATTTATTTTACCCATTTAATAGAATTTTCTCCAAAATCCATTTTTTTTCCAAGATTTTAAACAGGAAAATCCAGTTCAAATTATCAAATGCTTTCTCTGCATCAAGAAAGATTAATGTGGCCTGTTTTTCATTCTGTTGTTCCAAATATTCTAATATATTAAGAATATTTCTTATATTGTCTCTCAACTGTCTTTTAGGCAAAAAGCCACACTGATTCTCATGTATACAGTCTTGCAGAACACCTTTCATTCTTTCAGCTAAAACCATAGTAAATATTCTGTAATCATTATTCAATAAAGAAATTGGTTGATCATTTTTTGGAAGAGTACGATCCTGACCTGCTGTATGAACTAAAGCAATATTTGCTCCTTTCCAAGTTTCTGGTATCAGTTCCTTTTTCAAAATGGAGTTCATCATTTTATGGAAAGGTTGTATCAGTTCATCTTCAAAACTTTTATAATAAGATGCAGGTAGTCCATCCGGTCCTGGAGCTTTCTCTCTTTTATTTTATTACTTTCTCTTTTTCATTGCCTCATAAATTTCTCTTATTGTACTGGATTTGTCTTCTGCAGCTCCTGGCGCTCTACTCTAGAGTAGCTGACAACATCCCTCTGGATCTTGCCAGACTTCTCCCAAGGAACTTCCCTCCAGGGCTATGTATTATGAGGTTCAGAATTCACCTCTGCCTTGTACTTAAGTTCTTGTTCAATGTATTTGTCCTATAACACAATCAATTTGTCTGTGAAATGAGTTTTGATGCCTGGCCATAGCTAGCGCAACAGCACCATTTGTGACACATCCCAGAACACTTGGAATTTTGAGAAAATGTGTCCTCTGGCTTAAAAATATTTTGGATGCTGATATATAACATATCCACATGTATTATTGTTGGAGTTCTTTTACAATAGTTTGTAAAAAAAATCAGCATGCTGGGCTGACAATTTCTCATAAGTTTACATGATGTTCTTGATCTCTCCTTTCCTATCCTGATTATTTTTCTCTTATTTTAATATATTTTAGGTGTTAATAGTTGGTGGGTCATTTGGGCTCCGTGAATTTGCACAGATTCGATATGATATTCAAAAGGTTCGTGGCAAGGTAAGCAGAATTCTTCTCCTCCTTGTAGTTACAGAACACAAGATTCAAATATAACAGCTAACTTTTAAAGGGAGGGACAAACTCATTATTCATTCAGTATTTACTTCCCAGCCACAGTTTTGAAGTTCACCCCACACAGAGCTGAGGGATAGCATCCATTTCCCATCCTTCCTGTTGTCTCCTTATTGCCCATTTTCACAGCCCAAGAGGACTGTATATCAACAACAAAACCTATTTATTTATTCATTCATTCATTCCATTTGCATCCCATATTTTTGCCCAAAAGCCAGATTATAAGAGTCTACATCTATTTTATTTTTATTTTCTACATTTATATATTGCTTTTCTGCCATTACGCTCAAGGACGTTCATCTCCGGCACCAGCCACTGCAAAACAGAAAGCCATGCAAATACAGGTTTGAAAAATTTTACTGCCATATTATAAACTTCCTGAGAGTAGCCAGAGTAATTAGCTAGAGAACAGTAGGGCTTACCTTGAAATATAAATTTGTCAGCATTCTGCTGGCAGGGGAAAGGTAAAAGTGGTGATAAAACTGTTTGTTTATTTACTTATTTATTTATTTAGAACATTTATATGGCCATCCAACTCAAACAATGTGACTCTGGGCAGTGTACAAAATTGTTAAACAAAAATACAAAAGAAAAGTAACACACACCGGTACAGGAAGCTGAAACAATTAAATGACAATCAGGACTAATACATATTATAGCTCACCAATTGGGAACTATATTCATTCTGACCCTCATGCCCAGGGAAATAGCCAAGTCTTAACTGCCTTTCTAAAGATGTGCAGGGTTGAGATCAACCATGTATTGGGAGGTTGCGGGGGAGCTCAGTCCAAATAGCAGGGGCTGCCACTGAGAAGGCACACTTTTTGGGTCCCACAAGGTGATATCGTTTCAGAGAAGGGACCTGAAGTGTGCCCTTCCTGTTGGAGGATATGGGATGGGGAGATACCATTATACGGTATCCATGACAGATAAAGCTTTTGGCACCAGGGAATTGCATGAGTGGGTCTGAATGTCAAAGAAAGGGCATGGACGCAGGGCAAGGAAAAATAATGATGGGAGTTGCAGTGTTGTTTCTAATGGAGGAGCAAGGCCTGGAGGCTGCTCTTGTATAGTTCCAGGGGATGGGGTGGCTTGATTAGGGGCACTAGTGCCCTCTCCTCAGAAAGAGACATGGTGATGGCCTTTGCTCTGCCCTCCATAGCTGCCAACGTGTTTGGGGGCTAAGCACCCTGCCGGCACATGGCCTCTCATTATCTAAGACAGGACCTACCTGCTCAAGCTCATTGTCTCCCGGAGCTGTCAGAGGTAACTGATTGCCTGCTGACTCCACAGGCTGATGGTCCATCTGGATTGGCTTTTCAGCCTCTGACTCAGAAGATTCGGCGAAGACCATAACAGCTCAGAGTTTAACTAATGGTGTAAAATATAATAGCCACAGTACATAATGTCAGGGTGAGGAGAAGCATCTTAATGTATCCCAACTGCTAAATAAGACAGTTCTGGAGAAGGAAGTCTGTTAATAATTATGTGGTTTGAATATTGCTCGATAGTTTGCCGTAGCATGATTTATTAAACACAACTGAAAGGTTTCACACAATATAGTAAGCCATAAGGCACGTTTTACAAACAGAAATGTCTGAGTTCATACTTCTCATACTTTTAATCTACCTAGCTCCCTACCAAAATGAATGAATGAATAGATAAGGTTTCCTTGAATATGTCAACATACAGCTACTGATCTGCATGATGGACCTGGAACTGCTTTATACTCACTATTCTCTCTTAGGAAAGTGAGAAAAACCTCCCTTCTAACTATGTTGCGAAATAAGAACTGTTGACAATGACTGGGGATGATAATTTATCTGAAACGTATTGTGAGAGAAATGTAATATTGTTTCCTGCTTATCTAAGAAAAGGCTCCATAAAAAGAAAGAAGGACTGATACTGTATATTTTATAAAGACAGCATAAAATTAATGACAGAATAACTTGTCCAGAAAGCACACAATGCTCTCATCCATAAATTTCTGGCCGTTCCTCAGAATTACTTTTATGTTCCTGTGAGTTAGCACCAAGAATACTTCTATAAATGCATGAATTTCAAATCTTTATTCTAGAATTCACCATCCATCAAAATCATAGATAATGCAGAAAGCAACTAAAGATTCTTGCGGGACTTGTTTGTTTAAAAACTCTAAAACTTGATAGACTAAATGCTACTAAAACGTATCATTCAAAAAGTTGTATGCGGAGTGAATGTTGCAGTTACAATTTTATGTTACATCTTCATAAGAAGCTGTACCTTTTTGTCTGATCATCTAGACAACTGTCTCTGTTTTTCTCTGTAGCATTCAAATAAGATACTACAGAGTGAATTATAATCCCTAAATCTCTTAATTGTTTTTAGCATCAGGGCTAGCTGTAGCTTGCTTTCACAGAAATTGTTCATTCCAAAGAAATGTTTCCCTTGGGCTTTTCTTTCAAAAGTGCCAATTACTTGTAATTCATCATTGAATATGCCTCACTTTTGACTTCTGACTATAATGGGAAAGAACATACAGGTGCTGGCCATGAGCATGCATGTGTGATTATAGGATTCTGAATCAGACAATTGGTAAGATTCCTGGACTTTTTGCTGCTTCCTCTCTTTTCCAAAATGTAGCATCTGTTCTTTTCCAGGCCATAATGTTTGATAATATAATGGAGTGTATATTCATGTACATATAACATGGTATTTGTTCCATTTAAATCTTTAAAAAAATTAAAGGATTTGAGTATAGTAGCCCTATACAACAATATTGGCAGGGTTTATCAGATATAATTATAAATACAAGCAGTACTGAATCTGATAGGGCCATGTAATGCTTCATATTCAAATTTAAAATAATGTTTCACAGTGCATGTGATCATGAACATAGCATCAATCTGCAGCTCTTTAAAGTGATAGGTCTTTTCCTAGGATCCTGCAGCTCATCTTTGCAACTCCAACATGATCCTGGAAAAGGACATAGTTGTTTTAAACAGTTGCAGACAGGTGTTGCATTAGCACCCCCATGTGCTCCAGAAAGCCTTTCTGGAATAAAATCTAAAGCATTGCACAGCCTAGAATCCGACTTCTTAAGATACTTGTAATGCCACCCTCAGAGTAACTGGGGTATTGTTACAAAGACAGTGGTATTCAAAAACAATTCCACCACTTCTGAGATAAAACAGAACAAGACAAAGCAATAAACATCCTTATTTTATCTGCATTATAGGGGCTTTAGAAGCGATTTGAACTTGAACACTTATAAAACACTTCAGTTTGAAAAGCACAAGGTAAATACTTAATTTACAGACTTCCTCTTTACTTCTGTAGAAGTTTACTAGATGTCACTACAGAAGCTATTTTAGCTGATATTTAACAAATCATGAACAGAGTCCTGATTTTATTACCTTTAACCATCAAGGAGAAATGAATCAATTGGATGAAAGATCTAATGCCTCTAATGAAACCATCAAGAACATTTCAGTTGATCTATAAATCAAAGGACTGGGTTAAATTCCATAATTTATTTACAGCCTACATAAATTAGACTTCCAAATTACTTTCAGAGATGCACCATTTTGAAACTAATTACCACTGTGCAGGTAGGTAATACCTATTTGGTAGGTAGTAGAATGCGATTGTAATGTCTCTCTGAGCATTCACAAAGAGGAATATTTTTGGGAATGTGTTGTTTCAACATAGTCAGATATTTTTTTCACTTGGAGCTGCCAAGGGCCATATACTGTAGAAAGGAAAGTAAGAGTGATAGAAGAGACTAATTTTAATCAGAGTTAAAAGCCAAATGTTAGCACATACTGAAGAAGAAATGATGATGTCCTAAAAGTTCTGTCTATAAAGACACAGTATTAGATGAGAGTCTGTGTTGCATATTCAAAGTTAAATTTTCAGACAAGAATACTTTTTTTGAAGAAGAAAAGTTTTGAAGCATTGCAATATAAAGCATTTCCCCTTTCTCACCCAGGCCTCAAGGGGCATTTCATTTTAAATCTTGCACTTCAGGCTATTTAAGTGGTTTGTAAAAATACAGGTACAGCATATTAAACAGACTTTACAAAGGCACCTTGAGGAATTGTCTTTTAATATTTTAAACATAGATGTCTTACTTTTCTTATTCCCCTGCCCCTTATTCTTACATTATATTCAGGATGAGTCAGCCAGCTATTCAGCAGCAGAGTTTCAGTTCCAAAAGAAGAACTTACATACTAAGATGTGCATTTCTTAACAGGAGGCAAGTCTTTCTGACACAATTTTAATTGGAGAGGTGGTAAATAAATGGTCTCAATATGATCCTTTATTTCCTCTGAACCAGAGAGCACTTTTACATTTTAAAAAAGTCAATTCAAGAGAGCACATCATTTAATTAACTATTTGACAAAGAGTTATTCGGAATTCACAAGTTTGGAGGTATTTTGTAGTCCTTCAGATGGCCTCATAAAGGGTAGACATTGGCTCAACAGATATCTAGAATGTTTTTCCTCATGGATATTAACAGTTTTTGTGCTTCAAAGTATATTCCAACTGGATGCTCACAGCTTTCTTTAACTGCTTCCTGATGTCAGCCACACTTTCATTTCTCTTTCATCTCTTCATTGCAAGCTTGTTTACCCTGTTTTGCTTATTACTATGCAACTTTTGGAATTTTATACTCCATTTTCTTCTCTGCTGCATAGGATGTACTCTCTTGTCTTTCTACACACCTATCTCATGTTCTACAATTTGCATCTTGTTCTTCAGTAACTTTTCATTATTTTCTGCCTTGTGCAAGGCTGATTTTTTTTATTGATTTGGATTGTGTTAACTGTCTTCTTTCTTCATCTTATATTATCCAAAGCTCATGTCACTCCATTTGGGAATCTTGGCTATAGTCAGAGAGAGGAAATAAGTCTTTAGTACCAGGGCTGTTGTGATTTAACTACTCATAAGAATGGCTCCACTGTTATATAATTCTGTCTTTACAAGAATCCTGTGAGTTAGATTAGGCTGAGAGAGGTTGACTGGTCCTAGGCCACTCAGTGATCCTTACCACAAGTGAAATTTAACTGAGGCTGCTCAACTTTAGTATGATCTTTGCTACCATTACACCACATTGGCTCCAAAGGATCCATTTAATCCATTGCTCTTCTGCAACAATAGCTAGTTGGCTGCTTCATGGAGTTTACCAACAAGGCTCAAAAGTACCCAGGATCCAGTCTCTGCACTTGAAAACTACTGTGGCTGATTAGATTGAGTGTTTATGTCCTGTAAATTAAGTTTAATCCATGTTAAAGCCAAGCTTGTTTTTCTATGGTCAAGAGAATATCATTATAACACCACTGCTACGTGAGCTGCATTGGTTGCCAGTGTGCTTCCGGGTGCAATTCAAGGTGCTGGTTGTCATCTTTAAAGCCCTTCATGGCTTGGGGCCGGGTTACCTAAGGGACCGCCTTCTCCCAGTTGTTTCTGCCCGTCCAATTCGATCTAGTAGATTGGGTATGCTGCGGGTCCCGTCAGCCAGGGAGTGTCGGCTGGTGGGAACTAGAAGGCGTGCCTTCTCCTCCGTAGCCCCTGCCCTCTGGAACATCCTCCCTCCAGAAATTAGGATATCCCTGACCCTGTTGGCCTTTTGTAAGGCTGTAAAGACCTGGCTTTGTGCCTGGGCCTGAGGCCTCGAGCGTGTGGATGGTCCCGTCTCTTGGCAGTATTAATATCTATGCATTGCTCACTTGGCAGCCATATATATTTATTTTGTATTTATTTTATATTTTAACTGTTTTAATTATAACTCTTTTAATTGTTTTATTGTAGTAAGCCGCCCAGAGTCACTTGTTGAGATGGGCGGCTATAGAAATCAAATAAATAAATCAAATAAATAAATAAATAAATTGTCCTTTCAGTCTTAAACTTGCCCCAAATCAAGAATTAGCCCCTCCGTTCTCCCCAGCTGTATACTATTAGAATAGCTCATTTCAGAATTCAGTTCTAAAGCCTTGTTCACACAATGCTGGTAACAGTCACCACACTGACGTTTTATATAGACATTTTTTTCTGTTTCAGTGAAAAATTGCTTTTGTTTTTTCCTCCTCCTCCTCCTCCTCTCTCCCCACCTCCCCATCTGTCATAATAGCAGAGCTAAAAATTCATCTGAAGATATGACTGGCTAACTCTATATGAAATAGGTGCTAGGAGATGCTTATGATAACAGCAGTTGACATGTGTATATGTTTCTATTCTAGTCATTATTTGAACAAGTGACCTTTCTGTTCATGTAGCTGAAATAATACATTGGGGCAGACTTAAATATTTTATGGGGCCCTCCTTGGCTACATTAGAATGAATAAAATCCAAGAAATATATATATATATACACACACACACGTACAGCATATGTATGTATGTATGTGCGTGCATGCGTGTGTGTGTGTGTATCCATTTTAAAAAAATAAATTGCTCTATGGGCTACTCTCAGAATTGCAAAACTGAAAGGAGAGTAGAGGGATACAACGTTTTCTGTAATTACATTCACACGTTCTATCTGTGTGACAAAAGCACATCCATATACTTTTTTTTGTATTCACTTCTGCATTCAATCTCACATGCTTCACTGTTGACCCTATCTCTTAATTGCCCTTCTTCCAGAGGATAAGCCCACACTTCTGGAACTTCTTATCACTCATTACAGTATGCGTGCAAAATTTGTTCAATCAATTCAGCATTTTTCTGAGAGCTCAGTCTCTGAATATATGCTATCTTTTGGCAGTTGAATTCCTCTTCAACTTACTAGCATTCCAGCATGCAAAGAACTTGGATAATGAGTTTGTATTCTAAATGTAATCAGTTTTGAGACATTGAATTTGAGTGAGGCTTCTGCAATCTGGAGCTATTTGTTTTGTAATTGCTATTGGACTAAACCAAGGGGGGTGTTGGGAACATTTCTAACTATGGAAATAAATAAACCTGAACTTCCTTTGAGATTCATTTCAACTTCCCATTTTATGAATAGAAATGAATGTGAGAGATTATCAATAAAATGTTTATGATAATGCATATTATCTTTCCTCCTTCTGCATGAAATAATTAAAAGATGTCATGCTAAGCATGAATTACTGGCAAAACCTATTGTGATAGAGCCTGTTGGAATTATGATTATCTAAGAATGAATGGTGTAAGAATTCCTTCTCCTTTTCTCTATACAGGGAATTGTGTGTATTTGAAGTTGCAGGGAAATTACAGTACTTTATAAGTTAAGTTTTCTTTCTGATTAGTAGTATTTGATTTATATATTTTATTTATCAGATGGATCCAGAATTGATAAAAAAGCTCAAAAAGAGTAACGTGACACTGGAATCAGAATACGAGGTATGATACTGATATCTTTTCTTTACTTTCTGGCTACTTGGTTATAATACACATTCTATCCATATCTAAAATTAAAGGAACCGTAACTCTGATTCATAGACATCCAGTAAAAACAAATTGCTTTGAGAATTCAAAGCTCTGTAGGACACAACTCCCGTTTTTCGTGTTCATCCAGTGCTGCAAATGCAGTTTTACTGTTACATGTAAAGGAAAAATGGCAGATCCAACTGGAACGTGCATGTATCTACTGTATGTTGCAATTGCCAACCTTAAGATGGGATCCATGTGGCTAATTGCAAATATATATTACCGTTTAGGGCTATCAGTCCCTTGGACCAGCTGTGCAATTCTAGCCTCATTTGGTACTCAACAAATTGATGTAATTTGAAAAGATGTTTTCCAATAATTACTGGTCTCTAAGAGTAGGAGTTTATTTCATGTCTGTCAGAATAAGAGAGTTTATCATAATCCTTTCTGTACTTGAGTAATCAAAACAAAGAAAACTGCTTGAGCAGATCAAAGGCCTCTGTAATCTGCATTCTTTTGCTCTGCTCCTGCAATGGCCAGTCAGTTTCTTCTGAGAAGCCTACAAGCAAGAGAACCTCCTTTTGCTTATGTTCTCCAGCAAATGGTACTGAGAGGTATTCTGCCCCTCCGGTGCTGGCGGATATTCATTCCTCAGCCAGTCCTAATAAGCCTTATCACTGCCAAATTCCTTGTATCCAAACTGGCAACCATAACTACATTTTATTTATTTGTTTGTTTGTTTGTTTGTTTATTTATTTATTTATCGAATATTATCACCACCCATCTCTCCCCCAAAGGAGGGACTCTGGATGGTTAACTACATCATACAGTTATGAATCCCACATTGTGTCTGGCCTGAATCTCCCACTGTTCACCTTCACTAGATGATCCCACAGGTTCCAGTATTATGAGAAATGGTGAGATCCTTTCCCCCTGTCCACGGCAGAGATAGGAATATGAATGTGACATGTCCCGCCCCACCCATTTTCCTCCTCTGCTTGGCCACATCAGGAGCCAGGCCCAAGAAAGACCAAAGACAGTAGGAAGTTATTGTAGCCTATATAGGGTCGTCTTTCACTTCGGTTTTTACTGTTCACTTAAGAAAGGATACTTGGAACAGTAATCCTTTAAGTCTGGGTCTTTCTGTCTTTTCCTCAGTTTCTGAATTACTGATTTCTATTTTCTGAGTGGAAGGAAAATGCTTGTTCCAATTAAAAAGTATTACTTTGTTTGCACTTTGGGAGTCTTTTGTCTTTTGTTCTCTTTTAAGCAACCATCTGCTTCATTATCTTTAATATTCCCATTTATTTAAGCACAAGTTTGGTCTATCTCATCTCCACCTTAGTTTGCAACAAAATCTGAAAAATTCCAAAGACAATGTTTATATATTTTTGCATTTTTGTGTATACTTTTTTTATTAGAGAGCTGCCCAAAGTGAAAGATAGCTCTGCCCTAATTTGCTTGTGTGAAAGAAATGTCAAAACTGTGGTTTGCCAAGATATGCAGAGCTTTCTTCCCATTGGACGTAGGTAGATACCTGATGAACATTATTACCAGAAGTATGTTGATTTTCATGAGAAAATTCAAAAGTAATAACACTACAATGTGGACCATCCACGTTGTCCTTGCAAGAATTGTATCTGATAGAAGCAAGTGGCTTAAGGAAATCTTGGTTTTTTCATGATTTACTAAATGCAAACCAAGCATCTTTCAAATTGGAGGGAAACTGAAACTGTCCCAGATTTAAAAGTATGACATATTCAGGGGATTCAGCCATATATACATGCAAGTAGAAGTAGTATAATCTCCCCACTCCACCACCCTGGATATTGGATTTTCTTTATTATGTACAGAAAAACAGAAGAAATTTGAAAGAAAACATGAATTTATTGGATCCTGCAACTTTTTGGCAGTGGCCATTACTAAAATGGCCCTTTCTGTTACACAGAATAAATATGTTCTCCTTTCCTTTTATGAAAAACCTCAGTCTAGCCCAAGACAGGTAACTGAGAAAGATTTTTGCAAATCTACAGATAAAGCTTTGTCTCAAAACAGTTATATATGAAATCTATCCCAAAATAGCATTATCAATCAAGGGGCCTTGATTATTTGTAATATCTGAAAATGAGTAATGTTGTGTCTGTGAATCAAAACCCAGAATATCCTGAATAATATGTACCAGCACAGAACCACTGTGTCTGTCTAAAATGCTTAGAGTAACAAGAACAATGATGGAGAATATCTGCCCCCGGTACCTCTCCCTACCACACTGCTTGTCCTTTCAGAGAAGCAAAGTCCAGAGCTACATGAAACAACTGTAGTACTGTAGAATCAACCACAGCACCTGATATACTAGATCTAATACTGCGAAGGAAATGTTTACCAATGAATCTGATTTTATTATTATGAACCACTAGGTGGATAAAAATAGAAAAGAATGTTAGGCTGAAGGAATATAATTGCCTCCCGAATATGCTTGAGCTGGATTTTGGTGGGAGGAGGGGAGTGCCTGCTGACTTGATCAATTTCTGATTCCTTTAATGGAATAAACAAATAATACTTTAAGGTTCTGTAAATCACAGAGAAATTAAATTATTTTGTTAATCTCATGGTAATTAATTGAAAAGATGGATGGAATTTGGAGAAGGACGTTAGAGCAAGTCAATAGGCAAGATTCGTAGTCTAGTGATATGTTCCACATCAGTGGCCTTACTGAAAGCATGTATGGGGATTTAAAGGTATCCTCCAGGTATATTATTTATATCCATACAATATCCTCTTGCATTCTAAAGAGCCACTTTAGAGTGATGCTAACTGAAACTAGAAACAAGTCCATCTAAAAACACATTTCTTTCTTGAAAAAGTGAACGATCTGTTCATCTGTTTTTTTACAATAATCTCTGAGCTGCTTGGGAAAAAGATCAATACTCTTTATATTTGCTATGCTGTATGCATAGAGCCTTAGGACAGGGAAGAGGTAAGTTTCAATCCTTTCTTTTCACAGATAATTCCAAAATTTGTTTAAGAATTGTAAGAAGACTGTAGAATCACCTGTACGCAGGTCCATGTCTCATGGAAAATTTGTTTAAACGGGTGCCCTTCAGCTGGACTACAGTCCCCCAGAACTTCCAGTCAACATACTGGCTGGGAATTCTGAACACTATAAATTTAGCGTATTGGGAAGGCACCAGTTCGGGAAAGGGAAGGCTGACTTTTAATTCTGCCTTTATTATAAATACATGGTATATATTCTTATATCATTAGAAATTCTTTAATTGAACAATGAGTATAATTTACAAATGACATATTTAGAATTTTGTAAAAAAAATTGAATAGTACATGCATTTCAAGAAAGACTGCCACTGATAGTTACTGAGGTGTGCTGTACAAGATGTATGAAGTTTAACCACACAATGCTGCTTCCGATAGTAATGTTCTTTTTAAGGTGCTGATAGAGAGTAGAAGCAGCTACTCGGTTTCTGAAATACCTAGTCCTGCTCTCCTTCCTGGGGTGATTATATTCCTTTGCAGCCCACTGAGCAATGGATTGGTGGGCTGCCAGGAACATGAGGAGTGCAGGGATGAGGGCCCACCCATGCTTCGCCTAATTCAGAGCTAAGGGTATGATGTTGATAATTTCTGCTTAATTAGAGTTGGCAGTGGAGAAATGTATAACTGTTTGAACAGTTCAGACTGTTGTCTTTATCTACCTTGATTTGCTACCTCTTGGTTTACAAAATGTAAAATAGCATAGCAGTCTAGTCAGACAAAGGCTGTCCCCTTTCTTCCACTTAACAGTCCCTTTGCTTCTTTTGATATTTAAGTTATCCTTCTTTAGAATGAAAATTGAGGGAACCAGATGAATCCCAAGTGCACCCTGTACGTGGGGTGTGGCTTAGCCTCAGCTGAAGAGAGCACACAGAAAGGCTTGCTCATCCCCTGCCCAAGTTAACATTTTCAAGTTACTCAACTGCTTATCTCAACTGAATTCCTTTCTAAAGCAATTTAAAATGCAAAATGTCCAGGAGAGGTGCTTTGCAAAAAGCTGAAGGGATCAGAAAGTAGATGAAAGAGCTGAAAACAACCAACAATCCTCCTCCAGTGGCAAAGAGGAAAATAAAACCGAGGACTCTGTCAAGCATTTGCTCAAAGAATTTAACAGGACCTGAACCTGGAATGGACGAAGTTTCTTACTTCAATAAAAGAAGGTTTATTAGGTATGTCTGAAAGAATTAAACAGCTTGATGACTTTTCAAGGCAAATATTAAACATTGCTTAGACAGCTAGTAAAGTCTATGACTTAAGAACTAAAAATGGCTCTACTATAAAAAAGATTAAGACATTATGGATGTCAAAGTATCTTTGGCAGATGCTGAAGATACTAATAGATGAAGCAACCTCATATCAGAAGTACAACACCAACAAACTGAGAATGACAACATGATAGATTGTATAGTAACAAAGCTTAATTACCTCTCACCAGATTTACATTTGTCTGAATAGGGCATAGTATGTATACATCATATTCAAAACTTTGGGCTTGCAAAGTTGAAAAATCCAGGGATACTGTAATTAAGTTTCTTAATGAATGGACCAGAGATAAAATTATTCAAGAAGCTTGCATGCTGAAGGAAATAAACTGGGGAGAAAAAAAAGTTTTGTTTTTCAAGGTATCAAACTGCCTTACAAGAAAGAATTACATTCAAGTCTCTAATAGAAATATTGATAAAAATGAGAATTCGTTATAAATGGGGATTTCCAGTCAAACTTATAATTTTGAAACCACAAGAAATAGAGTTAATTTCTGCTGTTTACGATATAAAATAAAGCTTCAACACACTTGAAGGAGACTCTTGATGCCATCACAAAGAATAACTTTATTTGATAGATCAAGCAGGCACAGCTACAAAATGAAGATTCCAGCAAAAGCAAGATCAAAAGTTAAATAACAATATAATGAACTATTTATAAACAATGATGACCGGATCTGTTGTTGGTGAATTGTTAGGGTATTTAATTTTATTGGTTTCAAGATAGCGTACTTTATTTTAATGTAGTAATCCACTTTGTATCTTTGAAAAACGTAATAAAATTGTTATCAATTGAAAAAACCCATCTAACACTCTGTGGGAAACTCATATAATTAAACCTCTGCTTTTTTTGTATGTGTGTGTATAGATACATACACACATACATACACACAGAAAAAATCCTCTAATCTTTCCAATAGTCGTGGAGATGGTAAAACAGTATGGAATTAATGTTTTATTGAAACACCCAGGCCTAGCAAGGTGCCCTGTCTAAACCAGGTTGCACTTCAGATGTTTGAAGGATTGTAATGATGTAACAATAACATAATATTTTAGTTTGGAACATAATGATGTAATATGAAAGCTGGGGGTATTGTGTCTAGTATATTAATTTTCAGTTTCCAGACACAACTGAAATTCTAGCTGGTATACAACCAAACACTCCTATTTCACTCTCCCTGAGTTTTAAAAATATGTTTTATTGCCTATTTCAAAGTTCCACAGAATGTTTTAACCCTTCTCTCACAATCCTGTGCTTAGAATCAATTGCATTATTTTTGTTAGCTAAGGATACACATGCTGCCCACCTCCTGATTCTAATAAAAAGAGATGAGACTCTGAGTTTGGCTGCAATATATTGTGCTGTCATTTATATTTTAGAAAATCTTGCATTTTCAGTGCTGGTGAACTTGGATAATAAGCCACTCAACAATCTCTTTATTTTTCATTGATTAGGGATTACTTAGTATTACCTAGATTTGAGCTGGGAATTTCATTTTGTTGGTCTGGGAGCTGAAGAAATAATTTGCATTAGGCTGGCGGATCATGCTGACAAAGAGTATTTTCACACATTCCCTTCCCTTCCCACTGCACAAAACATACTATTTTAGATAAAAGTTGTTTAGAATTACTTTAGAAGGGAAGATGCTCCTTGGAACAAGGGGAGGGGTACTGCTTTTTGTTTTCTGTGTAGATTCCACCTTCCCTAGAAGTTGTAATAAGGTAATAACAGTTTCTGAGCACAGCAAAATGGGCTGCAAAAGCCAGATGGAAATTAATGATTCCTACCACACCCTTCCAACCCAAGGATCCCAATTTTCACTTTAGCTGCAGAGAAAAAAGATGATCATGCTGAAATACGGTTTTATTTGAATTCATTTCTGGGATATTGCCTTATTATTTATCTTTACAATCCTTTATAGTCACAGCTGTGTTTGCATAATGCAACCCCCCCTCCCCAAACTAGCTGATTATATTTATTATTATGGTTGATTGCATAGTCAGCCATATGTTTAGCTTGGATTTGGCATTTTTGTCCACCTATGGAGTATTATTATTATTGCTTGTTGTTATATGAGCCCTTGTGGTTCATTGTTCAGTACATTGTGTGAAGTTAGAAAATGGGGTTAATTAATCAATTAATGATGCTTTAGTATGTTGTGTGAACACTGCCCATGAGCTTCAAAAGTGAAGATACAATTCCTATATAAGATGTCAACAAATTTAGCAATGTTTTCCAATTTTTTTAAATTGAGGAACATATATATTGCAGAAATAAGTAAATAAACCACATTTGTGTGTTATGTTTTCCCCTCTCCCTTTCTTTTTCTACAGAAAATAAAAAATGCCTCATTTGATGAATGGAAGAACATCAGAGGGCCCCGTCCATGGGAAGAGACTGGGTCTAATCAAGAGAAGCAACAGTAGCAGTAAAGTTCTGCCTAAGAGCCAGTCTTACTAATTAACTAGTTGTGCCCTTGAACTGTTTTTATCCCCTATAAAATGGGTGAATTAATAGAATCAACTACTAAGAATATAGCTGTTTTTGTCATGGCTAAGCAGAAGCCTTATAAATAAAATTTTTTGAACTTTGCAATGCTAATTGATAATGCTAAACACAGTATTAGTCAAATAAATTTAGCTGACAACATGAGTTTTTTATTGGATTTCTTCTTAATTGGTTGAAGGTCAAAATATTGTCATAAACGTAGACTAGTAATTTAGTCTCAGACACTTACCTTTTTAATAGATCTGTTAGTAGGACAAAATTCTATTCCATCAATATCCATGTGGAGTCCTTGGTGCTCTCTGAACTTGGTTGTTTGCTTGCAGACGTTTCATTACGCAACTGGGTAACATCATCAGTGCTGGTGAATGATTGTAAGGGTTTGCTCCCTGTTTATATACAGTAGCATGCCCTGCCAGTGTTGATGGGGATGTGGTTTTCTCCTTGGTAGTGCCTTGATTAGGGCATTGTTTTCTCCTTGATTGTTTGGTGCTAATCCCTGCTTATCTGGGTGTTGGCTGCTGGAGAGGATGTGTTCTGGTCTTTTTGTTTCCTTCTTAGCTTTTTTACTGTCTCTTGAATTATGTATGAATGTGGTTTCTCTATGTGTCTGTTGATGGCTGATTTATCTGAATGCCAAGCTTCCAGGAAATCCCTAGCGTTTTTGGATTTAACTTGGTCTAGGATGCTCACAGTTTCCCAATTGAAAGTATGGTTGAGTCTGTCCACATGTTGTGAGATTAAGGAGTTTTCATTGTGTCTTCTGACTGCTAGTTGGTGTTCATGGATGCGCTCAGCTAGTCTTCTGCCTGTCTGTTGTAGGACCCAGATAAGCAGCGGTTAACACCAGACCAACAAGCAGAAAACAATAAGGTGCTCAAAATATGGACTTTAGAAAGATTAACAATGGATTAAGGGCTCAGATGGACTTGGAATTATAATTTTAAATACTCCCAAAGAGCTTTGAGTGAATCAGAAGAAATCTTCCCTTGGGAAAATGGCGACTGTTTTGAGCTTTTCATGATAAGGGGACTTTGAAGGTTGAACACTAGAGGGAGTTAGACGATAAAGAAAATGGAACAGACATCTATAATATAAGCCTGGGTATATTTGTCTGCCAAATTCTTTGAGAAAATAGATAAATTGCTTGACAAAATTGACAGAGCATGTTCTAATGGAATTACAGAACAAGAACAAGTGACAACAGATGATTTTGAAATTACTCTGAAGGGGGACTTAAATGTAACAAGTAATGAGAAAGATATGGAGAAAGATATGGGCACACAAATGGAACCGTTGGATGACCTCTTCCCAAAAGGAGATGTACAAATACTGAACCAAGAAATTGACTTCGATATTTTTTTAATATATATTGGATATACAAAGGAGCTCTGTTAAGGTTTTGAAGGACTTTATTTGAAGTGATAAAAAAAAAAGACAAATTTACTTATTGGATATACAAAAGAAATCTGTTAAAGTTCTGGAAGATTTTTGGCTTGAAACACAGATGCAGAACACTAGCCCTGGGACTCCTTTTGAAGGGGTTAAAATATATATTTTAAAAACTCAGGGAATACAAGATTGGCTTATTCGCCCAGGGGTAAAGAAGAAAAATAGTTACATCTGGTTGCCCTTACTGGACTTTTGCTTACAAAGAATGACTGACGAAGCATTTGGATTTTGCTTTTTTTATTCAATAGATGAGGTATGGGGTGAAGAGAGATTGTGTCCTATGTAGAGATAGTGATAAGCTATTGAGATCGTTTTTACTTGCTGGAATGAAGGGGGAGGTTACCACTTTCTTTTTTCTCTTTCTTTCTCTTTTTTCTTTTCCTTTGTATTTTTTTTGTATTGGCTTTTATCCTTTCATTTATAATTCTTAATAAAATTATTTGAAAAATAAATTTTGTTGTTTATTCGTTTAGTCGCTTCCGACTCTTCGTGACTTCATGGACCAGCCCACGCCAGAGCTTCCTGTCGGTCGTCAACACACCCAGCTCCCCCAGGGACGAGTCCGTCACCTCTAGAATATCATCCATCCATCTTGCCCTTGGTCGGCCCCTCTTCCTTTTGCCTTCCACTCTCCCTAGCATCAGCATCTTCTCCAGGGTGTCCTGTCTTCTCATTATGTGGCCAAAGTATTTCAGTTTTGCCTTTAATATCATTCCCTCAAGTGAGCAGTCTGGCTTTATTTCCTGGAGGATGGACTGGTTGGATCTTCTTGCAGTCCAAGGCACTCTCAGAATTTTCCTCCAACACCACAGTTCAAAAGCATCGATCTTCCTTCGCTCAGCCTTCCTTATGGTCCAGCTCTCGCAGCCATATGTTACTACAGGGAACACCATTGCTTTAACTATGCGGGCCTTTGTTGTCAGTGTGATGTCTCTGCTCTTAACTATTTTATCGAGATTTGTCATTGCTCTTCTTCCAAGGATTAAGCGTCTTCTGATTTCCTGACTGCAGTCAGCATCTGCAGTAATCTTTGCACCTAGGAATACAAAGTCTTTCACTGCTTCTACATTTTCTCCCTCTATTTGCCAGTTATCAATCAAGCTGGTTGCCATGAAAAATAAATAAATTCTTGCAAAACTATTTTCAGTCTATCAGCTAGAATTGATGTGAACAACTTGTAGTCATTATTCAATAATGATATCAGCCTATAGTTTATTGTTAAAGCCAAATCTTGTTCCTCTTTAGTAGTAATTTTGTACTGGCCTCTTTCCAACTCTCTGGAATCTTTCCTCCCTGTAGGATAGAATTTGTGTTTTGTAAAGGTTGTAAAAGCTCATCCTCAAAACATTTATAACAAGAACCTGATAATCTGTCTGGTCCACACACCTTTCCGGTTTTAATCTTCTTACAGCTTCACAAACTTCCCTTATTGTTATAGGTCCATTCATAATCTGTCTTTGTTCCTCTGTAATCCTCAGTAAATTTTGTTTCTTTAGATATTCATCTATTTTCTCTAGAGAGATGACACTTTCTTTATACAAATTGGAATAATATTGATGAAATGCTTTTTGTATGGCCACATTGTTCGTTAATATAGTATCTCCCTCCTGTAATTTCAATATCATTTTATTTTTCTTTTCATAATTTATATGCTAGCCACTTCCCTGGTTTATTTGCAAACTCCAAAATTTTTATAATTCATTTTTATTTCTATTTCTCTTACTGTTAACATAGATACTAGTTGTTGTAAAAGCTTAATTTGTTGAGAAATACTTATGTTCTCTAGAAATTTCTTTAATTCTTCTTTTCTCTTTATTTCATCGAAAATAGCTTGTGTTTTCTCTTGACTCTTCTTTTTAAGTTCACTATTGTGTTATATAAAATAACCTGTAATAAAAGCTTTACTTACATCCCAAACCATTCTTAAACCAGTGCCTTTCCCTAATTATTTTCAAAAAAATTCTTTTAATTTCCTTTTCCAATCCTCCACTATTGCTTCTTTCTGTAGCAACATTTCTTTCAGTCTCCATCTAAAAGAATTAGATTATTTTTAATAAACCAAACTCAGAGGATTATGATCTGAAAAAGTCTTTGATAATATCTCCTTAGAAACCTTAGTAGCCAAATTGTTGGACATCCAAATCATGTCTATTCTTGAAAAGGATCTAGGTCTTTCAGAAAAATAGGTATACTCTCTTGAATTGCCATTTTTCTTTCTCCAAATATCAACCAGCTCTAAATTGTCCATCAAAAAAAAAAAAAAACCTTTTGGTAATTTGCCTTGAGTGATTTTAATATTTTTCTCAGAAGTTCTGTCCAGTTGTGGGGAGATCACTCCATTCCAATCCCCCATCAAACACCAATTTTCATAAGAGAAACCTATTATCTTTCCATAAGTCGCTTATAAAACAATACTTTGTCCTCATTTGGGGCATAAATTCCCAGTATCTAAGTCTTAGTCCCATGCATATTAACTTCCACCCCAACAAATCTTCCTTCCTTCCTTCCTTCCTTCCTCCCTTCCTTTCCTCCCTTCCTTCCTCCCTTCCTTCCTTCCTTCCTTCCTTCCTTCCTTCATAAATTCTTCACTCAAATTTTTATAAATCAAATATTTTATGTCCTTTTTTCCCAATATGTTTCTCTTGTAGACAAATTATATTATTTTTTTCAAATAATGAAATATTTTCCCTCTTTTGAGGAGCATTTGCTCCATTTATATTCCATGTTAAGCATTTGTAATCCATAATCAAGCCAAAAATTTAGAAAAATTAATATGTGTAGTGCCTAGTTCAGTATCATCCCTTTCAGTTTTCTTTTGCATCTGTTGGAGTTTTTGTGCAGTCTCTTCTGACATCTCCATTTGAATCTCCTCCAATTCCTCTCTGAATTTTTCTAGAAATTCCCTCACCTTCTGGACAGAACAAGATTTCTTGGCAAGATTTCAAAAGTGGTTTGCCATTGCCTCCTTGCTAGAGCTGAGAGAAAGTGACTGGCCCAAGGTCACCCAGCTGCCTTCGTGCCTAAGCTGGGACTAGAACTCACAGTCTCCCAGTTTCTAGCCTGATGCCTTAACCACTACACCAAACTGGCTCTCACCAAACTGGCATAGATTTAACTCATTTTTCATTAATCTAGCTATAATGTTAATCTAGCAATAATGAATACTATCAATATAAATTCAGCATGATCATAATATTGCCATAAAAAGGTAGTATCCATATTCATCACAATTCAAGTACTGTACATCTCCCATTTTTGGCTCAATCCTAAAACAAACGTTAAAAAAAACATGCTTTGCAAGATTGAAAACATTGTGAGAGGGCACAATATGAGGAACTCCTGCAAAAAATGCTTGCCTCCTCTTGTCACACCTCACATAGGATTATGGGGATTCTCGGTAAGTGCCCTCCATAGACATGCTTAGGGTGGGTATGTTCTGTTTGGAGCAGGTAACCTCAAAAACTCCCAGACCTTAAGCTATGTAGGACTCTGATCACCAGCACCTTGAATTGCACCCAGAAACAACTGAGTAGCTTATCATATTAGTTATATGATCATGCCACATTGACCAAGTTAATATGTGGATACTACATTTTGCAGTCACATGTAGGGTGGATTAACTACTTATGAGGTGATACAGTCATGAGTCATGAGTGACTGTAGCCATTGACTTCTCACCAGCAACAGTCACAATGGGCACACTAGCTGAAGCTGAGCAAAGGCTTCCCTGGCCACACCTGTCTGCTGTTCTGGTAGGACTGAAGTCAAGGAGCACTCCTAGATTGTGCACTAGCTCCTTCTGGGAGATGACAGTCCCATCTAGAACTAAAGTTGGTAGTCTCTCAGTCTGTTGGTTTTCAAACCCACAGCCACTCTGTCTTGCTAGGATTGAGTCTTAACCTGTTTCTCCCATCAAGACCCTTATAGTCTCCAGGCACACATCAAGACTTCCATCCCATACCTTCCAGACAGCCCAGGATGTATGTGTTTATGTATATATAAAACTATCATCAGCCATCAAACCACGAACTGCTGTATGAGCTTCTCCATTGGCTTCACATAGATGTTAAATAAGATAGGAGAGAGGATCAAGCCCTGATCTTCCAGAGCCCTTTGCAGTTGATAGCCACCACCTCATGTTGTGTGAACCTAGCCATGATTATTCAGCAAACCAAAACTGAGTTCTGTACTACTAGGTCACTGACTCAGGATTACAGCCCATATTTTCTATTCTGGATAGAAATTACTCTGAGCTGAGAATTCTGTACTCATAATACTGAGATCTTTCCCAGTCTTCTTATATGAGTATACACTAATTTCTTGTTCTATACAGTGGTGGCATTTGACTAAATATAAGTTCATGAAGCCACAAGAGTTACTGTGGCCCATAAATTGCTCATTCTGCCTGCCAAACATTTCATTCTTCACTGGCCTCATTCTCTGCAATTTGCTAACGGCAGCTTTTTCCTATATGAAATCAGTGAGAGTGTTGACATGCAACAGGTCATCCAGTAAAGCTATGGAAATTTTTTAACGCAGCAGTTTTAGGTACAGCATTCTCCAGCAATATTTTCTCATGCTCAATATGTATTTAGATTCCAGGAGGCTGTGATTTATTCACATGGGGCCTTCTGTTCATTTGTGCCATTTTGTATGTGTCTTTATTTAAAATATATTTATTTCAGAGAGATTTATGTCTCCTCTCACATTAATGTAAATTCAGGTGGCAAACAAAATAAATAGAACTGTAAAACCTGTTGCTCTAAGCGTATTCCACCTTAGAGAAAAAACTAAAGCTACTTAGATTTAGGCATGAGTAGGATTGACCTGCGGTACATCAATCCTGTTCATGCTTATTGGGGTGTACCCTACTGAAACCCTACTGAATTTGACAGGATTAGCTTGAGTAATCACGTCATAGGTTGGACTGTACAGTATATGGAGTGTTTACCTAGATAGCATAACAGCATCAGAAAACACCATGAATAAGAGCTATCAGAGAGCTTTGTTTTGCTCACTGCTTATCCCTTCCAGTACATTAGTGATGTTTTCCATTGTTTCATTTGAAATCCATGTGGATCATTGCTTGGAAGCTTACATGCCAATTTAAGTAAATTTGAGTAAATTGAACCTATGCATGGAGTAAATGTAATCTGTTTACTAGAACAATGCTTTATTTACAAATGCGTCTGAAATTTTGAAGTATCTTGTTGCTTTACCATGGGCATTTTGGAACCCTAACTGAGCAGACACATCATTACAATGTGCCTAGAGAATACAAATTTGCTCTGTTTATTTAAATTTAGATTGCATTGCTTATGTGCTATCCCCTGTCAATGATTTTGGGTGGCTTACAGCTTTAAAGAAAAACGTCCTGAGAAAGTTAATAGGAACACTGCCATCCCCATCTCCACAAAAACTGACTGCCTGTGCAGTTCTCAAGCATTAAGAAACTTCTTCCTGCTTAAGCCTCTAGGGATTTCTTTTTATTGCACAGAAAATCCCCCAGAACATTTTGATAATGTTCAGACTTGCATTGCAGAAAGTCTCTGGTTTGCTTGTTCTATTCTCTGGCATCTGAGCCACAGAGCATCATCCAAAGTGGAGAGACACGACCTGTGGCCTCTAAAAGCCCTGGGTGCAGTCCTCAAAGGTTCTTTGCAAAAGTTGCCTTCATATTATGATGTGAAAAAATGATTAAACATAGGGGACATAGCCATATGCATTGGGGGAGATGGGCGGTGACATAAATTTAATAAAATAAATATGCAATGCATAAATACATTTTATTTGTGTGAATAAAACTAAACCAAGTCCAGGTTTTGCCCTGGCTCCATCCACTTTTTAAAGTGGGACTCCTGGCATAGCATCTTTATTTATTTATTTTATAAATTTATTCACTGTCCATCTCTCCCCAACGGGGGCATTCTGGGTGGCTTACAATAAAACAGGATTAAAATATAAAACCATTACAACTACAAAATACAATAAAAATATAAATATAATAAAATCTACATGGCAAAGAGATCTTAATCAGACCTTCAGTGTGGTAGGTCCCTCTGGATCACTTCATGGCGCTAGCCATCCCCAGGTGTAATTATTTGCCCTCCCATTCCAAGCCTGCCTACAAAACCAGGTCTTTAATCTTTTGCGGAAGTCCAGGAGCGAGGGGGCTTGTCTCACCTCTGGGGGGAGGATGTTCCAAAGGGCGGGAGCTACAGCAGAGAAGGCTCACCTCCTGGACCCCGCTAGATGGAATTCTTTTATAGATGGGGCCCGTAACATGCCCTCCCTGCATGACCAGGTGGGGCAGGTCGATGTAATAGGGATGAGACAGTCCCTCAGATATCCTGGTCCCATGCCATGTAGGGCTTTAAAGGTGATAACCAACACCTTGAATTGGACCCGGAAGCAAACTGGGACCCAGTGGAGCTCACACAACGAAGGTGTTTTGTGTGCAAATCTTGGAGCACCTAAAATCATCCATGCAGCCGCATTTTGGGCCAGCTGTAGCTTCTGGATATTTTTCAGGGTAGCCCCATGTAGAGCGTGTTACAGTAATCTATATGGGAGATGACCAGGGCATGAGTGACTGTTTGGAGGGCCTCTCGGTCCAGGAAAGGGTGTAACTGGCGCACAATGCGAAGTTGTGCAAAGGCCCTCCTGGCCACGACTGCCATCTGCTCTTCGAGCAGGAGTCGTGAGTCCAAGAGGACCCCCAAGTTACGCACCGGATCTGTCTGGGGCAGTGCGACCCCATCCAGCACTAAAGATGACAAGTTCCTGGCACCCGAGGTGCTGTTAATCCACAGCCACTCAGTCTTACTAGGGTTCAGTCGAAGCCTGTTGTTCCCGATCCAGGCCCCCACAGCCCCCAGACAATATAAAGGTCTAGTGTCGTTAGACTCCTGACTTCCCTTTCTAAACTTTAGGTAGCTATACCAAAGAGGGAAGCTCCTTATCTAATATAATTTGATACAGTATTGCTATGTCAAGGTCTTTTTTTGCTCAGTCCGGGTCTTCACTGAAACAGAGTTTGTATCTACTTCCTGCAAAGGTGACCAATGTGATTTCCCTGTAGATGTTTAGGGAAAGGAAGGACAGTGAAGAATGAGGGTTCTCTGAGATGTTCAGAATGCCTCCAAGTTCATTCCAGTCACAAATCAACTTCATGGTGTGTTTCCTGGAAAAAAAAAAACAGTATCCTTCAAGTTGTGCTTGGCTGCTGGTGACTTAATGGACACATCCTTACAGTTTTCTTGGCAACAATACAGATGGAATGGTTTGCCACTGCAGATTTTCTGATGCTTTCTCATTTTCAGGATATTTATTTCTTTTCTTTTCTTTTTTCTCTTCTTTTCTTTTATCTACTCTACTCTACTCTACTTATTTTATTTAAAAGATTTATATGACCATCCACCTTACACAATATAACCCTGGGTAGCTAACAACAATCAAACCCATATAATGTATGAAAAAATAGAAATGTTCCCTCCTCCCCAGATTAAAGACCATCACATTCTAATCAAGTACCGTAACAACCTCATACCAACTGTCCACGTCCTGGGTTCAACTCACTTCCTGGCCCAGCACCTGGAGGAGCAGCAAAGTCTTCACAGCCTTCTTGTCATGTTCATCGTTCCAATGGTCTGGATACATCGTAACGTTTCGCATGTCAATTTCCTGATCCGTGTCTGTCATTTGCTGGGAGGAGAATTTCAGTCGTGCCGGGCTGTAATCTCCTTACTGTTACTGAGGAATGTATGTTTGGGTTATTGCATGTGTTCAAGGTTACTTTCCCAGGCCGATGTGTAACGGTTACCAACACCTGGGAGGGGGTGGTTGCTATGGTGGGGTGAGGGGCGGGATCGGGTTTGAAACGAGGGTTTTTAGTTTGTATTTGGCGCGCTTTTGGTCATTCTCAGCTTTCTTTGTATTTGCACACTATTCTTTCAATAAATCAGTTTTCATTAAGAACCTGCTTGTGAGGCTGAGTATGTCAGAATAAGGCAACCATTACATAAAGCTGAGAATCTTAAAACTCTTACCACTAACCTCCTTCCAGTGTTACTGTGAGGAAATAAAGTTAGTGATGACTGAACCTACTTCCCGCTCGGGAGAGAGTGAGGATTCCAGCGTGGGGGAAACGGATTCCATGAGGCAAAGAAGGGAAAGGACCCTCACTCCAGAATCGGAGGAGCTGTCGGAGACCTCGGATGCCAGCTCAGCTACTGCGAAAGCGGTAAAGTCCAAGGTGGTCAGAAAGGATGAGGGAACCCTGCCCGGGACGCCCCAGGCACCTGTGAAGCCAAGGTATCCGCTGTCCCCAGATGTGGCCATAATGGAGAGGAGTGGGTCGGATGTCTCCGAGGCCAGCGAGAAATCACAGAGGTTGGAAGCCAGGGTAAAGTCGTTAGAAGACACGATGGCAAGGATGTCCTTTGCGAGGGGCAGCCAGGACAGAGGAAGAAGGGAATATCACTATAGACGGTCGTCCCCATCTGTTTCTCCCTCCCCCCCCCGAGTGTGAGGAGGAAAGACCGGAGGAGGTACTGGGGGGGATCACCACTGTGCAGTCCCCAGCAGGCGTCCCCATCGCCTCCGCGGCGGGAGGAGGATGCAGGGAGGGGACAAAGCAGGGATCGGAAGAAAAGTCCCAAAGTCGGAGTGGTGAGTCCCCCACCCCTCGGGAGAAGAGGTCTCCAGAGCCCAGGAGGAGGGATGGGCGGAAAGAGAAGAAGAGAAGCCCACAAGGGGCCAGGTATAGGGATTTCACTGTCAAGTTTGATGGGGATCCTACAAAACTGTCATTCTTCCTGACTAATGCGAAAAGCTATATGGAGGAGTTTGGGAGGCTGTTTCCTTCGGAAAGGGCAAAGATAAACGCTGTAGCTACCCAACTGGAGGGGAGGGCAGCTGATTGGTTTGTCCAATTAACCGAGATGGACGCCCTGGAGTTGGATGATTTCAGAGACTTTCTGTGGGCGCTAAAAATGCATTTTGCTGACCCGTTAGCAAAAGAAAAAGCTAAGGTGGCTCTGAGGGAACTGATCCAAGGATCAAAGTCCGTGGCCAATTATGCCCTAGAATTCCAAGCCCTAGCGGCCAAGGTTGATGATTGGTCGCCAACTACTCTAATAGAAATGTTCAAAGACGGAATGAGACCCGACTTACTGAGATGGGCATTAGGAAGGGCAGATCCGCTCACCCTATATGACTGGATTCAACTAGCGGCGAATGTTGAGCAAGCCCAGGCTAGGTTCGCACAAACCAGGAGGGGTCCCAAGCAAATGGCCATGACGAGGACGGCCAAGCCACCGGCCACAACTGGCAGAGCGGGACGTACGGCCTGGCAGGAGGAGAAGGAGAGCCGTTTTGCGAAAGGGCAATGCCTGCGATGTGGGAAGGAGGGGCACCGAGCAGCGGCATGCCCACAGAGGAAGACCGAGGAGTGTCCGGCAAAGCTGTCAGGGAAATCCCCCTCCGTGCCCAGGAAGATGAAGGCAGCGATGGCTGAAACCGAGGCTGAGAATGTCCCTTTCTATGGGGACGAAGGGGAGCTTGAGCCGTCTCAGCCGGCAGGAAACGCCAGCCACCTGCCCTAAGAGGCACTGCTGGGCAGGTGGTAGAGGAGGGGCACGACCATGCTTCGGTGAGTGGAAACTTCCCTACCCTGACCGTGAAGGAGAAATTGGGGTCTCGGATACGGACTGTGGAAGTGTGGGCAATGGTGGATTCGGGGTGCTCGCGGTGTTTAATGCACCCTGACGTGGTGGCGGCGTTAGAGTTACCCACGTTCCCTTTGAACCGACCCATGATCTTCACCCAATTGGATGGGTCTACAGCGGGGGGGAAACCGGTGACTCACTCCACAGGGATGGTGGCATTGCAAATGGGCAGCCACTGGGAGAAACTGCCTTTTGTGGTGGCGCCTGTGGGGGGTCCGTTTGTCATTTTGGGGATGCCTTGGTTCGTCCAACAGAACCCACAGATAAACTGGGTGCACAGGACTGTGACTTTTGCAGATGGGTTCTACAAAGCCCCGGAGGGGGATGACTTGGACAATGGTGCTGTGGGGAGGGCGGCGGCAGCAACTCCGCATTTCCTCACCGGTCCGCTAGACGGGCTGCCGGAACAATACCAGGACTTTGCAGATGTGTTTGGCGAAAAGGAGGCGGATCAGCTGCCGCCGCACCGTAAAACTGACTGTGCCATAGAGTTTATCCCTAATGCACAATTGCCTAAGCCAAAAATTTATGCTATGACCCAGAAGGAGCTGGCAACGCTATGAGAGTTTGTCGACAAAAATCTGGCTAGGGGTTTTATTGAACCTGCCAATTCCCTGGTAGGTGCTCCTGTTCTCTTCAGACCAAAGAAAGATGGAACTTTGCGACTTTGTACAGATTTCCGGGGATTAAATGCAGTCTCAATATTAAATAAATACCATTAATCAAAGACATGTTAACACATCTGGTGAAGGGGAAAATATTCTCCAAGTTAGATCTGCGGGAGGCATATTTCCGCATTCGCATACGGGAGGAGGATGAATGGAAAACTGCTTTCAATTGCCCTCTGGGCTCTTTCCAGTATAAAGTGTTACCGTTTGGGTTGGCGGGAGCGCCTGGGGTCTTTATGCAATTGATCAATGAGGTCTTGCATGACCATTTATTCAAAGGGGTCTTGGTGTATTTGGATGATGTGTTGATTTATACTGAAACAATGGAGGAACATGAAAAACTGGTGAGGCAAGTGCTCGGCAAACTGAGAAAGGCTGAACTGTATGCTAAACTGTCTAAATGTGCATTTCATAAATCTCAAATTGACTATCTGGGCTATAGAATTTCAGACAAGGGTATTGAGATGGATCCAGCTAAGATTCAAGCCATCCTGGAATGGGAGCGGCCACGTACACATAGGCAGCTCCAGAGTTTCCTGGGGTTCGCTAACTATTATCGTCAGTTCATCAGGGGTTCGCTGAAATAGCGTTGCCCCTCACTGAGTTACTCAAAACAAAAGGGTTGGGGGATACCCAAAGGGTAAAGAACCCTGGGGTGTTACTTAAATGGACGCCTGCATGCCAGGTGGCTTTTGACAAACTCAAAACAGCTATTCACTGCTGAACCCATTCTGCAACATCCCGATCCAACCAAACCTTTTGTGGTTCAAGTGGATGCCTCTGACTTTTCTATTGGAGCACTCCTGCTGCAGGCAGATGAGTCGGGGTGTCTAAAGCCCTGCACTTACCTATCCCGTAAATTTTCTGAGACTGAAAGGCGGTGGCACGTTTGGGAAAAAGAGGCTTTTGCAGTTAAGGCTGCTTTAGACACTTGGCACTTACTGGAGGGGGCTACCTACCCCTTCGAGGTTTGGACTGATCACAAGAACCTTGAAGCGCTCAGTGCGCCTCGGAAGCTCAGCCCAAAGCAAATCAGATGGGCTCAATTCTTCAGCCGTTTTGCTTTCAAGTTAAAGTTTATTCCGGGAAAGAAAAACTTTCTAGCAGATGCCCTTTCCCGCTTGCCCCAGGATTCAAGCTCTGCTCCTGACCTGGTGGGTACATTGTGGACTGAACCCCAAGTGGGCATGGCAGCTGTGACCTGCAGCCAGACTCGTGCACAGCAGCCCGACATTTCACTTTCACCCTGTGCAGGAAGGTTGCCAATTCCCTCTGATTTGCAACAACAGTTTCTCTCCAAATTGAAATCTGACACTTGGTTGCAAGTGAATATGAACAATGTTACTTGGGACCGGGGCTTTGCTTGGAAGCACGACCGTCTCTATGTCCCTGACGATTTGCGCAAAGACATTTTGCTCCGTTCCCATGATGATAAAGTGGCTGGTCACTTCGGCTTTGTAAAAACTCTCCACTTGGTTCGGCGCCAATTCTGGTGGCGCACGCTTAGGCGTGATGTCAAAAGCTACGTTGCCTCCTGCCCAGTGTGCACAGGATCCAAAAGGAAGTTTGGCAAGCCCCAAGGGTTATTGCAACCAGTAGCCAGTCCCTTTCAACCCTGGGAGGAAATTTCCATGGATTTTATCGTGGATTTACCTCCGAGCCAGAGGAAAACTGTGATTTGGGTTGTAAAAGACTATTTCTCGAAACAAGCCCATTTCATTCCGTGCACTTCTATTCCCTCTGCTCAACAGCTGGCCCGCCTCTTCCTTGTACACGTGTACAGGCTCCATGGGAGCCCCGCCTGTTTGGTGACTGACAGAGGCACACAATTTACTTCCCAGTTTTGGCGGGCTTTTATGAAATTGGTGGGCACCAAACAGGCACTATTCACTGCGTCGCATCCTGAGACTGACGGATCTACAGAGGCACTTAATTCCACACTGGAGCAGTATCTGCGTGCTTTTGTGAATTATCAGCAGGACAATTGGGTTGATCTCCTTCCCTTTGCTGAGGTCGCCTACAACAACGCAGTGCATCAAAGCACCGGGCAAGTCCCTTTCCATACCGTCTTTGGCCAGGATTTTGTTCCCATTCCTGAGCTACCTCAACCAACATCTCCCCCCTCGTCCCCTACGGATTGGGCAACACATCTGGGGGACTCCTGGCCCAAAATTCAACAGGCTCTTGCAGATACCCAGGCTGCTTACAAATGCCACGCTGACACCAAGCGGGTGCCACAGCCAGCTTTCAAAGTCGGGGATAAAGTCTATCTCTCCACCAAGTTTATCAAATCCCCTCAACCCTCAAAGAAGTTGGCACCCAAGTTCGTGGGCCCTTTTCCTATTGTGGGCCAAATTAATCCTGTTACCTTTAAGTTGGATTTACCGCATAATCTTAAACGTTTGCACCCCGTTTTTCATTGCAGCCTACTCAAGCCTTTCCACCAATCGGATCGCTGGCACCCACAGCCTTTGCCCCCTGCGCCCATTATGATTGATGGCCAGCAGCACTTTGAAGTGAAAGGAATTCTTGATTCTCTACGACTTCGTTCTACCCTGCAATACCTTGTCTGTTGGAAACATTTCCCCCATCCTGAGTGGGTTGCTGCCCGCGATGTTAACTCCCCTGTTTTAATTACCCATTTTCATACTGCCTATCCTGATAAGCCTGCTTCTTAGTTTAGTTTCTTTAAGGGGGGCAGTATGTCATGTTCATCGTTCCAATGGTCTGGATACATCGTAACATTTCGCATGTCAATTTCCTGATCCGTGTCTGTCATTTGCTGGGAGGAGAATTTCAGCCGTGCCGGGCTGTAATCTCCTTACTGTTACTGAGGAATGTATGTTTGGGTTATTGCATGTGTTCAAGGTTACTTTCCCAGGCCGATGTGTAACGGTTACCAACACCTGGGAGGGGGTGGTTGCTATGGTGGGGCGAGGGGTGGGATCGGGTTTGAAACGAGGGTTTTTAGTTTGTATTTGGCGCGCTTTTGGTCATTCTCAGCTTTCTTTGTATTTGCACACTATTCTTTCAATAAATCAGTTTTCATTAAGAACCTGCTTGTGAGACTGAGTATGTCAGAATAAGGCAACCATTACACTTCTAGGAGGCCAAGAGGGAAGGGTGTGGGTTGATGGGGGGAACTGGAGCATGGCCACCCTGTCAGACCTGTTGGGATGGGCAGATACCCTCCGGGAGAAGCAGTCCTGCCTACAGCTCTGGGGATCCCCTGGAAGTCTTCCATTCAGGTACTAAGAGGACCTGGCCCTGCTCAAGTTTCCAACCCAGGCAACTACAGCTCAGGTGCTGCCACCTGCTGAGACCTTTTTCCCCCAAATGTGCATATTCCTGGGAAATGGGAAACTCCTCTGTCATACCTTTAGCCACCTTAGGTTTGACTGGCTTTGTTCCTGGCTGGCACTGTCGTATTTTCAGCCAAGTACCCATTGCTGCTGTCCTAAAAGGTTGCAGGAACTTTCATGTCTCACACTCTTGTGGTCTTTGGCTGGGAGGAGAGAGGTTCATTACCAGCTCCCAGCTGGCTGTTGAGTGCCAGCATTTCTGGAGAAATTGGCATGGCTGCCAAGCTTCACTGCTCCATTCAGTTTTTGGCTGTGTGTGCATCTGAATGCCACACTCACTTTTCTCATGCTGCCATTCACTCATTGCACATTGTACTTCAGCATGTTCATACAGAAACAATATTCAGGAAATTTGGAGTTCGAAACAATATTCAGGAAATTAACAAAGCCCTCTGTTAGGAACTGTGCTTGTGTTTTGAACAATAAGATGCCATGGTTGACATCTAACTTTCTAAGTTAGATTGACTTAGAGTTAAGTTTGGATTTATAATACCCTGCTCTCCCCTCCCCAGAAAGTATTTTTCACACCATCCCCACATAATGAGTACGTGTAGTGATTGCCTATTCAAAATCACCATCAGACTCACACAGGGCTTTCATCGATATCTGATTTAATAATGAATAGTATGCAGGATTACAAGCAAAGCTGAGAATAGTAGAAGCACGGGATGTCTCCCAATAAATCCCCAAGCAACTCCCAATCCCTCCCCCAAAGTTAGTACAATTCCATGCCCCAGGTGCCCCTAACGGTTCCTGCCGGTCTGCGGGAAACGTCCTTGACAAGGCGAGATAACCCAAACCTGCATTCCCCATTCTTCACTCCTCGCATCACAGCCTGGTACAAGGAACAGGAGCAGCCCCCTCCCATACAGCAACTCGTCTCAGCCCCATGGCATGGGAACCCGTTACGATGTTTTTCAGGAACATTGGAACAGTAACCATGACAGTAAGTAGCTATTAATCTGTACTTCGTGTAACTACTATTTCACAAGGATTTCTGTGTCAAGTAAACGCAAAGTACCATCCTTGTTATTCTTTTCCTGAGGTTGTTCTGCAGTAATGGATTCGTGGCAAAAGAGTGTAGCATTCCACAAGCAGGTAAAAGGCAAAGGGGTGTCAAGAGGTTAATCTAACAGAAGGTATAAGTTTTTTGAAGAAACTTGATAAAGCAAGTTCTTCTCTAGATTTTTAATAACCATATGATAAATATAAATAAAATGCTTGTTAGGACTTTAATATTAATCCATTCATAGGATGAAGTATAGAATTAATTATAATAAATGAATTATTTAGCATTTTATACCTGAAGTTAGGCCATATGAGGGGGAAAGATAATATTTAAAGCAGTCATGAATTCAGAATTTACCCCAAAATAAGCAAATTTCCAATAGAGTGAATTCAACTCCCTCTCCATGCCTTAAAAGGAGATGGATGGATGGATGGGTTCGTATTGATAAAATGCCACCATGTCCACCAGTTTTAACAGTGGAAGAATTTTCAGAAAAACTAACAGATTTTTAAAAGTGAAATCTCCTTTATATAAAGTATAATATGAAAAAGTTTGAATCTATTATGGTTGATCGCACAGTCAGCCAGATGTTTAGACTGGATCTGGCATGTTTGTCCACCTATCAAGTCCTTCCTAACGACCTGGGATGGGCAGATGTTGTTTAATAATGTCAAAGGTATCATCGCAGGATGTAAGCTGTCCCAAGTGAACCTGCCTTTTGCAATTGAGTGATGGTGATTCTGTCAATGCCGATGGTGTTCAAGTGGTGCTCCAGATGTTTTGGAATTGCACCCAAGGCGCCTATTACTATTGGTACTATCTTTGCTTTCTTTTGCCACAGTCGTTTTACTTCCAATTGCAGGTCTTTATATTTTGTGATCTTCTCCAGTTTTCTCTTTTATTCTGCTGTCTCCAGGTGTTGCAATGTCCACTATCCAGACTTTTTTGTCTTTCTTATCAACAGTTAAGTCTGGAATGTTGTGTGGCAGATGCTTGTCTGTTGGAATTCTAAAATGCCAGAGCACTTTAGCTTCTTCATTTTCTATTACTTTGTCTATTTTGTGATGCCACCAGTTCTTATTGCAGGCAAATAGTATCTCTTGCAGATATTCCAGTGCACCCTTGTTGCTACTTTGTCATGCCATTGTTAGTAATCAGTCCGTGTGATCTTCCTGCAGCAGCTAACTAGGTGGTTGACTGTTTCTTCAGCTCCTTTGCAGAGACAGCATTTGCTGCCTGTTGCTGCCTTCTCAACTCTGGCTTTATATGCCTTTGTTCTTAAGGCTTGGTCTTGTGCAGCCAGAATCAGCTGCTCTGTCTCTTTCTTCAACTTTCCTGCTCTTAGCCGTTGCCAGGTCTTCTTGTTATCTGCTCTGCCTGCTAGTTTTTTATGTACTGGCCATGTAATACTTTGCCTTGCCATGCCTATTTTTCATTTGGTCTTTCTTATCGGCCAGTTTGGTCTCTTTGGTGTTCAGTAAGCCTTCATGGTGTACTAGCTTCAGTGCATCTTCTTCACTGTCCTTCAGATATTCTTCCAATGCCCTTTTTTCTTCTTCAACTGTCTGATGTACTTACAACATTCCACACCCACCTATGCTCCTTGGTAAATAGAGTCTGTCAACGTTGATTATTATTACTACTATTACTACTACTATTATTATTGATTGTTTTCTCCTTTGTACAAAACTGAGGTTCCTCTGTGCCTACTCTGTGTTAATTCACATTTTCCTGAAGCCAGATGAGAAGGGAATAGTTGTGTAGTTCTGCATTGCTGATGTAATTGAGTCAGGGAGAGTATAACTCAGTTTCCATATTTGGGTTATTGAAGAAAACAACAAGCACCATAACTCCTAAAATTCCTAGCCAGCAATTCTGGAAATGGCAGTCCCAAAACATTTAGAGGCCATCATTTTGAGGAAAATTGAGGTAGAGTATCTATCTATTTAAGAATATCCTTCTCTATCTAAGAACGGAAAGAAACCAAGGAGGATTAGAAATTTAGCCCTTGGTCTTTTGGGGGTTCAACTGCACTCAGACCCAGGCCCTGGACAGCAGACCCATGGAGGCCTTGGCTTTTGGCTGTTGCTCTTGAACGCCAGGTCAGTTAACAACAAGACCCCCCCTTATATGTGATCTGATCATTGAGGAGGGGGCAGACCTGGTGTGTATTACTGAGACCTGGCTGGGCCCTGAAGGGGGGTAGCCCTCTCAGAATGTGCCTCGCTGGGTTTACGGTATTGCATCAGCTGCAATCCCAGGGCAGGGGAGGAGAGGAGGCTGTTGTCATCCAAGAATCTCTGGTGGCCTTCAGGGGTGCTGCTGTGCAAGTGGCCAGTTGTGAGACCCTGTTCCTGAAGTTGGGTTCCCGAAAGCAATAGGAATTGTTGCTATTGTACCAGCCTCCCTGCCACATAGCAGCCTCCCTGCCTGAGCTGCTGGAGGCCATCTTGGGGTTGGCGGTTGAGTTCCCCAGACTTATGGGGGACTTCAACCTACCGTCCCTGGGGCGTGCCTCAGAGGCAGCTCAGAAGTTCATGGCCACCATAGCGGCCATTGGCCTGTCCCAGATTATTTCGGACCTAACTTGGGACAGTGACCTCACACCAGACTTGGTTTTCTTGTCGGAGCAGTGGCAATGTGATCTGAGGGGAGAGTTAAATCTGTCCCCTTTGTCATGGTCAGATCATGCCCTGGTGGCCTTGAGATTCTCTTATGCTGCCCTCCTCTGCAGGGAGGCAGGACCCATTTGATTGGTCTGCCCCCGGCGACTGATGGACTTGATGGTATTCCAAAGGAAGCTTGGGGTTATACCCGAGGATCTGCTGCACAGTCCAGCAGAGGCCCTGGCTACCGCCTGGAATAGGGAGGTAGCTGAGGCCTTGGACACGATCGCACCCATGCAACCTCTCTTGTCCCATTGAATCTGACACTCCCTGTGGTTTACAGAGGAGCTGAGGGTTCTGAAGAGGATTAAGAGAGGACTAGAATGCTGCTGGAGGAAGACAAGGACCGAATCTGACCGTACCCAAGCTAGAGCCGCTATTAAGGCCTACCTTGTAGCGAAACATCAATATTTCTCTGCTCTCATTGCGTCCACAGAATGCCACCCAGCAGCTCTATTTAAGATCACCCGATCTCTATTGGGGAAGGTGGAACCCACCTACAGGGCCATGCAGAGTTTTCTAAGCATCTGGAGGATAAAATTGCTCAGATTCATACCAAGTTGGATGCCAAGCATGGGGCATGGCCTGTGGAGATGCCTGGGGAATGTACTTACCCGGTTATCTGGGAAAAGTTTGATCTTGTTGAGCCTGAGGAAGTAGACAGGGTCCTCCAGACTGTAAATGCCACCACTTGCCAAGTAGATCAATGTCCCTCCTGGCTGGTGAAGGCAGCTCAGGAGGTGGTGTGGCTGGGTCCAGGCAATGGTGAATTCATCCTTGAGAGAGGGGGTGTTTCTGTCTGCCTTTAAGGAGATGCTGGTGTACACCCTCCTCAAGAAACCATTGCTGGACCCTACCGTCCGGTCTCCCACCTCCCCATTTTAGGGAAGGTGGTTGAGAAAGTGGTGTTGCAACTCCAGAGGATTCTGGATGAAATAGATTATCTGGACCCCTTCCAGTCAGATTTCAGGCCGGGATATGGGACGGAAACAGCATTGGTCGCACTTATGGATGATCTCTGGTGGGAGCGGGATGGGAGCAGTGCATCACTCCTTGCTCTTCTTGACCTCTCAGTGGCTTTCAATACCATCGACCATGGTATCCTTTTGGGTCAGCTCAGGGAGTTGGGGGTAGGTGGCACAGTTTTGTGCTGGTTCACCTCCTTCCTCCAGGGCCAGTCCCAATCGGTGGTGATAGGGAGCGAGAGATCTGACCCTTGGCCCCTCCTTTGTGGGGTGTTGCAGGGTTCGGTACTCTCCCCACTCCTTTTTAACATCTACATGAAACCACTGGGTGAGATCATCCGTCACCATGGGATGAGGTATCATCAATACGCTGATGATACCCAAGTATACATCTCTGTCCTGGGTGATGTAAGTGATGCTGTGTCATGTTCACTGTTTCAATGTGTACTGTACATCATAATGTTCACATGCCATGGTGCTGACGCACGTTTCTGTTGGGAAGGAGCTGCTGTGAAACCTTGTGCCAAGCTCTGTATCTATGTTCATTTCAATAGAATGTGTTTGGGTTATGTGCTCTGCTCAAGGACATTTCCCGTGGACCATCAGAAGCCATTAGGAGCACCTGGGATTGTGAGCCTGGGAAGATTCTATGGAGGGAGGGATCTCATTTGTACCGAGGGTTTTTTAGTTTGCATTTGGCGCACTTTTTCCATTCTCAGCTTTCTTTGTGATCCTGCATACTATTCTTTAATAAATCAGATATCTTTGTGTTCCTGTTTATGAGTCTGATGGTGTTTTAGGATAGGCAATCATTACATAAAGCTGAGAATCACCAAAGTTGTACCGTTAGCTCCTACCAAGATTAGTTTCTTGTGAGGGAAAACAGTTAACAATGGACGAATCCAAGCTCATGACCGGGAGACTTGAGGAGCCAACTGGCATGATGCCCGAGTCAACGGTCAGGAGCGGAGAACTGAGCCTCACCCCAGAACCTTCAGGGTTCTGGCAGGATTCGAGTTCCAGCCCAGAGGTAGAGGAATCTGACGATGGGAGAGCACCAGAGCAACCGGCACCCAGCGAATCGCCCGCAGAGTTGATCACCTGGGATGAAATGGGAGAACCCCAGCCAGGGACGTCCCAGGCATCCTGGAAGTATCAGTTCCCGCTGACCCCAAATGTAGAATCTACCACGGTATCAGCAGGGAGACAGCCTAACACATGAGGAAGGGAGGAATCTCAAAGCCCTGAAAGGCTAAGAGTGGTAGAGGCCAAATTAGAATTGATGGAGTACATGCTAAAAAACCTGTCTCTGTCATGGGGGGGGGGGGCAGCTGAGGCGCGAAGGAGATTCCAGCTCCACACAATCATCCTCCATCCCCTCACCCAGACCGCCGGCGGAGCAGGGCCAGAGACGGCGCTGGGATGAATCTCCACCCCGCAGAGTTCGACCATCAGTGTCCCCACCCCGAGGAGGGAGAACTACTGTAACTTGGGGCCCAACCACTCAAGCAGCCACTAATTCAGCTCCAACAGGAGTGGGGGTGAAAGATTTTTCTGTCAAGTTTGATGGGGATCCAACTAAGTTGTCTTTCTTTCTCACTAATGCTAAAAGTTATATGAGGCAGTTTGGACCATACTTCCCTTCCAAAGAGGCTAAAATAACTGCCATTGCCACCAAGCTGAAGGGATGAGCGGCTGACTGCTATGTTCAATTAAGTGAGGCTGACTCCCCTGAGCTTGAGGATTTTGAGGAATTCATGTGGGCATTAAAGCTGCATTTTGAGGATCCTCTAGCCAAGGCAAGGGCTAAAAAGGCACTGAAGGATTTTACCCAGGGCCAATTGTCTGTAGCTGATTACGCCCTGGAGTTAAGGCTTTAGCTGGGAAAATCCCCGACTGGTCTCAGTCAACCTTAATAGAACGGTTTAAAGAGGGACTCAACAGGGACGTCCTGCAGTGGGCGTTGTGTAGAGACAACCCAGAGACATTGTACGAATGGATCTGTCTGGCCGGCAAAGCTGAGCATGCCCAGCATACCTACATGCAAACCAAACGACCTGAAAAACAACCAGCCACCATGAGGGGACCCTGAAGTGCCGCAACTGCTACCCGGCCAGGCTACAGAGCCTGGGAAGAGGAGAGAGATCGGCGCTATGCGAGGGGTCAGTGTCTCCGATGCGGAAAGGAAGGGCATCGAGCGGTTGATTGCCCAAAAGCCAAGGCTGGAGACCAAGCAGGCAAGCTGCCGGCCAAATCGCTGCCTCCCTTGCGGCAGATGACTGCAGCCAAGGGGGCGGCCGACGCTGAAGAAGTACTCTACTTCTCGTGAGAGGCTGAAGACGACTCTAAGGAGCTGGCGGGAAATGCCAGCCACCTGCCATGAAGAGCGCCTGCAGGCAGGTGGAGGAGGATGGGCGTGAGGATGCTATGGTGAGTGCTGACTGTCCCACTCTAGCAGTGAAAGTGAAATTGGGCTCCCGCACAAAGACTACAGAGGTCTGGGCTTTAGTTGACTCTGAGTGTTCCAGGTGTCTGATTCACCCTGATCTGGTTGCTGCTCTGGACCTGCCTAGCTTTCCCCCCCAGCAGCCTTTGATCTTCACACAGTTGGATGGTTCAACGGCGGGGGGGGGGGGGGCGGCGGCGGCGACCCATTTCACTGGAACTGTCACAATGCAAATGGGCAGCCACCATGAGACTTTAAAATTTATAGTAGCACCTGTGGGCAACCCCTTGGTAATTCTGGGGATTCCCTGGTTGACCTATTGAAGCCCACATATAAATTGGAAACACAGAACTCTGACTTTTAAGGATGGGTTTTACCAAGCCCCTACCGCAGAGAGGGCTTCAAGCGCGGGGGTTGGAAGGGCTGCAATTGCCACACCGCACCCTAGTTTGGCACGTTTAGAAAGCTTGCCCAATCGATACCAAGATTTTGCAGACATCTTTGGAGAAATGGAAGCAGATCAGCTACCCCCCCATCGGAAAACTGATTGTGCCATAGAGTTGATTCCTAATGCTCAATTGCCCAAGCCAAAAATTTATCCAATGACTCAGAAGGAGCTTGGGGCATTACAGGACTTTATCGACAAAAATCTGTCAAGGGGTTTTATTGAACCTGCAAATTCCCCAGTTGGGGCCCCTGTGCTATTCCGGGAAAAGAAAGATGGCATGCTTAGACTCTGTACAGACTATCGGGGGTTAAATTCCATCTCAATCTGCAACAAATACCCTCTACCACTCATGAAGGACATGTTAGCTCATTTGTCAAAGGGCAAGATTTTCTCCAAGCTCAATCTTCATGAAGCCTATTTTTGCATCTGCATACGAGCTGGAGACAAGTGGAAAACCACTTTTAATTGTCCACTGGGTTCATTTCAGTACAAAGTCCTCCCTTTTGGGTTAGCAGGGGTGCCTGGAGTCTTCATGCAATTGATTAATGAAGTATTACATGATCATTTGTTTAAAGGGGTCCTGGTTTATTTGGACGATGTGCTCATTTACACTGAATCCGAGGAGGAACATGAACGCCTTCTCAAACAGGTGTTAAGTAAGCTTAGAGATGCCAAGCTTTATGCCAAGCTTTCCAAATGTGAGTTTCACAAAACCCAACTTGACTATCTAGGCTATAGGGTATCTGACAAGGGCATTGAAATGGACCCTGAAAAAATTCAGGCGATTTTAAATTGGGAACGTCCCTGCACCCGGAGGCAATTGCAAAGTTTCCTAGGGTTCAGTAATTATTATCGGCAATTTATCCAGGGGTTTGCTGAGATTGCTTTGCCCCTTACTGACTTGCTACGTACCAAGGGTTTGGGGGAGACACGCAAGGTAAAACACCCTGGGGCAGTGCTGAATTGGACACCTGAATGCCAGGCAGCATTCGAGAAGTTAAAAACCCTCTTCACTGCTGAGCCTATTTTGCAGCACCCTGATCCCGAACGCCCCTTTGTGGTCCAAGTTGATGCTTCTGACTCCTCAGTGGGGGCTATATTGTTACAGAGTGATTCTGAAAATCTCTTGAAACCCTGCGCTTATTTGTCCAGAAAATTTTCTGAAACTGAGCGCCTGTCATGAGTAAGGATGGCGAGCAGGGGGCTCCCATCCAGACTGTCAAGCGCATGCATAGCACTGAGGAACTGTTCAGCCATTCAAAGAGACACAGATCAGGACCGCCTTAACCCTTGGGGGTTATATGTCGCTTCTTCAGTTTGTTAGGATTCCTGTTAAGTACTAGCAATAAATATTAGAGACCAGTTCCATGTCTCAGTGTGTTTCCTGGTTGTTAGGACATCAATCCTAACAAACTCCTACTCCCATCGAAAGAGGGAGGAACAAGCAATTAAGGAGATACATTTAGAAATGTCTTCAGAAAACCAAGAAATGTGGCTTGCCATCCAACAATTAGCAGCAGCCCTGCAACAACACCAACAACAAGTAGATCTCCAAATCAACACATTACAAGCTGCCATGCTACAGCAGTTACAACAACCAGCTCCGATTAACCCACAACCGGCACCAGCAGCAGCAGCAGCAGCAGCCCCACCAATAGTCTTGAGATCCCAGGGTAGTCTACCAGAGATTCCTCTTTCGCCTGAGCAGGCTGAAGAAGCCCAAGCAGAAGAGTTCGTGAGTGTGTATTTCCCCCCCCCCCCCGCCTGAAGCCTTCACTCCACTTACAGAGGAGGCGGGGGAACCGCAACCCTCCACCTCGGGCTTGCATTTCCCAAGGGGGAGGGGGGCTGACCGTGCTAACTCTCTAGATGTTTTCCAGCAGCAGCCACCTGGCCCGGAGGCGTTATCTGACTGGGAGGGCAGCACTGCTTCGTCCTTGGAGGAGTTGTCCTTTGAAGACTTGCCATCCTTGCCCAGTTCCCATGGGACTTTAGAAGCAGACAGCACATCTTATCAAGACTCTGGAGGGGAGGGGGCTGAAATGGAATGTGAATCTGGAGGGGAGGGCGATGTCATGAGTAAGGATGGCGAGCAGGGGGCTCCCATCCAGACTGTCAAGCACATGCGTAGCACTGATGAATTGTTCAGCCATTCAAAGAGACACAGATCGGGACTGCCTTAACCCTTGGGGGTTATATGTCTGGGTTTTCCCACGCTTCTTCAGTTTGTTAGGATTCCTGTTAAGTACTAGCAATAAATATTAGAGACCAGTTCCATGTCTCAGTGTGTTTCCTGGTTGTTAGGACAGCGCCGGTGGCATGTTTGGGAAAAAGAGGCTTTTGCTGTAAAATCTGCTTTGGAAGCCTGGCATCACCTCCTGGAAGGCACTAAATGCCATTTCGAGGTTTGGACTGATCACAGGAATTTGGAAGCCCTCCACACCCCCCGACATCTCAGTCCTAAACAAATTCGCTGGGCTCAATTTTTCAGTTGCTTTAACTTCCTGTTAAAATTTATTCCGGGAAAGAAAAACTTTCTGGCTGATGCTTTGTCACGTTTACCTCAGGACTCTGACCACGTGGCAGATATAGTTGGGACTGTTCTCACTGAACCACAACTGGGCTTGGTTGCCATCACTCGGAGCCAGACCCGTGCGCTGGCAACCCCGCCCCCAGCCCCATCTGGGAAGCGGAAAATGCAAGTTCCTTGTCAGTTACAGAAGGACTTTCTCCAGGCACTGAAATCTGACACTTGGTTGCTAGCTAATAGAGACAATGTTTCTTTTGAAAATGGTCTGGCGTGGGTGGAACACCGCCTTTATGTGCCTGAAACTTTAAGAGTTGATGTTTTGCAGCATTCCCATGATGACAAACTTGCTGGACACTTTGGTTTTGTCAAAACCTTGCATTTGGTTCGCCGTCAATTTTGGTGGCCAACCTTAAGGCGTGATGTAAAAGACTATGTTGCTTCCTGTCCTGTTTGTGCCATGTCAAAGCGTAACGGAGGTAAACCACAGGGCCTTCTACAGCCAGTGGCCAGCCCATCCCGTCCCTGGGATGAGATTTCTATGGATTTTATTGTGGACTTACCCCTAGTCATAAGAAAACTGTTATTTGGGTTGTAAAAGATTTTTTCTCCAAACAAGCCCATTTCATTCCATGTGCGTCCATCCTGTTGGCCCCGCAATTGGCCCGCCTATTTCTCATCCACATCTACCATCTCCACGGTAGCCCCTCCCATTTGGTCAGCGACCATGGGACACAGTTCACTTCCCAGTTTTGGAAATCATTTTAAAAATTGATTGGCACCAAACAGGCGCTGTCTACATTGTCGCATCCTGAGACTGACGACAGGCAATCATTACATGCTGTGACCACCCTTTCTTGGTGCTTGGAGGCTGTGGGGGTCTGGATGGGGAATAACAGGCTTCAGCTGAACCCTTGTAAGATGGAGTGGCTGTGGGTTGGGAGCTCCTCTATAACCGGGAACTTACCATCTCTAGTTCTGGATGGGGTTGCACTGCCCCAGACAGACCTGGTGTGGAATCTGGGGGTCCTCCTGGACTCACAACTCCTGCTCGAAGAGCAGGTGGCAGCCATGGCCAGGAGAGCCTTTGCCCAACTTCATGTTGTGCGCCAGCTACACCCTTTCCTGGATCGGGAGGCCCTCTGGTCAGTCACTCATGCCCTAGTCATCTCCTGTATAGACTATGCCTATGCAACATGCTCTACATGGGGCTACCCTTGAAGAGCATCCGGAAGCTACAGCTGGTCCAGAATGCAGCTGCACAAGCAGTTTTAGGAGCCCCAAGGATGGCGCATATTACACCTTTGCTGTCTGAGCTGCATTGGGTCCCAGTTTGCTTCTGGGTCCAATTCAAGGTGTTGGTTATTACCTTTAAAGCCCTACATGGCATGGGGCCAGGCTACCTGAGGGACTGCCTCACCCCTATTGCATCGACCCATCCCACCCAGTCAGGAAGAGAGGGCATGTTATTTCATTTTTATAATTTTATGATGTGTTTATTTTTATGTTTTTAATCTCCTGTTATTTTAACTGAATTGTAAACTGCCTGGAGTCGCTTGCGAGATGGGTGGTGCAGAAATATGAGAAATAAATAAATAAACAAACAAACAAACAACTCATACTGGTCAGCTGTGTGTTTTGAATGGATGACCAGGAAGTTAACTAATCCTTTTCCCAACTACATCAGGGACATCATAAAGAAAACCCACAAAAACAGGGCCTGTTTAGACATTCCATCTATGTGGCTAGTTTGGTTTTCACACACCTCTTGTGCCCCATGGGTGAAAAGAATGAAGAAATGGGTTGGGTAGGCTATGCCCCCTGTATTACTTTTCTCAGGTGCCCTGTTCACAGTTGTGCCACCACATTTATTTTCACTCCAACAAATGCAAATTTTTTAAAAAAATGGTGAGGGAAGTATCAATTTCTAGACTTCTTTGTGATGGCTGGAGAATGGCAAAAATGGTTGCCAGTTGACTGATTGGAATATTCCCAACTGTGTGCTGTTAGTGGAAGGAAGCGTGAGAAATAGAGGAGGTGACATCTTACTCATCCATGTTCAGCAAACATGACCAAACTGTTTGTGAATCACATTAACAAATTACGATTTCATCAATCCTTGGATGGAGTAATACGCTCTTTTTATAACGAGCTTTGTAAATCTTAATTTATCTGCTGAATATATTTTGCTGAAGAACTGGTTTCAAATGATACAAGTTCAAGCTTTTTTTTTTACGTTTATTAAATCTTTACATTTATTAAATGTTAAATGTAATATTATTAAATCTCACTAAGCAAAATAACTAACAGTTTTGAAGGGTTTTAAATTTCATTTAAAATTAAATTTAAAAAATCAAATACCTTTTTCAATACTATGTAAAATTCTTAAATACTGTAAGTGTGGTGGAGTGGGAAGAAGGGCACGCATGTGAAGTGGAAACAGGGTGATGTCATCAGTGAAGGGCTCATACCTGTAGCCCAGAATTGGCTTGTGCTAGGAATGTTAAAGCTCAGAATGAGCTTGGATTTAGGAAGAATGCTAAGAACTACAAAAAGGACTTTTGAAAATGAAAGGAAGAGAAAAGATACATCAGCATCTCAGTGAAGATGAAAAATACTAGCGGGTAACAAAGAAAATGCAGAGTTACTCAACTCCGATTCAGTTCAGTCTTTTCCAACAAGAAAATATATGTTTCATTAGGTAATGGTGATGAGGAAAGAACAGGAATGAAAATTGGAGGGTGAAGGAAACATTGTCAGGGAATAAATCTCCAGGGCTGGATGAAACGAGTACTAAAGGAACTCAGTAGTTTGGCTGAACTGCTATCTATTATATTTGAGAAATCCTGGAGAATTGGTGTAGTGCCACACAGGGCTGCAACTGGGGGGGTGGGGGGGGCAAGTGGGTCATGTGCCCTGGGCGCCGCGCTGGGGGGTCACCAAAATGACAGAATAGTATTTGTATAGTGAATATTTTATTAATTTAATGTATAATAGAATAATAAAACTTGCTAACACCTCCCTCACCAACCCATGGGGGTGTGTGGAATCCATGTTTGCCCCAGGTGACACAGACCCTAGTTGCAGGCCTGGTGCCAGATGATTGAGGAACAAATGTACCTATCTTTAAAGGGGTGGGGGTGGGGGGAGGGAAGGGAATCCAGTGATCTACAGACCTGATATGGATACCTGGGAAGAGTCTAGAAATCAACATATAAGCACACTGGAAACAATGTGATAATTATCAGAAATAAATCTGGGTTCATCAAGAAAAATCTTGTCAGACTAATTGTACCTTATTTTTTAATTGGATAACTTACTGAATAGATTGTGGAAATGTTGTGGACATAATATATTTCAGCAAAATACTTGTCAAAGTACCTCAAGACATTCTAGTTAGTAAACTAGTTAAATGTAGGCTGGGTGGCATGACAGTTAAGTGAATATACTGTATAGCCAGCTTGAAAATCACACTCAGAGAGTGTTCATCAATATCAGTTGAAGAGAGATGCTCTCTTCAAGTTCAGTATCAACTGAAGTGGGATGTCAGAAGACTTTTATTCTTTAATATTTTTATTAATGATTGGATGAAGAGGTGAAGAGAAGGATTATCAGTTTTGCAGATGACACACAGTAGGGTGTGATAACTAATACCTGGAAAAAAAATAAAATTCAAAATGATCTTCTTGAGTTAAAAAAAATTGCCTGGAAGCAACAGAATGAAATTTAATACAGACAAATGCAAAGTCCTTCACTTAGGAAATAGAAGTAAAATGTATGAGATACTTTCTTGGTAATAGTATCTTGCAATAGTAAACTGGGAATGAGCCAGCAGTAAAATGTTGCTGCAAAGAAGACAAATGAACTTTTAGGCTGCATCAACAGATGTATGAGAGCGAGTTTGGTGTAGTGGTTGAGGCAACAGGCTAGAAACTGGGAGACCGAGAGTTCTAGTCCCACCTTGGGCACAAAGCCAGCTGGGGGACCGTGGGCCGGTCACTCTTTCTCAGCCCTAGGAAGCAGGCAGTGGCAAACCACTTCTGAAAAACCTTGCCAAGAAAACTGTAAGGACTTGTCCAGGTAGCCTCTGAGAATCAGACACAATTGAATGGATGATCAAAGCAAAACAAAACAGAAGTATAATTTCCAAATAATAGAGAGTATTTTACTCTGCATTAGCAAGAACCCACCTTGAGCATTTGTCCAGTTTGGGGCACTTTAAAAAGGATGCAGAGAAATTTTAACAGGTTCAGAGAATGGCAATGAGGCTAATTAGAGAACAAAAATTAAGTCCCGCTGGAAGAGGCAGAAGGAGCTGAGCATGTTTAGAAGAGAATACTGATGGGAAATATGATGGCTCTTTTCAAATACCTGAGAAGATATAACCCAGAAGGTCAAAACCTTCTCTCTATTGTCCCAGAGTGCCAGATACAGAATAATGGATTTTTGCTGCAGTAAAGCAGATTCTGATTTAGGAGGGGATTAAAAAAAGCATAACTTCCTAACAGTAAGGACAGTTTGATGGTAGCACCAATTACTTGGAAAAGTACTTGGCTTCTGCTCACTGCACTTGTGGAGGAAGAGGCTAGAATACTTTAATGTGGATTCTTGCCCTGAAGGGAGTTGGACTGAAAGGCCTAAATAACCCTTTCCAATTCTATTATTCTATGATCAGAAGTAGGTTGTCGTGTAGAAAATCTGTCTCTGTGGTCGCTAGGAGTCCAAAACTGCATACCCAACCTACTAGATCAAATTGGATGGGCAGAAACAACTGGGAGAAGATGGTCCCTTAGTTAATCTGGTCCCAAGCCATGAAGGGCTTTAAAGGTGACAACCAGCACCTTGAATTGCACCTGGAGGCACACCAGCAACCAATGCAGGTCCCGTAGCAGTGGTGTTGCGTGCGTCAAATATCCGACTCCATTTACTACCCGCGCAGCCGCATTCTGCACCAGCTGAAGCTTCTGAATGCTCTTCAAGGGCAGGCCCATGTAAAGCGCATTGCAGTAATCCAGACAGGAGGTCACAAGGGCATGAGTGACAGTGAGCAGAGCCTCTTGGTCCAGGAATGGGCGCAACTGGCACACAACCCGAAGGTGTGCAAAGGCCCTCCTAGCCACAGCTTCCACCTGCTCTTCCAGCAGGAGCTGTGAGTCTATGAGGACCCCCAGATTGCACACTGGGTCTGTCTGGGGCAGTGCAACCCATCCAGGACCAATGATGGAAAAACTTTATCACTGGGAGGCCCACAAACCCAAAGCCACTTAGGTTGGGTTGAGTCAAAGCCCACTGCACCCCATCCAGGCCCTTACAACCTCCAGGCACTGGGACAGGACATCCATGGCATCACTCAGGCAGCCCAGGGTTGAGATATAAAGCTGGGTATCATTAACATATTGATGATATCTCACCACAAACCATCAAATCACCTCCCCCAGCAGCCTCGTGTAGATGTTAAGTAGGAGAGGGGAGAGAACTGAGCCCTGAGGCATCCCACAAAGTAGGGGACATGGGTGGGATCTCTCCCCCCCCCTCAACACTGACTGGAACCAACCCCAGAGGAAGGAGGAGAACCAGCACAACACTGTGCCGCCTACCCCCAACTCCCAAAGCTGGTCCAGAAGTATACCATGATCGATGGTATCGAAGGCTGCTGAGAGATCAAGAAGAGCGAGGATGGTCATACTGTCTGCATCTTGCTCCCGACAGAGGTCATCTAAGAATGCGATCAATGCCATCTCTGTCCCATAACCTGGCCTGAACCCTGATTGAAAAGGGTCCACATAATCCACTTCATCCAGGGTCCTCTGCAGCTGCCATGCGACCACTCTCTCCACAATCTTCCCTAAGAAGGGGAGGTTGGAGACTGGATGAAAACTATCCAGGCTGGTTGGGTCGAGCGATGGCCCCTTGACCACTGCCTCCTTAAGAGCCGAAGGCACCACCCCCTCTCTCAGCGGCCTTGGAGTTTTAGAAGCCAGCTTGCTTGCTTGCTTATTTATTTATTTATATTTATTTTTCAAATTTCTATCACCACCCATCTCTCCCAAAAAGGGGATTCCTTTCTCTTCTGCACTAATTTAATTATCTGATTCATTCATATCAATGTGCAATATGTCTCAGTCTGTTTCCAATCTCACCTCATGTTGCCATCATCTGTCAAAGGGTGAGTACAGATAGGAAAAAAGCCAGAGAGAGAGAGAGAGAGTGCTAACAAATGAATACAGTGCTGTTTATTACTATACAAGCTTAGCACAAAGTATATTTACAGTATTTCTAATAAGTGTGTGTGTAGTGACCAAATGCATAGGTACACTAACAAACACTACTAACAATTTAATAAATTTGATAACAAAGTATACTAACAGAATTTTAACCACGTGATTGAGACCCCTACACCTTTACTTTATAATACAAAACACAGTAGTGGCTGGTTTCTTTCCTCCTCCCATATCTAATTATCTCCAGGCTAAGAATCCTAGCAACTTTTCCTGTCTGCCTGACCCTAACTATATTGAAGTTTGCTATTCTCTCTCCTTAACTCACTCTTGGCCAGTTTTCCAGCACCTGAACCGCCTTGTGTTTGCTCTGCCACTGTCTGTAGTCCAGGCTTGGGGGGGGGGGGGTTCTGCCATCTTTACAGATGCCATCTTTACAGATTCCTTCTCTGGCTTCAGCTGCCTCAGGATTTGTCCTGGTCTCCTCTTCTCCCTGGCCATGAATCATCTGGTTCTTGTCTCTCTCAGCTGCCAGTTCCTCTGCTCCACATCCTGTCCAATCACCTCTCACTCCAGCAGCATCTCCTGCCACACCTAGATTACACCCCCTTTGTTTACCTGCTCTGGTTTCTTCTATACTTCTTTCAAAACCTACATGCCAGCTTGCAGGTGACTCCAAGGAGGTTAAGGTTTTTTCTTCTTTTTTCCTGTAGCTACCTATGTGCCTAAGCTGTGTAACCACTGAAGAGGAAAAAAAAGTTGACCTTGACAGTTTCACGTAACATTTTCTTTGTTTCAGGGCAGTTCCTCCTTCCACACAAAGAGAGTACCAGCCAAGTTGCACAATACAGCACTTCAAACTAACCTATCTGTCGATGCCTTTCCATCCTTCTCTTGTAAATCTGATGGTGCCCTCCGTGTGTAATATGTCAGACACCTCTTTATTTATCCCCTAGATAAATTGGTTTGGATTGGTTGCTCTTGTTTCTCCTCTTCACAAGCAATAGAAGCACAAAGGAATTTCAGTTGCTGAAATGTCATCACATTGAAGAGTAACTATCTGCATAAAAACCTTCTCTTTGACCCTTTTATGAGACTATTTTCTGTTTGAAAGTTTGTCATGGCATGATAAGCATCTCCAAGACACCTTGACATTCACTTCCAGGTACTCATGGATGAAGTGGAGACTCTTCAGACTGTGGATTGCATCAGGCCTTGATCTAATTCCATATGGCCTTCAACATCAACTCTGCAGATGGCCTCATACTCTCTAAGAATCACTTCATTGTCTACATCACAGGCACAGGCACACACACACACAAACACACAAACATTAAAGGTAGAGATAAAGAAGGCATGGAATAGCACACCAATGAAAAATCTGTGCCGTTCTAAAAGCTTCATCCTGTTTGTTTGCCTGCAGGGATGGACTTACCCTGGAAAGAAAGGGAGGCTAAGTGCAGGGATAGGGATCACTTGCTTCTCCAGAGTCAAAGCCCCTGTGCCAAACACCCTCTCCTTGCTAGCCTGTCATAGACAGTACAATGCAAAGAACACTTTAACATCCCAGGCCATCTCTCTGGAAACAGCATGTTCTTCAGCACTGGCAAGTACATGTTTCACTACAGTTTGTCAAGTGCTGAGCAATTAACCAGTGAGGAATCAATTGAAGTACACATATTTGCAAACTCTTTATTTTATACCACATGGTCATTGCTAGTCAATTGATAGAAGGACAAGTGTGATGGTTGCAAGTGTTCTTCTATTTGCCATAGTCAGAGTTAGCGTGTTTCAACCAAACCACCCCAGAGAATCCCAGAATACCTTGAAAGAGAATTCAAAAGCTAATGTGAAGAACATCAGCTGATACAGAGAGTTCACTACTTCTTTTCTTGCGAAGTGATGTTGTTGGCTCCTAAAACAGCTTTTCCCAACCTGGAACCTTCCAAATGCATTACATCAGATGCCCCATGCAGAAGGACATTGGGGCTTATAGTCCAGCATGTCTGAATGATGTTAGGCTGGGGAAGGGTGAGCTTGTGTTTTCTCCTGCAAAAGCTGGTATTCGTTTGTGAAGGAGGAGCCACTGCTCCCTTTATAGAAGGGAGGAGACTAAATGGCTTATTTCTGGGTAAGACAGCTATTTTTAGCTGGACCAGTGACAATAATGAGAATTCTGCTCAGACAGCATCCCTTCAGCTAGATCTCAGTCTGCATGAGCAATGAGGTCAGAGCCATCGGCTTCCAGATCACATCCAAATCAACGGAATGAGTAATGCTCAGATGTCTTCTACCATTAATGATTGTGTTGCATATGGTGCAGAGAGGGTAACCAAAAAAAAAAAAAAAATCTCACAGTAGGGTATCAGTTTGCCTTGTGCTAATTCTTTCACCGTTTTTATAAGGTGTATTTCCCTTTGAGAGCAACTGCAAGCTGAGCCCTGGAAGCTCTGCCCATTCTTTAGTGTGTCACGATGCGCACAAGAAACCGGCAGAGCTTCAATTATACCATTGTAGCTGCCGTCTTGACTATTTTGACCACGCTCCATGGACACTCCTGGAGCACCTGATAGTTTGTTGAAGTACAACTAACCCCCCCCCCCACCTTTTTGAAGAAAAAAACTTAAGTAAAAAAAAAGCTCTGAAACCGACAGAGGAAAGACGGAGCATGCTCAGGAGCCATTGTTTGGAAGGGTTTGCATGGAAGGAAAGATTGTCTGGACTCTAAGAAGGACCTCCTTCGGGGGTGTCTGCAGGCAGGGGACAAAAAAGTCAAGAAGGGGACTGCAGCTGCCATCCTGACCTTTTTGAAATCGCTCCCCACCCCTGTATGCCCCTGCCCTCCTTTTAGAAGGAAGGCCATACCAGAACTCCCCCAACCCTCAGGCACCTTGAAGGTGATGCATGGTTCCCTTCACTTCTGTGGACTCGAAATGCTCAGAACAAGGAATGGAAAATCCTTGCCCCACCCCAAACTGCTGCAGATCCCAAGGCAACAAAACTCTTGCATCCACCCTGCACAAAAAAGAAAGGACAAGTTAAACACAACTAGTCTGGCCCAATCTCTGCCAGTTCCTCCCCTACAGAAGAGAAGGGGGAAACTGGGGAAGAGCTGGAAAGCCCATTACAGGAACTGTAGCTCTACAGTCAGGAGGAGGGGCGAGGTGAAACCGTCCCCCTCACCCTCTGGGAGAAACGGGGCTGCAGTGCCTTTGAAAAGCTTAGCCTTGCAGTGGCTTTAGTTATACTGCAGCTGAACCAGGAATGAATCATCCAGCCCTGCTGATCATGCAAGCATAGAGGTTCAGAACTGCTTTTAGCACAGAAGCACTTTAATATAGTTGATCCAGCCCAGGCGTTTCTACAAGTTCGGTTGCCCTGTTTGCTCTATTTGACCTGAGACCCAATTTGATGCTCCATCTGGGGCTTTTCCAGATCAATCCATCTTAGATCTTGGATATGTTAAAATCACTGCACTGTCCCTTGAACTAGGATTGAAAAAGCCCATCTAAGTGCATAGACAGCTACAGCTACAGTCTCTTTTTCCGAACATAGTATGTAATTTCTCATGGAAAACAGGTTTCTATACTGTTCTCCATGTATTTAATAATTTTTTTCTCCATCCGTTTCTTCCAGTCTCTGGAATTTCTGGTTTGGGGGGGTGGGACGGACGGGGGTATCAGGCAGCCGGAGATGGCAAAGGGCAGACCATTTTAGGTTGGACAGTCCAAGCATTTGGTCTGGTTATAAAATGATTTTAGGGTTCTTAATTTGGAAACTGCTTTTTGAAGGAGAACTACTAGTGTGCTATAAGAAAGCAGAAAAATCAATCCTGTAAAACTAAAGTAGCACTGAGGGGACAGGCTGGTTCTTACCATTAGGCTTGGCAAGGCACCTACATTTGGGTGACACGTAAAGGTAGAAAATTGTTACAATTTATTACTGTTGTTTGCCAGGGAGGGGGAAAGGGACCATCCTCTTTCTGGTGGTGGCCCAGTGATGAAGCAAGAAACTGGGCGATGATGAAGAAGATGAGGAGTCATGCTCACCGTGGGGTTCCACTGAATATATTTAGCATATCTGCACAGCCTCCAGATATTGCTACCTCTAACTCAAAAGGTCCCTTGTCATTAATCCTGCCTGTGAACTTGGTTGAGTCACTAGAGAAGGCATGCCAAATACATGGCTTCCCACTGAAAGACAGGGGATGCCTTGACTTCTCATCCATGCAAATAGCTCTCTGTTTGGACTGTTGTCAGCCTTTGGATAGCTTCTTCTTCTGAATGGCTGTCTAGTCCTGGTCCTGTTTAATAAATCAACTAAGTCCCTTGATAGCTCCTGGACAGCAGGCTGAATGAGCACAGAAGATGGATGTTTTCAGTTGTCCCCTATTGTATGACAGAGTGTGTATTGGATAATACACTTCCTGGGGTTATCACATCACATGATTCTTTGTGGAGTGGTGGGGATCAGCTCTTCATTTAAATGAAGCTTTAAAAATTACAGTTGTACTGACATTTTCAGGTGTTTGACAAGTCCTGGACACAGTGTCCATAGTTCAAAACATCTCTTAAGTCCATGTGTAACCTTTCCATAAAAAACATACCAGCTGTTTGGATTGTCAAATGATCACATGGCACCATATGAATCCAGAGAAGGACATTCCTGGGTAATCAGTCAGTGGGCATAATTTCAGGTCAGGTTCTTGAGGGTGGAGGTGGGAGTGGAAAGTAACATTTGCTGCCCTCACATGGGTGCTGCGACTTTAGCAGCATTGCCTGGGGACACTCCCCCAGTGAATTTCTCAGCAGTCTCCTATAAAGTATATGCCATGTGCGTAGCTACTGAATCCTAATACTGAAGGAAGCACTGAAAGAATTTCTGAGAGGGAGATGGAGATAAACTTTACGCCCAAACTCTGAGTTAAATATTGATATCAGCCCTACAAGGTAGTCCAGACACGAAACCAAAACCATGGGTACTAACACTACCTTTACAGCTAGTCTTTGTTGAATGACCACTCATTCAGTGACAGTTCAGTTATGACAGTGCTAAACAAGGGGGACTTATGATGGGTCCTTGCAGTTGTGGCTGTTGCAGGGTCCTGTGGTCACATGATTGCAATTTGCAACCTGCCGTGCCATTTTCCTGAATCTCCCTGTTGGAGAAGGGCACTTCCCTCCAGAACCCTGAAGGCAGCACAAGGAAGATAATTCAACCTGTCTGATCGCTGCATAACTTGTATGTACACAGTGCAGAGAAAAAAGGATTTTCAAAATATTGAAGACTTTGATGATTCAAAAAGAGGATAACAGAGGGAAGAATTTTGGCCACAAGGAGAAGCTGCTTGACCTCTGGGATAATTTTCTGTAGTTCCTCTTCCATAAACTTAGGAGCTGCTCTTCTACTGCTGTTATAAATAGTTCTGAGGTTATATTGGTTCTATTATGACTTACATGTAAATAATTCTCGATATTGATTTCAAGGAGCTGATGGTTTGAAAATCAACAGCAGCAGCAACAGGTTTTGCTTCCCAATCAGTTGTGCAGCATGCACACGTGCTGACATTTTATTCATACAAATCTCTAAATTGGCTTGTCTTCACACTCCTGTTCCATGGCTGTGTAACAGAAATAACAACTGATGGCAGGAAATTGAACATGCGCTCCATGACAGAAGCCAAGGGGAACGAGATAGAGTTTGCTGTCTGATGGAATATCTTTTGGTGACTCCAGAAGCCTCTGAAAGACAGTGTCAAATCTTATATCTAATTTCCTGTTAGTCTTTAGGCATGTCAGTTGAAGCCACTGCCTGTCATTATCAGACAATCCATCACAGAAAAACAAAGGGAGCAGGGAAGTGAATGCTATATATCTTTGGAAAAACAGAAAACAAAAACCTCTCTATCTTGGCCCATCAACTACGATTTAGGATAGCTTGCACCCAGGTCCAGCTCTTGCCCACAATGGATGCTCAAAAGATGCAGTGTAGAGCTAGGGATCCATAGCACCAAGAAGACGTGAAGGAGCACTACTAAACTAGAGGCAAGAATGTTTGTCTTCTCTAATTCCCAGGTGTCATCTGGATGCTGCATTATGCAAGATTATTGGCAAACAGGGTAATACAAATTATATGAATCTGCAAAAGGACAAATCACTTAACCTTCATCTGGGAAGAGTTTTGAAGAACCTTAACATATGCTTTAACATGGTGGAATGTTTGGCTTTAATTAATAGAATGGAATTGAAGATTCCTAAAATGTGTACCATTGCTTAGAGGTAGCATATGCATGTACTAAACATACGTATGGCCATCTCTGTAAGAATTTTCCACCCCCATTTTCCACCCACTGCTCACAAGGGTCAATATCTGCAAATTGATCAAACTTGTCAAATGATGGGTGGGGGAGGACATTCAGATTCCAGCATGATATCTCCCTTCAGTGTGTGATCCTATTCTCTCTACCTGAAGCATTTCAACTTTCAGAGCCAAGAACTGGGACTGGGCAGCTATTGCTAGTTAAGATAAAGGCATAGGGCCTAGTTACTTGAGGCACCACCTATATCCCCTAATATCTGCCTGGCTGCTTCAGTCCAGCATGGTTGGCACACTCCGGGTTCCTTCGATTAAACAAAGCCATCTATCAGGACCCCAGAAGTGCATCTTCTCTGTAGCAGCACCTGCTGTATGGAATGAGTTCCCGCTCGAGATCTGTAAGATCTCCACCCTGCTGGAGTTTCAAAGGGTCTTGAAGACATGGCTCTTTGCCCAGACTTTTGGCTAGGATGGGTGTTATTGCTGTATTTTTTGATTGTTTTATAGTTGTTATACTTTATGTGAACTGCCCAGAGTCATTGGGAGTCAGGTAGTGTGCAAATGGAATAAATAAATAAGCACTGAATTCAGGAGTGAACACAAAAGGGGTCAAGGGTGCATTTGAAATACTGAGAGCTCAAAAAATAGTTGCCATGGTGGAGGTGGCCAATCACAAAGCACCTCTACACAAGGTGGTAAAGAAAGTACTTCACTGTAGCCATTCACCATACTGTGTTCTGACTAGATTTCTAAGATATACAGCAGATAGGGCCCAGAGATATTGTTAGAAATACAGGTTATGCTTGCAGATGATACTTTGCTTTGCAACACATTTGCATATTGTCCTCTCTGGGTTTCAGTATCCAGTAGCATAAGACAGCTTTTTCAATATAATGGGTAGAATTCGTCCAGACAGTCTCAAATGTTCATATTCACCAGCCATGCTTTTGCCTTTTGCTAAGAAAATCCGTGACTGTCTTGCTTTTCAGTCCCGATGATGATGATGATGATGATGATGATGATGATGATGCAGCACATACATTCAATCAATGGACTGCCCTCATGATTACAATAACAATATTTCTTGTGCTGGAAATTCTCATCCTCTTTTGCTTTGCATCCCACTGGGTAAGATACAAAAAGCCCTTTGCAGGTATCCACGAAGGAGATTAGTGGAGTGACTTGGCAAAGTGAGAACAATTTTGCTGCTGTGATTGCATTGGCCACACTGAGGTTTTAGGTCTTCACCTTTTGTGTGAAAATTACACTTACAAAATTAAACAGTAATTTCACACATCTTAATACACTATGGAAATGATTAGCCATGGCTGCAGCTGGAGACCGAGAAGGAGAGTTCTACCATGGTCAGATTTCCGTAAATAATCTTGTTTTCTGAATGCAGTTATTCCTCACTTAATACTGCCAGACCCTGCGGATGGAAGGTCTGCATTCATGCACAGATGGTGTCACTAGTGGAGGTGGCTGGATAGATTCTCTGCTGCTCAGGTAATTATTAGGGACGTATCTTCATATCCCCCTAGCCATGACCATGACCAGGTATCTGTTTATGTGTGGCATGTAAACATGACTGCTTTCCTCCTATCCCCAGCTCACTGTTGAGGCAGTATAACTATTGCGATTTTGAAGTAGTCTTTTCCTCTTCTCCCAACACAGCTGTGGCTGTAGATAAGATCTAGCATACTTCATCAAAGGTGTTTTGCTGATGTGGCCGGGGACAGGCTTTGCCCAGCTCCTACTGAATGCTTTAGGCTGTGATGGTTGCCTTATCCTAAATAAAACTCTCAGACTCAAAATGACAATTCAGATTCTGGATTTATTTAGAAAAGAGTGCAAACAGGTAAAAAGCTGAGAATGAGAAAAGCGCACCTAAACTCAAACTAAATAGCGTCTTTGCAAATAACACCCCACCCCCTCCCTCACATACAGTTCTCCCCACATTCCCAGGTGCTCCTAACGAGCTCTGCTGATCAACGGGCAAAAAGACCTTGACATTTCAGAGATAGCCTAAACACATTCCACCAGGCACAGATCAGCACATCTCCTGTACAAGGCTCTCAGCAGCACCCTCCCAGCCCGGACACGTATCAGCACCTTGGCAAGCGAACCATTACGATGTAGACAAACACCGGAATGGTGAACATGACATACCGCCCCCCTTAAAAAAATCAACTAGCAGAGGGCTTGGAAGGGTAGGCAGTATGAAAAGCGCGTGTTAAATCAGGGGCAAGAACATCGCGGGCAGCAACCCATTCAGGATGGGGAAAGTGTTTCCAGCGGACGAGGTACTGCAGAGACCCATGCAGCCAGTGAGAGTTGAGCACTTCTTTAACTTCAAAATGTTGCTGGCCATCAATCATGACCGGTGGAGGGGGAGGCGAGCGGGGATGCCAGTGAGCGGAATCCTGAGCAGGCTTGAGTAAACTGCAGTGAAAAACAGGATGCAAACACTTCAAATTATGAGGCAAATCCAAATGAACAGTGACAGGATTGAGCACGGCAGCAATTGGAAATGGCCCAGTGAACTTAGGAGCGAGCTTCCGAGAGGGCTGAGGGGACTTTATAAACTTTGTAGAGAGATAGACCAAATCCCCTATCTGAAAAGCCGGCTGGTGGCGGCGGTGCTGATCAGCATGCCGTTTATAAGCCTCTTGCGCCTCACGAAGAGTGGTGCGAATAACAGGCCAGGAATCAGCCAGCCTGGAGCCCAAATCGCAAGCGACAACAGCTGGAGCAGGAGGCTGGGGAAATTCTGGAATGGGAACAAAATCCCTACCAGAAACAATATGAAATGGGGTTTGTCCTGTGCTCTGGTGAACAGCATTATTGTAAGCCACTTCAGCGAAAGGGAGCAAGTCAACCCAATCATCCTGATGATAGTTTATGTAAGAGCGAAGGAATTGCTCCAAAGTGGCATTAAGGACATCAGTGGATCCGTCCATCTGGGGATGCCAAGAGGTCGACAAAGCATGCTCAGTGCCAATCAACTTCAAAAAAGCTCGCCAAAACTTCGAGGCAAATTGTGTGCCCCTATTGGTCACCAAAAGAGAGGGGCAGCCGTGAGGACGGTACACGTGTACCAAAAAAAGTTTAGCTAGTTGTTGCGCCGAGGGAATAGAAGCGCAGGGCACAAAATGAGCTTGCTTAGAAAAATAGTCTTTGACTACCCAAATGACAGTTTTCTTCTGACTGGGGGGTAGGTCCACAATGAAATCCATGGAAATCACATCCCAAGGGTGTGCAGGGTCAGCCACCGGCTGTAGGAGCCCCTGTAGTTTACCAACAGAATGTTTGGACATCGCACAGACAGGACAAGAAGCCACATAGACTTTGACATCAATTTCAGCGAAACCCCTGACAAAGGATCTGTAAAAAGTGGCAAACCCAAGGAAACTTTGAAGTTGCCGCCGGGTTCTGGGGTGTTCCCAAGAAAGCACAGCTTGAATCTTAACAGGATCCATCTCAATGCCCTTATCGGAAATCCTGTAACCAAGGTAATCCAAGCAAGACTTATGGAACTCACATTTAGACAGCTTAGCATAAAGCTTGGCCGCCCTAAGCTTGCTGAGAACCTGTTTAAGCAGGCGTTCATGTTCCTTTAAGGTTTTAGTATAAATGAGGACATCATCCAAATAGACCAAAACGCCCTTAAACAACTGATCATGCAAAACTTCATTGATCAGCTGCATAAATACACCCGGCGCCCCTGCCAGACCAAAAGGGAGAACCTTATACTGAAAAGAGCCCAAAGGGCAATTAAAGGCTGTTTTCCATTCATCCCCCTCCTGAATGCGAATGCGGTAGTAGGCTTTGCGGAGATCCAACTTTGAGAAAACTCTGCCAGTGGACAGATGTGCAAGCATGTCTTTGACGAGAGGCAGAGGGTACTTGTTGGAAAGGGAGGTGGAATTTAATCCGCGGTAGTCCATGCAAAGTCTGAGGCTGCCATCCTTTTTCTCCTGAAACAAAACAGGAGCCCTGACTGGCGAGTTTGCCGGTTCAATGAAGCCTCGAGCCAGGTTCTTGTCAATGAACTCCCGCAAAGCGGCAAGTTCTTTCTTAGTCATAGGGTAAATCTTTGGCTTCGGCAAGGGGACGTCTGGAAGAAGTTCAATGGAACAGTCAGTCTTGCGATGGGGGGGTAACTGGTCGGCCTCCTCCTCCCCAAAAACATTGGCAAAGTCTGAGTACGTGGCCGGAAGACCTTCCAAGGGGGATGGGGAAGGCAGAGAGTGAAGAACCTCTGCCTGCCCAGCCGTCGGAGGCATGGCACGCCCCAGAAGGGGAGCTTGATAGAAGCCATCCTCAAAGGTAATGGAGTGGGAGCGCCAATTGATGTAGGGGTTATGGGAAGCGAACCATGGGATCCCTAACACCACCAAAGGATTCCCTACGGGGGTCACGATGAACTGAATGAGTTCGAAATGGGACCCCATACACAAAGCGACTTTGCCAGTAAAGTGGGTAGCCACCCCCCCCCCCCACTGTAGAGCCATCCAGCTGTTGGAAAACCAACGGCTTTGGGAGAGGGAAGCAGGGCAAATCCAATTCCTTGACTAAGTCAGGATGGATTAAACATCGAGAACAGCCTGAGTCCAATAAAGCCCAGACTTCGAGGGATTTGGATTGAAATCCCAATTCAATTTTGACAGCGAGGATAGGGCAATCAGCACTCACCATGTTGGGATTGCGCCCGGATCGAACCACCTGCCCCGAGGCGCTGGTTAAGACAGGTGGAAGTCATTTCCCACCAGCTGTTCCAAAGCCTCTAATTCATCTCCCATGGTGTAGATGTCATCATCGTCCGCAGTAGCCAGCGCCCCTGTCAACCGACGAGGAGGGTTGGTCGGTTTCTTGGTTGGTTTTTGAGGCACTTTTGCGGAACGATCTGGTACCTTAGCTTTAGGGCAGTCAACAGCGCGGTGACCCAGTTTTCCACAGGTGATGCATTGACCGCGAACAAAGCGGCATTGCTTCTCCGCATCCCATCTAGAGGTCGACGGAAGAACCGGAGCTCGGATAGTGGTGACAGGCTTGTCTTCTTTGGTGGCCATCATAAAAGTGTGTTGGGCATGTTCTGCTTTACCCGCGAGGCAAATCCAATCATGTAATGAGTTGGGATCATCCTGGCCAAGTGCCCAGCGCAAGACTTTGCGATTGAGTCCATCCTTAAAGCGATCAATTAAGGTGGCCTCGGATCATTCAGGAACTTTTCCTGCCAAAACTTTGAATTCAAGTGCATAATCAGCCACAGGCTTCTGTCCCTGAACCAGTTCTTTAAGAACGTCCTTAGCCCTCTCTTTAGCCAAGGGATCTTCAAAGTAGCGCTTCAGTGCAGCCAAAAAGGCATCGAATGTGGCCAGGGCAGGGGCCCCAATCTCCGACAGTTGTACATACCAGTCAGCAGCTCTGCCTTTCAACTTCGTGGCCACTGCAGCTATCTTCTCTTCCTCTGAAGGAAAGAGGTGGCCATGCCGTCTCATGAAGCTGGCAGCGTTGGTGAGAAAGAAGGACAGATTAGTGGGGTCACCATCAAACTTCACCGGGAAGTCCCGGGGGGTTCCTCCAACCTGCGGGACCCCACCAAACTGTTGCCTCAGGGCCACCCCTATGGGAGTGGATCCACACGGACCCAATGGAAAAGCCTGTGGTGGGGTTCCTCCTCCAGCAGCCGGTGACGGGGAAGGCAGGAGGCTAGGTGCTCTCATTGCCCCGGGACCTCGGACGATCCGTACTAGGTCCCCAAAGGCAGCCGACATAGAACGCAAGACGTGTTCCATGGATTCAATCTTGGACTCCAGGACCCTAATCCTGTCAGATGTAGTGGAGTCTTCCAACGCTGGACCTCCCAGTGGTGGGCTCCCTGATACATCTGGTCGCCCCTCTATAGGAGTGTCGGGCCAGCGGAGCTTCCATGTGGAGCAGGACGTGCCTGGTCGGGGGTCCACCAGGGCATCCCATAAAAACTGTTCCTGTGTCTCCATGTCATCTGGCAGGGGTTTCTTTGACCCCGCAGTAGAGTAGGAGTCCCCGGACTGAGGTGTGGCTTGGGCTGGGACAGGGCTTGGGTCCCTGCTTGGGAACGTCGACTCCGGGAGTTATTCTGCCTGCTCCTCAAGCTCTGTGGGATCCTTTCCCCCTTCAGCCATCGCTAATTCCTCTTTCACAAGAAAATTCTCCGGTAAAGAGTAGCGAGGTTGGTTTGAAAAATGATTCTCAGCTTTATGTGATGGTTGCCTTATCCTAAATAAAACTCTCAGACTCAAAATGACAATTCAGGTTCTGGATTTATTTAGAAAAGAGTGCAAACAGGTAAAAAGCTGAGAATGAGAAAAGCGCGCCTAAACTCAAACTAAATAGCGTCTTTGCAAATAACACCCCACCCCCTCCCTCACATACAGTTCTCCCCACATTCCCAGGTGCTCCTAACGAGCTCTGCTGATCAACGGGCAAAAAGACCTTGACATTTCAGAGATAGCCTAAACACATTCCACCAGGCACAGATCAGCACGTCTCCTGTACAAGGCTCTCAGCAGCACCCTCCCAGCCCGGACACGTATCAGCACCTTGGCAAGCGAACCATTACGATGTAGACAAACACTGGAACGGTGAACATGACATAGGCTGCTGCAGACCCACTCCCTCTCCAGTTGCTGGGAATTGCCCTCCATGACGACTTTGGTTTGGACTGTAGGAAAACCAGATATCTGACTTCCGTAGGGGCATTTGCCAGCCTAGTGCCTGACTGGCACATTCCAAAGCACCTATCAGGACCCATGTGGGCTTCTCATAAACCCAGGTTTAGCTTTTTCTGAAAAAGCATTAGACATGTGTTTGTAAAGCAGGGGTAGTGCTTTCTTGATGAGCACTTTCCTTCCATCCTGTACTGTACAAAAGATAACTTAAAATGGGGGAAACAGCCAGGTTCTTCCAGCTGTGTGTTGCTGGTTCTGCCACTGCCAGTGCATTGCAGGTTTTACCAACAAGGCATTTTGTGTGACCATACTTTTTGCTGTTTATTTGGTGGAGGGAGGGTAACACCGTATGGCTACTCTAGTGACTCTCTACAGGCTTCTTCTGCACTTGTAGGCTACAAGTCTGGTACTGAGTTTGTTGCCAGCACTAGCACTGCTGCACTAGTTGAGGCCAGAGTTCACTTCTTACCGCTCATTGTCTCCGACTTCATCCTACATTTTTCCTCCATGCCTGCGACCTGTCAGCCAGGCTATTTTTGAACACAGGTTTAGTGCTGTTTCAGAAAAGCCCTAGACCCATATTCAGAAATAGCCCAGCTAACAGATCACAGGTGCAGGGCACATTTGCTGCTTCTACCTGTTACTCAGGCCACTTGACAAGAGGCAAACATGCTGTCCCAGGACCTGCCCATACTTGCCCCACTCCATTCAAGGAAGAATGATCTGTGGTTCTCACAGGCAGGTATGCTTGGTGGGAGGTGAAACAAAACCATGGAATCCACCTATCACTTTTCTTAACTTGTCCTGCATGAAACTGTTGGGAGTACATGAGTCCCCTGCCTCACCACTGTGACAGAATAGGCTCATAAATCAGGGCAGCAGGTTTTATGCTGGCATCCTTTCCTGCCAGTGCAAGGAGTTGTGAATAGTATTTTAATGTGGCCATCTGACAATGCCTTATGCCTCTACCGTGTTGACACTAAACAGGGATTCTCCTGGAAAAGTCTAAGCAAGAGCCACCCAATTTCAGTAAGAAGATTTCTTGAGAGACTTGTCCTCTTCCTTTTTTTTTTTTTTAAACTCTATGTGAGTTCAGGGATTGTTGCTATGATTTATGATTCGGCAGTGATTGAACAGCAGAATGACCTAACATGAACAAATATCAAACATGTGCCTCCTCCAAAGAAGAGTTCCACATTTATGACACCATCTATTATCAAGTCCACAGATTCTGTTTTACATGCTTTACAGGAGGAGGGACTTTCCTCCTACCTCCACAACTCATATATGTTCCAGATCTCCTTTGAAAGGTCTCCAAATCCAGAGCAGAATGTACAAGGGGAAAGTTGCACTGTTGAGTTTCCTCCATCCCCCCCACCCCCATTACTTCACCAAATTTGGAGTGGTCACAACCAGGTTCTCCTGGGATGTCCAAGTTAGACAAGTCAAAAGCGGATGGAGAAGGTATTCCTGCAAGTACTGTGATGCTTGAGCCAGTTTGGTGTAGTGGATAAGGCACTGGGCTAGGAACTGGAAGACAGTGAGTTCTAGTCCCACCTTAGGCACAAAGCCAGCTGGGCGACCTTGGGCCAGTCACTCACTCTCAGCCCTAGGAAACAGGCAATGGCAAACAACTTCCAAAAATCTTGCCACAAAAATTGCAGAGACTAGTCCAGGCAATTTGCAGGAGTCAGTGCTGACTTGTGTGTGTGTGTGTGTAAAACAAATCACACACACACTCTGATGCTAAGCTACGTAGGCCATAAAGGTGAAAAGAGTACTTGGAAGCTAACACAGATCCAGTGTAGGGCCTGAAGTACAGGTATGTAGGCTCAGATTGGTAGAACCATCATACAGTACCTTATCCCATCCATTTTTTTTTTTTCACTAACTCTTCACGATTCTAAATGAAGTTGAGCTGAGGCAGGTTCCATTAACAGGTCTGCTAGTCTTTTTCCTGGCCAAGTTCCAGTGTTTTAATAGCTTCAAGTCCAATAAAAATTCATCAGGTGAAGCTGTTAATGATATGCCAGAAAAACCTGGTGTATTACACTTATATATTGTGTTTCTCCCATTGATTAGCAATGAGACTGAGAACTATTATATAATTTGGATATCTGCTTTTGGAACAAAACCTTCTTGAGAGGCTGCTGCTGGGAATGGAATTACAAGGCAACGGATTCACATAAGCATCACAAAGTGTCCATTGCTCCACAAGATTCTGTATTAATAACCCTAACCTTGGGTGACTTCTGTGCTGAGTAGGAATCTCTTGCATTAACTGAAAAAGGCAGATAAGTGCAATAGTCATGTGAAACTGCTGTACCAAAAAGCAGTTGAGAGGGGGAAAAAAATCATGGAGAAGTAAAATGAGTCATCCTTTTAGTGTTTAGGTTTTAAAGACATTTTAATGAAAAAAATAAAAACCCAAAATACAATAGCCACTGTATTTCTTTAGACAGATCAATCAATAATGGAGATTAGGGAGAAATGGAATAACAGCAGAATAAGAATCTGGACCACCAATCAAGAAGCAGTTAATACAAATAGCTGTCATAGAAATGCTCATGTCCTGACTTGCAAGGAAGCTGTGAATTCACTTGCGACTGAACGGTTCATTGCAGCCTCCCCAATGTGGAATCCTCCAGTTATACGGGAGTATGATCTCCATCTGCCCCAGCCCAGCTGAGGAATGATGAGAGATGTATTCAGGATGTTTATCATCCAGTTGTTGGCCCATGAGAGACCTGCTGGTGGTCTGCAGGGAAGGGAAAGATTAGAGGTGTGCAATGGCTTTATACGTGATCTCCATGAGGGGCTTCACATGGAGGTGGTGCAATTTACCTTGTCAAGGCAGAGCATAAGCTTTATTAGAGTCCTAGATCAGCCTTCTTGTCAAGATACTTTATGACACCTCAAGATCTTTTCCAGTGTTTCCTATTGCCAATTAAAAAAATTTGCTGATGGTTTTTGGTGCTTGTCTTTCATTTTTCATTTTTCATTTTTCTTCTTTTTTCATAAAATCATGTGCATTTATTTTGGATAGCGATTAATAGTGGTGACATCAAAATAGATACTAATGTTTAGAGTTTTGTACTGATTTATGGTTATTTTTCAGGATGATATAATGAGTTTGGTTTTATATATTCAATTAATTATTTAATCAATGACATTGTAAATTCTCTCTTTATTTACTGATATTTTATTTTCCATCTACTATGCACTTTCTCACTTTCTCCTTTTTTCCTTCATGTAGTCTGTTTTATTCTTTAAATGTTTTAAAATAAATCAATAACAACTTTAACAAATAGGGAAAAAAAAAGATTTAGAAGCTTCCATGGCAAGACAGGGCCTAGAATGGAACAACACTACTGCTCTTTTTGAAGCAGCCATGAGAGAAGAGGTGCATGGCTTTACACAAGCATTTGTTGAAATGAAGTACCCCTTTGAAGCTTTTTATAGCCTAATAATAAAATAATTGTGTATATGTATTATACATCATATCTGATGTTACATTGTTATTGCCAATGTACACTATACTTCACAAATACCCTTGTGTAATTACAATATTATCTAACTTTAAATGACAACACTTTTGTATGATGTCACTATGAACTTAGATTCTTTTGCACATCTGGCAGTTGGAATGTGGATCGGTGATTTTTATCTGGTGGTGATTGCAAATGCCTTTAATGAGAATGTAATGGTTTGCATAAAGGAACAAGCTGGGAATCGGTGATCTAGAAGGCCCAGATTGGAAAAAGCTAGTTTAGTGACTTTTGGAAGACATACAGAATAATAGCAAAAAGATATCAGAGAAAGCAGGGTAAAGGTAGTTTTACAATTCTTACACATAATTTACTTTAAACACAGGGGCCTGGTTCACACAACTTGTTAAGCCATAAACTATGATTTACAAATCACAGTGACTGGATTCCCCCATGATACCAAACAAACATGATGGTTTAGCAGAAGCAAATAGTTTGAGAAAGTCCATATCTAAGGATTTTCACTAGAAAGTCTGTATGAGACCTCTTCTGACACCTTGGAAAGGCACTTCTCTTAGGGGAAAGCAGCCTGTTTCAGTATCTATTACTGCATGAAGATGAACAAGAAACAGATCCAGGTAGACCTTATTATTGGCAGGACTTCTGTTCCAGCATTGCAGCCACAGATATCAGCACCACTGATAACAAGACTTTGGATAAGGGTGGGGAACTTTATGCATGTACAAAAGCCTGCCCATAGATAATGGAACTGTGGATAAGAGAGTATACTTAGAGGTATTTGAGGAATATAAGCCCTCATAAAGAATATTTGGTCTTAAAGTAGTGTTTGTGACCACAGCATCCTGCGCTTCTTGTTCTCCAGCAACTGGTATTGAAAAAGATAGACTGGACTCATATCTTACACCAAACTGGTTTCTTTGACCAGTTTGCTGAATAAACTACAAGGCCTGAGTTTACACATTACACATATGACCTAACCCAAAGCCATCAGCCAGCAGCCATTCATTTACTAATCCTCCATGAGTTTGTGTAACCTCTGTTTTAAAAGTGTCCAAGTTGGTGTCCATCACTACATTTTTTGGTAATAAATTTCTCAGGTCACCTATATATTGTGCGAATTATCCTAGGTTCTTTCGTGACAGTTTTCACATAGTCAGAAATAAACAATCTCTCCCATTCAAAAGAGTTTTGTTTCTAACCCTTTACTTAGAATAGTCAGAAGAGAGAGGTGTAGGAAATCTGAACATTGAGTTACTACTTGAGCTTATATTTGATACACAGCCATACCTGAAATTTCTTCACAATGGCTTTAGAGTTTTGCTACAATAAGTCTACTTCTTTGAGCCTTTGTGTTCTGGGAGACATGTTCTTGCAGTGCTTGGCTTTGTTAGCCAAGAAAGGTCTGAACTTTATGGAAGTGAGGTGGTGGTGATGATGGTGTGTGTCATTAGTTTTGAAAGGTAAATATACACCATGCTTGTATTTATTCCCCTCTGGCATGTCCCTCATTCACTTATTTTTCTAAGCTAATGACACACAAAGGAGTTGTTCCAGCCCACAGATTATTACAGTTGCCCATTTCTATACATTTCCCCAACATTTCCCCTGAGCCAGATTCAGTATTCCACTTGTACATTGTATGTTCAGGTATGGCTGTGTATCAAATACAAGCTCAAGTAACTCAGTATTCAGATTTCCTACACCTCTCTCTTCTGACTATTCTAAGTAAAGGGTTAGAAACAAAACTCTTTTGAATGGGAGAGATTGTTTATTTCTGACTATGTGAAAACTGTCACGAAAGAACCTAGGATAATTCGCACAATATATAGGTGACCTGAGAAATTTATTACCAAAAAATGTAGTGATGGACACCAACTTGGACACCTTTAAAACAGAGGTTACACAAACTCATGGAGGATTAGTAAATGAATGGCTGCTAGCTGATGGCTTTGGGTTAGGTCATATGTGTAATGTGTAAACTCAGGCCTTGTAGTTTATTCAGCAAACTGGTCAAAGAAACCAGTTTGGTGTAAGATATGAGACCTGTATAAGGACATTATAAGATTGTTTAATATGTTATTCCTTTTCTATTGATTCTCACCATGGATTTTTCCTTTTTCACAGCAGCCATTTATTGGGCTGATATTTTAATTTTGCTATCCACCATTTCTCAAACCTCTTTTCTGATCAGTCACTGATAGTTCATACCCCATCAGTGGATTTATGAAGCAGGAGGTATTGCTCCAAAAGCACTTTACTTAATATTTATTCACAATGGACTGCATTTGCTTGTTTAATGCCTATTTTCCAAATTTGAAGGGAATGCTTTGGAGCTTATTATTGCCCTTTTGCTTGAATCATCTTAAATAGTTCCATGTTCTTAGCAAATTTGGCCACTTCACTTGTTTACCCCAATTATGATTAATTTATGAACAACTTAAAAAGCGCCACTACTGGATTTTGAGGAATGAGGGACCCCATTCTTGTATCCCTCTGTTGTAAAAACTTCCCAGTTTTTCATATTCTATACTTTAACCAAGAAATAGTAAAGGACCTTTTCCCTTTACTGCATAATAAGTTTACTCTGATGAGGAATTTTGCCAAAAGCCTTTTGTGAAAACCCAGGTAAACAGTATCTGCTACATTATGCCTATTAATACTTTCACAGAACTCCAAACAGTCAATGAGACAGGCTTTACATCTGCAGAAACACTGTTCAGCAAGATATATACATTGATCAATTTGTCTTTAACTAAACTTTCCGTTAATTCATCCAGAATAGACTGTAAGATAAGTAATGTATAATCTTCCAGACCCCATTTTAAAAATTGGCACAATACTTGCTACTTTACAGACTTTGGGTTCACTTGATGATCTTAGGGACATGTTGCATATTTTTGTTAGAAGATCAGTAAGTTCTTTATGAACAGTTTGTTAGATATTATCAAAGGCTGGTTATTTGTTTTCCATCCATCAAAAAGATTTTGAAGTTAATCTCTTGCTATCACTGCTTGCTTCAGCTCCTCAGACTTTCTTCCTGAAAACAGTAATTTAGGTACAGATATCTGCTCTACAACTTCTACAGAAAAAAGAGAGAGCTATCAAATTAATTTAGTCTTTTTCTCATTTTTTCTGTTTGCTAAATTAGTATGAATTAGGAATTGACAGTATTGAAAAACATTTTGGTAATAAACAGAAGCATTCTAAGCTACATTGTGTTATTAAGCCCCTTAAGAAAAGAGGGAAACCCAAATAAATACAATACTAGCAATAGAAAAAGCCTCTGGTTGAATATCTTTGACCTAAAAATATTCAGTCTATACAGAGTTGAAAGAACCTCTCTAAAATTATGTGTCACTTACACATGAAGTAAGATTTTGGATTGATGTTAAAAGTGCTATGAATTGTATGGTCATGTGCACTTTTATTGAATTCTAATTCTAATATAATTGAATGGATAACAGGTAAAAGTGAGGTCTCCTTAAAGTTGAGCTCAATGCCCAGAGACTCAATGCCTAGAGCAGCCTTTCTCAACTTTTTGACAGTGGAGGAGCCCTTGAAATATTTTTCAGGCCTCGGGGAACCCGTGCACATTCAGGCTCAACTATAGACCAGAAGTTACAAAATTATTATATCCGTTTCATGCGTAGGCCTGCATTAACAGTGTTCTTAAACTCAAAATAATGAAACTTACCTCTAATGTGAAGTTGCCAAATTTGAAATATTTTTTTCAATAAATCGTAATCTACCAGGGAACCCCTTGTGACCTCTTGCAGAACCCCAGGGTTCCACAGAACCCTGGTTGAGAAACCCTGGCCTAGAGACCTGATCATGTTGTTTTCTTGGCAACAATATGCAAGTTCTTTGTCACTGCCTTCTTCCAAGAGATAGATAGACAGACAGACAGACAGACAGACAGACAATTTCCCAGCACAGTTCTGGTATTTCCTGGAGGTTTCCCATCCAAGTATTAACCAGGTGTGACTGTTTAGCTTCTAATCTCAGGTTCAGCCTGGTGCTGCTGCTTGCTACAGCTGAAACTGCCTGATTTTACTGGAGCTGTTTGTAGTTGTTTTGTAAGTAACAATCTAGGAAAAAAATATTCTCTGTTGATAGAGGAAGAACTCATGCAGTCTTTGTAAAGAAGGCAAATGCCTTCCTTGGAATCATTAGGAAGAAAATTGAAAATAGAATTACCAGCACAAGAATGCTGTGATGCAAGACACACTTGGAATCCTTGGTACAATGCTGGTCATACCTTAAGAAGGCCATTAGAACGCTGGAAGCAGTGCAGGAAAGGGTAACCAAGATTATGAGGAGGCCACAGCAACTCCATTCCAAGGAAAGAATACAGCCCTTTGGCTTGGAACTAATGTGGCTAAGGTGAGACACAGCAGAGGTATACACTGCAAACTCATACATGGCATTGAGAATGCAAGTAAAGAGAAATTTTTCTCCCTCGCTTGCAGTGTTAACACTCCAAGTCATCTATTGAAATTAAATGCAGGAGTACATGTGGTTTATCTGATGATCACTCTTTAACCCCAGAGAGATTTAAGCAGCCTGATTCCTGCAGTCGGGTGCTGTTTCAGCCACAAAGTGTCCCTCTCTTTTATTTGTTTCCCTTTTTTTCCAATTAATTATTCAAGATATAATTAAGACACATAATGCAGAATACAAGACCGGCAGAATACAAGTCTAAAAAAGAAACAGGAAAGGCTAAAACGGTGCAGGAACAAGCAAAAAAGCATATCAGACCAGTGACTTCTGACCTTTTCCAGCACAGGTATAAAAGTACATGAAAGTTAATCTCTTACTATTAATTAAACATTTATCTCTAAAATCAAACCATTCAATCATCAAAATCAAGACTTCGTTTTTTTGTGTTACAAGCGAATAGTCCAAGAGCGGCTTCCAGATGGAAACGAATCTAGTTACAGTGTTTTCTCTTATCAATGCTGTCAGCTTAGCCATTTGTGCCAGTTCCATCAACTTAATCACCCAGTCTTCCATTGAGGGGATTTGTGCATCCTTCCATCTTTGAGCATATAAGAGTCCTGCTGCTGTTATCATATATAAGGACAGAGTTCCATGTTGCTTTTCAAGCTGTTGGTCCATCAAACCCAAGAGAAATGGCTCCGGTTTCAATTGTAAGTCCACTTTAAGAATCTTTTGAATAGTACTACATATTTGGTTCCGGGATTCCTTAGTTTTTCCACAAGTCCACTGTAAATGATAGAAAGTTCCTTCCCCCATGAGCATTTCCAACAGACATTTGATATCCCTTTATATATTTTAGACAGCTTATCAGGAGTTAAATACCAATGGTACATCATTTTATAAAAATTCTCTTTCAAATTATAGTTCATAGTTAATTTCAGACCTTTGTTCCATATATTTTCCCATTGTTCTATCATAATATTGTACCCAAAATTCTTAGCCCATTTAATCATACCATCTTTAACATATTCATCTTCTTTGCCCCTATTAAACCTTTAAAAAAATCAAACCAACTTTGAACCATTACAGAAAAATAGAATCAACGTGTCCCTCTGTTTTAGAAGAGTGTCAGTTCACCACTATGGCTCACCAGAAGTACTCATTGAAATTAAATGCAAAGAGATTCAGGACCAGGATTTTTATCTCCCTGGCCACATAAGCTTAACGGTGGACTTCAGTGCCAAGGTTAAGAGCAGATAATTTGGATGATTTTAGAAGGGGGCTACCCAGGTTCAGGCTATCAGAGATTATTAAAATAAATAGCTGTTTACCACCTTTTGAATTGTAAGCAACAAACCTTAAATCCTGAGAGTTGAGCTCTCTAGTCCCACTGGTGAGCTTCCCTAATGGATGCAGGTGTTGGCCACTGTGTGATACAGGCACTGGATTAGCGCAGGGCCGCAACTAGGGTCTGTGTTACCTGGGGCAACATGGATTCCGTGCCCATTTTGGTGCCCCCCCCGTGCTCGTTTTGGCACCCCACCAGCGTGGCGCCCGGGGCACATGACCCGGTTGCCCCTCCCCTGTTGCGGCCCTGGATTAGCGGGACTTATGGCCTGATTTAATGTGACTCTTCTTATACTCTTATGCTATTTAATAACTCTAGGAAGCACTGTTTTTAAGTTCTATTATATATGGTAAGAATCCAAAGCAAAATAATAAAGTACAGGAGGTAATCATAACTGAGAATTTGCATTTCAATACAAGAACCTTTTTCTCACAAATGCATCATTTATTTGCCTTCTCTCCTGTACATCAATTTAATTATTGACATAAAATTTCAGTTCTAAAGATTCATCCTGGTAATTTGCTTTTCCAGTGCTAATCAAATTCCATTTGGGGTGTTAGTTTTTGACACCCAAGTTAATTATGGTTGGAACCCAAATGAGTTTTATAGCCTAAATGTGGTGCAAATTATCCAACATGCTTAAAATGAGCCTAATTTTTAAGAAGCCTTATTTGAAAATATTTGAAATAAGACACTGTGCAGAATTGTTTTATTGGTATTTATAATACAATGCCTTGTGACTGAATGTATCAATTAATATAAATTTGGAAACTTCCAAGAGAGGTTCCAGGAGACAAATCAATAAATAATATTACAGGATTTCATATTACAGTGTAAATTATGCCCCCTCTATAACACTGGCACATTTTTATGTTACCTTTGCTCTCCACAATAAACTGCTAATGACTTTAGCTATATTTGTCATTCTGACATGATAGGGATATTGCAAAGCTGTGAGGCTTAATAAAATTGACTATGAGACTAGGATTATGAGCTCTGCAACAGACGTAGGTAAAAAAAAGCTTTTTAAGTTACTTTCCTGTGGTCTGAAAAGTCCCCAATGGTTGTGTGTTTTTAATTGATTAAAGAATGTACAGTCATAGACCAAAAGAATATATATTTGTGTTCCCTTCCACAAAAGAGAGGGAGGATTTCCCTTGGAAAAGATCTGCTGCAGAGATCCTCCTATGGCCAGTACTAGAAAGACTGTCTTCCATAACTGGCCCTCCAGTGGTGGCCCATGGGTGGTAAGCAAAAATGTGGGAGTGAGGATGGAGAAACTATGGAACAGAATCAGTGGTAAGGTGAATGTTTAAAAGAGGGGGAAATAGTGGGGGTGAGGGGAGGAAAGAGAAATATCTACTCATCTCCTGTTTGGCTCATGGGAACACAGGAGGAACTAAAGTGGTTATTCTGCCACTGAGCTTCCCCCCAATGTTCATACTTTGCTTCTGACCTTCCTGGTAAATGCAGGAAAAGAGACTAGTTTGGAAGTTCCAGACTTTTCCCCTGCCCCAGGCAGAGTGTCCCTGGAGGACGGTCCAAGGAAGGGAGTGAATATGTTTGCACCTGCCTAAAATGGCCAACCTCAAGCAAAGGATCATTACCTTGTCGTGGTGCTGGAGCTTGAGCACCTCAATGATGCCATGAGCTAAACCGTGAAGGGCCACCCAAGATGGGAAGGTCATGACAGAGAGGTCAGACTAAATGCGATCCCTGGGGAAGGTAATGGCAACCCACCCCTGTATTCTTGCCGTGAAAACTAAATGGATCAGTACAACCAGAGATATGTCGGTATACCATCAGAAGATGAGACCCCCAGGTCGGAAGATGGTCAAAATGCTACTGGGGAGGAACAGAGGAGGAGTTCAACTAGCCCCAGACATGATGACGCAGCTAGCTCAAAGCCGAAAGGATGGCTAATGGCCGACGGTGCTGGTGGTGAACGGCGAATCCGATGTTCTAAGGATCAACACACCATTGGAACCTGGAATGTAAGATCTATGAGCCAGGGCAAATTGGATGTGGTTATTGGTGAGATGTCAAGATTAAAGATAGACAGTCTGGGTGTCAGTGAACTGAAATGGACTGGAATGGGCCACTTCACATCAAATGACCACCAGATCTACTACTGTGGACAAGAGGACCACAGAAGAAATGGAGTAGCCTTCATAATTAATAGTAAAGGGCTAAAGCAGTGCTTGGATACAATCCAAAAAATGATCGAATGATCTCAATTCAAATTCAAGGCAAGCCATCTAACATCACAGTGATCCAAATATATGCCCCAACCACAGATGCTGAAGAAGCTGAAGTAGAGCAGTTCTATGAGGATCTGCAGCACCTACTGGACAACATGCCTAAAAGAGATGTTATTTTCATCACGGGAGACTGGAATGCTAAGGTGGGCAGTCAGATGACACCTGGAATTACAGGTAAGCATGGCCTGGGTGAACAAAACGAAGCAGGACATAGGCTGATAGAATTTTGCCAAGACAACTCAATGTGCATAACAAACACTCTCTTCCAGCAACCTAAGAGATGGCTTTATACATGGACTTCCCCAGATGGACAACACCGAAATCAGATTGACTACATCCTTTGCAGCCAAAGGTGGCGGACATCTATACAGTCGGTAAGAACAAGACCTGGAGCTGACTGTAGTTCAGATCACGAACTTCTTCTTGCACAATTTAGGATCAGACTAAAGAGATTAGGGAAGACCCACAGATCAGCTAGATATGAGCTCACTAATATTCCTAAGGAACATGCAGAGGAGGTGAAGAATAGATTTAAGGGACTGGACTTAGTAGATAGGGTCCCAGAAGAACTATGGACAGAAGTCCGCAACATTGCCCAAGAGGCGGCAACAAAATACATCCCAAAGAAAGAGAAAACCAAGAAGGCAAAATGGTTGTCTGCTGAGACACTAGAAGTAGCCCAAGAAAGAAGGAAAGCAAAAGGCAACAGTGATAGGGGGAGATATGCCCAATTAAATGCAAAATTCCAGAGGTTAGCCAGAAGAGATAAGGAATTATTTTTAAACTAGCAATGCGTGGAAGTGGAAGAAGACAATAGAATAGGAAGGACAAGAGACCTCTTCCAGAAAATTAGAAACATCGGAGGTAAATTCCAGGAAAAAATGGGTATGATCAAAAACAAAGATGGCAAGGGCCTAACAGAAGAAGAAGAGATCAAGAAAAGGTGGCAAGAATATACGGAAGACCTGTATAGGAAGGATAACAATATCGGGGATAGCTTTGACGGTGTGGTCAGTGAGCTAGAGCCAGACATCCTGAAGAGTGAGGTTGAATGGGCCTTAAGAAGCATTGCTAATAACAAGGCAGCAGGAGATGATGGCATCCCAGCTGAACTGTTCAAAATCTTGCAAGATGATGCTGTCAAGGTAATGCATGCTATATGCCAGCAAATTTGGAAAACACAAGAATGGCCATCAGACTGGAAAAAATCAACTTATATCCCCATACCAAAAAAGGGAAACAATAAAGAATGTTCAAACTGTCGAACAGTGGCACTCATTTCACATGCCAGTAAGGTAATGCTCCAGATCCTGCAAGGTAGACTTCAGCAATTCATGGAGCGAGAATTGCCAGATGTACAAGCTGGGTTTAGAAAAGGCAGAGGAACTAGGGACCAAATTGCCAATATCCGCTGGATAATGGAAAAAGCCAGGGAGTTTCAGAAAAACATCTATTTCTGTTTTATTGACTATTCTAAAGCCTTTGACTGTGTGGACCAGAACAAATTGTGGCAAGTTCTTAATGGTATGGGGATGCCAAGTCATCTTGTCTGCCTCCTGAAGAATCTGTATAACGACCAAGTAGCAACAGTAAGAACAGACCACGGAACAACGGATTGGTTTAAGATTGGGAAAGGAGTACGGCAGGGCTGTATCCTCTCACTCTACCTATTCAACTTGTTCGCAGAACACATCATGCGACATGCTGGGCTTGAGGAATCCAAGGCTGGAGTTAAAATTGCTGGAAGAAACATTAACAATCTCAGATGTGCAGATGATACCACTTTGATGGCTGAAAGCGAAGAGGAACTGAGGAGCCTTATGATGAAGGTGAAAGAAGAAAGTGCAAAAGCTGGCTTGCAGCTAAACCTCAAAAAAACCAATATTATGGCAACCAGCTTGATTGATAACTGGCAAATAGAGGGAGAAAATGTAGAAGCAGTGAAAGACTTTGTATTCCTAGGTGCAAAGGTTACTGCAGATGCTGACTGCAGTCAGGAAATCAGAAGACATTTAATCCTTGGGAGAAGAGCAATGACAAATCTCGATAAAATAGTTAAGAGCAGAGACATCACACTGACAACAAAGGTCCACATAGTTAAAGCAATGGTGTTCCCCGTAGTAACATATGGCTGCGAGAGCTGGACCATAAGGAAGGCTGAGAGAAGGAAGATCGATGCTTTTGAACTGTGGTGTTGGAGGAAAATTCTGAGAGTGCCTTGGACTGCAAGAAGATCCAACCAGTCCATCCTCCAGGAAATCAAGCCAGACTGCTCACTTGAGGGAATGATATTAAAGGCAAAACTGAAATACTTTGGCCACACAATGAGAAGACAGGACACCCTGGAGAAGATGCTGATGCTAGGGAGAGTGGAGGGCAAAAGGAAGAGGGGCCACCCAAGGGCAAGGTGGATGGATGATATTCTAGAGGTGACGGACTCATCCCTGGGGGAGCTGGGGGTGTTGACGACCGACAGGAAGCTCTGGCGTGGGCTGGTCCATGAAGTCACGAAGAGTCGGAAGTGACTAAACGAATAAACAACAACAACAAAAATGGCCAACAGATGCTGGATGGGCAAGATACTGGAACCTCACAAGTGTAATTGGACTTCTGCCATAAAATTAATTTACGCTTTCTCTTTTGCTGCTTTATATACTTTCTCCATATATGTAACGATTGCCTTACTCACATAAAATGCTCAGACTCCAAATCTAAGTTTAAGGTCTGGTTTTATTTAGAATAAAGTGCAAACAGAGAGAAAGCTGAGAATGAGAAAAGCGTGCCTAAACTCAAACTAAATAGCTCTGTTTCCAACAACGACCCCCCCCCTTGCATACAGAACAATCCCACATTCCCAGGTGCTCCTAATGAGCTCTGCTGATCGACGGGCAAAAAGACCTTAACATTTAAGAGATAACCCAAACACATTCCTTCCTGGCACAGCCCCACACGTCTCCCCGTACAAGGTTTATCAGCAGCGCCCTCCCAGCCAGGAACACACATCAACACTCTGGCATGCGAACCGTTACGATGGAGCGAACATTGCAATGGTGACCATGACATACCGCCCCCCTGACAAAAATTACGCAGAAGGCTTAGAAGGGTAGGCAACATGAAAATCGCGGATCAAATCAGGTGCCAGGACATCACGCGCAGCGACCCATTCAGCATGGGAAAAATGCTTCCAGCAAACTAAATATTGAAGACACCCCCGAAGCCTGCAAGAGTCGAGAATCTCCTTGACCTCGAAGTGCTGCTGGCCATCAATCATGACAGGCGGAGGGGGAGGAGGCCGTGGATGCCAACGAGAGGAGTCATGGGCAGGCTTGAGCAAGCTGCAGTGAAAAACAGGGTGCAAACGCTTCAAATTATGAGGCAGATCCAAACGGACAGTGACAGGATTCACAACAGCAGTAACAGGAAAGGGGCCAATAAACTTAGAGACCAGCTTCTTGGAAGGCTGAGGAGACTTGATAAATCTGATAGATAGACCAAGTCCCCAACGCGAAAAGATGGCTGTTGGTGCCGATGCCTGTCATCATGGAGCTTATAGGAAGCCTGAGCATCCTTGAGAGTGGTCTTAATGACGGGCCAGGAATCAGCGAGCTTAGAACCCCAATCACAGGCCGCCACAGCCGGGGCAGGAGGTTGGGGAAACTCAGGGATGGGAACAAAATCCCGACCCAAAACAACCCGAAAGGGGGTTTGACCAGTGCTTTGGTGCACCGCATTATTGTAAGCAACCTCAGCAAAAGGGAGCAAATCAACCCAGTCATCCTGGTGATAATTGATGTAAGATCTAAGAAATTGTTCCAGGGTGGCATTAAGGACCACAGTAGATCCGTCAGTCTGGGGATGCCAAGAGGTTGACAATGCCTGTTTGGTGCCAATGAGCTTCAAAAAAGCCCGCCAAAATCGTGAGGTAAATTGTGTGCCCCTATTGGTCACCAACCGCGAGGGGCAGCCGTGGGGGCGGTACACGTGCACCAAAAAGAGTTTTGCCAGCTGCTGCGCTGATGGAATGGATGTTTTCTTTTGACTGGGGGGCAAGTCAACAATAAAATCCATGGAGATTTCTTCCCAAGGGTGAGAAGGGTCAGCCACAGGCTGCAAAAGCCCCTGGGGTTTACCTGACGGTTGCTTAGACATAGCGCAGACAGGGCAGGAAGCGACATAAGCCTTGACATCCTTTCTCAATGAGGGCCACCAAAATTGTTGCCGAACCAAATGGAGGGATTTGAGAAAACCAAAATGACCAGCTTGCTTGCTGTCATGAGAACGGGCAAGTATTGTAGCTCGTTGAGAGTCAGGCACGTATAAACACCCCCCCCCCCAAGCCAGGTCGTGCTCAAGCGAAACCTTGTCAGGGTTAGCAAGAAGCCAGGGATCAGATTTCAAAGCTGAGACAAAATCTGCCCGCAACCCACCAGGCATTTGCGGTTGCCTGCGGGCACGAGAGCGCTGCACCGGAGCCGTTTGCAAGGGGGGAGGAGGCTGCCCCCGATCACGGCTCCGGGTGACAGCGACCAAACCTAATTGTGGCTCTGTTAGCACAGTCCCAATAACATCGGAGATAGGCTCCGCATCCTGTGGCAATCGGGAAAGTGCGTCAGCCAAAAAATTCTTTTTCCCCAGGATAAACTTAAGTTGGACATTAAAATGGCTAAAAAACTGAGCCCAGCGTATCTGCTTTGGGCTGAGATGCCTGGGCGTGCGGAGCGCCTCTAGGTTCGGTGATCCGTCCAAACCTCAAAAGGGCAAGTAGCCCCCTCCAAAAGGTGATGCCAAGCCTCCAATGCAGCCTTAACCGCAAAAGCCTCCTTTTCCCAAACATGCCAGTGCCTCTCCATTTCAGAAAACTTACGGGAGAGATACGCACAAGGCTTTAAAAGCCCAGCAGAATCTCTTTGCAACAAAATAGCTCCAATAGAAAAATCAGATCCATCAACCTGAACAACAAAAGGCCGTTCAGGGTCAGGGTGGGATAAAATGGGCTCCGCTGTAAAAAGGGTTTTTAATTGATCAAAGGCAGCCTGACAGGCAGGAGTCCAATTGAGCACGGCCCCCGGGTTTTTTACTTTGCGTGTCTCCCTGACCCCCTTGGTGCGCAATAGATCAGTCAGGGGCAGAGCAATCTCCGCGAACCCCTGGACAAAGGACCTGTAAAAGTTAGCGAACCGCAAAAAACTTTGAAGTTGGCGACAGGTGCGCGGGCGCTCCCAGTTGAGAACCGCCTGAACCTTCACAGGATCCATTTCAATGCCTTTGTCAGAAACCCTGTAGCCCAAGTAATCTAAGTGAGATTTATGGAATTCACACTTAGAAAGTTTAGCGTAAAGCTTAGCTTTCCTGAGCTTGGTGAGAACCTGTGTAACGAGCCTTTCGTGCTCCTTCTCAGTTTTGGTATAGATGAGAACATCACCCAAATAAACCAAAACCCCCTTAAACAAATGTTCATGTAAGACCTCATTGATGAGCTGCATGAAAACCCCTGGGGCTCCTGCTAGGCCAAAAGGAAGAACCTTATATTGAAACAAACCCAAGGGGCAATTAAAAGCCATTTTCCATTCATCCCCCTCCCGGATGCGAATGCGATAGTATGCTTTGCGAAGGTCAAGCTTGGAAAAAATCCTACCAGTGGACAAATGAGCTAACATGTCTTTTACGAGAGGCAGAGGGTATTTGTTTGAAAGTGAGGCAGAATTTAACCCACGATAGTCCATGCACAGTCTTAGGGTGCCATCCTTTTTCTCACGGAATAAAACGGGAGCCCCAACTGGGGAGTTTGCCAGTTCAATGAAACCCCTAGCCAGGTTTTTATCAATGAACTCCCGCAACGCCTCTAGTCCTTTCTTGGTCATAGGATAAATCTTCGGCTTGGGCAAGGGAACATCTGGAAGAAGCTCAATGGCACAGTCAGTCTTGCGATGGGGGGGGGGGTAATTGGTCAGCCTCCTCCTCCCCGAAGATGTCAGCAAAGTCAGAGTACCTTGCCGGCAGCGCCTCCATGGGGAGAGCAGGGGCTCGAGGGTCGACAATTTCAGCCCTCCTCGCAGCCAAAGTGAGGGATCTTCCCACAACAGGAGCCTGGTAGAACCCATCCTCAAACGTTAGAGTACGGGTTTTCCAATCGATGTATGGGTTGTGCCCGGTTAGCCAGGGAATCCCCAAAACAACCAAAGGATTGCCCACTGGGGTAACTATGAACTGGATCAGTTCAATGTGCATGCCCATTCACAATGTAACCTCCCCAGTAAACTGGGTGGCCGGACCCCCTCCCACCGTGGAACCATCGAGCTGCTGAAAACCCAGCGGTTTTGGGAGAGGGAAGCAGGGCAAGTCCAAAGCAGTGACCAGGTCGGGATGGATTAAACATCTGGAACACCCTGAATCGACCAAAGCCCAGACGTCGACGGTCTTGGATCCGCAGGCCAACTGGATCTTTACAGCTAGGATGGGGCAATCAGCACTCACCATGTTGGTATCACGCCCATTCTCCACCACCTGCCCAGCGGCACTGTTTAAGGCAGGTGGAAGGCATTTCCCGCCGGCTGCTCCAGGGCGGCCAACGCGTCTCCTGTAAGGTATACATCATCCTCTTCGTCCGCGGTCGCCAGTGCCCCTGCCAGCCAGCAAGGAGGGTTAGGTGCCTTTTGTGGTATTTTTGGGTTGGTTTAGAGGGGCGATCCGCCGTCTTAGCTCTTTGACATTCCGCTGCGCGGTGACCCGCTTTGCCACACTTGATGCACTGGCCCCGGGTGAAACGGCGTTGCCTTTCCTCAGCCCAGCTTGAGTCAGACTGCATCCTCGGCCCCTTCCCACTGGAGGGGGGCTTGTCTCCTTTCGTAGCTTGCATAAAGGTGCGCTGGGCACGCTCAGCCTTCCTGGCCAGACAGATCCAATCATGCAGTGAGTCTGGATCATCTCTGCACAGCGCCCACCACAACACCTCCTGATTGAGGCCATCCTTAAATCTATCAATCAAGGTAGCCTCCGACCATTCGGGAACTTTCCCTGCCAAAACTTTGAATTCTAGGGCATAATCAGCAACCAACTTTTGTCCCTGAACCAGTTCCTTCAGAGCATCCTTAGCCCTTTCCTTAGCAAGGGGATCCTCAAAATACCGTTTCAAAGCGGCTAGAAAGGTATCGAAGGCAGCCAGCACTGGGGCTCTTGATTCGGATAACTGTACATACCAGTCAGCAGCTCTGCCCTTCAGTTTTGTGGCAATAGCCGTGATTTTAGCCCCTTCCGAGGTAAAACAATGTCCATATTGTTGCATATAATTCGTCGCGTTGGTAAGGAAGAATGACAAGTTTGTGGGGTCGCCATCAAACTTCACTGAAAAGTCCTTAGCTACCCCGCCGCTCGGAGGCGCCCCAACTGGTGGATGAGCTGGGGTAACTACCACCGGAGTGAAACCATGGAGAGCTGGGGAAAAGTCCCGTGCCCGGCCCCTTCCCCTCAGAGCCGGCGATGGAGTTGGTGGGATGCTGGGGCCCCCTGCTGCCCCTGGACCAGTAACAACCTTTACCAGGTCACTCACTGCATTTGAAAGGGAGCGTAACATGTACTCCATGGATTCGATTTTGGACTCAAGGACTCTGATCCTATCCGGCATGGTGGAGTCCTCCAGCCCCGGCACTTCAGGTTGCTGACTCCCCGACACTTTTGTGGACTCCCTCTTGGGAGTCTGTGGGCATCGTAGTTTCCATGTGGTGCGAGACGTCCCCGGCCAGGGGTCTGCCAGGGCATCCCACAGGAACTGTTGGTGTTCGACGAGCCCATCATCCGTCGGGTCCCTCACCTCCGGGCTGGAGCTTGAATCTCTAGAATGGGGTGCGGGGTGGGTTGGGAGGGGGCTCGAGTCCCTGCTCAGGAACGCCATCTCCAAGAGCTGTCTGGTCACCTCCCCAAACCCCGTTGACTCCTTCCCCAATTCTGCCATCGCTAACTTCTTCTCTCGCAAGAAAATTTCTTGGTAGAGACCAGTGAGGTTTGTTCGTGGAATGATTCTCAGCTTTATGTAACGATTGCCTTACTCAAATAAAATGCTCAGACTCCAAATCTAGGTTTAAGGTCTGGTTTTATTTAGAATAAAGTGCAAACAGAGAGAAAGCTGAGAATGAGAAAAGCGCGCCTAAACTCAAACTAAATAGCTCCGTTTCCAACAACGACCCCCCCCCCTTGCATACAGAACAATCCCACATTCCCAGGTGCTCCTAACGAGCTCTGCTGATTGACAGGCAAAAAGACCTTGACATTTAAGAGATAACCCAAACACATTCCTTCCTGGCACAGCCCCACACGTCTCCCCGTACAAGGTTTATCAGCAGCGCCCTCCCAGCCAGGAACACGCATCAACACTCTGGCATGCAAACCGTTACGATGGAGCAAACATCGCAATGGTGACCGTGACAATATACTCAGAGGTGTCTCCCAGAGCAGCTGTATGGTGTCACCCAACTTATTTTCTTCAAATCCTTTCTAGAGCCCATCTTTTCTGTTAATATAATGCCTTTGTGCCATACATGGGAGAAATCCATCAGTACTGTAGAGGATAATGTACTGGGTTGCAGAGATGAACTAAGTAAAACAGAACATCCTTCTTAACTTGCTGTCAGCATGTAATGTTTTAGTCACTTGTCTTAGGCAGGATAAAAGAGTTGCAGCCAAGCCATCAACTAGATAATGAATGCAGCCCATCTAAAACTTAACAAAAGAGTGCAAAGCCAAGCCAGAGTTCAGACAGAAGCATCATAGTTCATAATTCAAAAGTAGTGTTTTGAGCCAACACAAGATCTGGTGCTATAATGAATCAGGGAATAATCAATAACTAATATAGTAAAGGTCGTCGGTTTGAATCTGCGTGATGGGGTGAGCTCCCATTGCTAGTCCCAGTTCCTGCCAACCGAGCAATTCGAAAACATGCAAATGTGAGTAGATTAATAGGCACCGCTTTGGCGGGCAGGTAACGGCATTCCGTGTAGTCATGCCGGCCACATGACCACAGAAGTGTCTACGGACAAACACCGGCTCTTCGGCTTTGAAACGGAGATGAGCACCACCCCCTAGAGTCAGACACAACTGGACTTAATGTCAAGGGAAACCTTTACCTATATAGTAAAGTAGTTCCTGCATTGGCTGCTAGGAAAGGAGAGCTTGTAAAACCAAGATTCCTGCATTCATACCATGGCTTCAACTAGAAATAATCTTTCCCATGAATAAGATCCTACTCCTGAGCAAGCTTTTACTTGGCAGTAAGCTGTTTCTCACTCTAGTACAACCTCAGCCACTTTAAGATGTGTGGAATTCAACTCCCAGAATACACTGGCTGGGGCATTCTGGGAGTTGAACTCTACACATCTTAAAGTGGCTGAGGTTGAAAAACACTGCTCTAGCAGTACACCCTGGGACCTGAACTCTCTCCTCCCTGGGGCATCAGCCCCTTTCTCCAAGTCTAGCAAGGGGCTTTTGGCCAGATAAAGGTCTGGAATGCTGCCTACAGAGTGTTCAGTACTTCACGGAGACAGTTGGTTGCTGGAAAATTTAAGGTGTCTCCTGATGATTGACAATATACCAGAAGTTGTTCAGAAACAAGCAATACAGAAATGCCTGGCTCACCTGACTCTGTACGCTCACTGTTGTTTACAAAGCAAAATGAAATGAAGGCACTCCATCTTAAATCTAGCCTGCTGAACTATTGCAAATTAAAGTCGCAGGGTACGTGCACAGCTCATTCATTCCAAAGGGCTGCTGAACTCAGGAGCTTGCTCCCATGGAACAGCATGATGGGAACTGTAGTCCATTGCATTTAGAAAGCATCCAATCAAAGGAGGCTGCCCTACAAGCACCATTAAGGGAAAGCTAGGCCTGGTTTCTGCAAGCTCCTTTCCCAGTGTTTGCTTCTGACAAATATAGAAGCAGGCAATTCTGGGTCGGGAAACTTCTCTGCTTGGCCTCCCTCAATTCCAACATTCAGAGGTTAACCTCTCCCAGGCTGAACGAACCCACATTTTCCAGCCTGCTCATTCCTTACTAAAGTCAAGCGGTAATTTGGGAGGCGGCAAGTCCTATTTTTAGCCTTCAAATATTCCCGCTGCCTCCCAAGTAGTTATTTGACTTTGGTGAAGAAAGGCTCCTAAGTGGATTGGCTCCTCTGTGCTCGACCAGCTGGTCAGGCTGCTTCCACAAGATTGCCACGCTACATAACCCAAGGCGGACTCCCCTAAGCGATTTCCAGGGGCTAATTTTGAGGTCTCCCGGAGGTCTTTGGCAAACGGATCAAACGACTCGGGCTACTTTCGTTTGCTTCGCCACGTCAGCGCCCGCCAGTCCGCCCTCGTTTGTTTTCTGTCTCTCTGGCCGAGTTAAAGCCACCAAGCTCGAGGGCTCCCTGCCCGCCAGCCTGTCCTTCTCTCTGCGGCCGAGAGACTGCCCATTCGCGGGCTCCTTCAGCGAGGGGCTTGCCTGTGGCTTCCAGCCTCGCGATTTGCTTCAAACTCCTCGTTTGATTCCGAAACGCCTTCCCTCCCCCGCCGCCTTCCTCTCCTCCTCCTCCTCCTCCTCGCGCACAGCGTCGCGAAGGATAAATATGCAGGGCTTGTAATTCGCTTGCAGTTCTCGCTCCCGGCTGGCAGGGTGACGCGGAGCTCGGAGAGGCTGGCAGATTGGCTTTGTTGATTTGATTCCTTCCTCCGCTGCAGTTGTGCCCAAGGCGAGCTGTGCCTGCCTCTTGTGCACAAGCCAAGCGGGCGCTAAGCTTCGCCGGCAGGTGCTGAGGTTCTGGGAAACCTCTGAAACTGTGATGGTGTGAGAGGGAAGGGAAAAGCCCAGCCGGTCCTTTGGCAACCTGGACTGCAAGTCGTCACTTCCCTCTCTTGCCTCCCCCCCCAACCCCACGCTCTGCTTCTTCATCGTCCTCCTCCTCTTCCTCTAGCTCCCTGCTCGCACGCCCCCTCCCCTCTCAATTCCTCCGTACACGGCCGAAAGCTAAGCGGTCCCCAATGTTCTCCGCGACTCGTAGCGGCCAAAGGCAAGGCAAGTTCGACTGACATGTCAAGGAGATCCCCCGCCTCCCCACCCTGCAAATACTGGCAACAATTTACCCCGAGATGCAATGAGACCGCTTTAAAAACCGGGAAGGATCTGTAACTGGGGAGTTAAGAAGGAACGCCCCCCGCCCCCAAAGAAAGGTAAGTGTCGGGGGTTCGTTCCCATTTTAATAGCGCTATCTCCGCAATGCAAGCTAGTGGTCTGCAGCCGAGAGAAGCGGACTTGATACCGCCTTCGAATCCCCAGTTTCATGATGACAGCTTGGAGGAAGAGATGGGGTGGTTTTGCAAAACCAGTCATCAGGAACCTGCCAGGTATAACACTGCAAATTAGAACGCGAGGCGTTTTTCCCCCTTCTCTCGCCAGCCTGGATGGGGCTCAGCGTCTTTGGTCGTGCAGTTCTGTGTGCGCGCGCGCGTGTTGAACCTGCATAAGGAGATAAGGCTGCTGCTGCTGCAGCCGCTTTTTCTAGCTCTGCACTCAACCCATCTAAAATTGCTGGAGGAAATTGCAGGGAAGGAGGCGATCGGCTGGGTCTGCGCGCTCCATCCGAGGTGTAGTTTGAAGCTTGCACCCGCTCGCTTGGGCAGCCGCTCAGAAACTCCTCTCCCTGGCAGCGGCTATACCCGGGATCAGGCTGTGGCGTGGGGAGAGCGGTTTAATATGGGTATAGTAATAAGCCGGGGCGATTGCTCAGACGGAACAGGCGCAGGAGGCTGTTTCTCGAACCCAAACCCGAGATCCCAGTTGCTGTCGAACTTGCTGATAGACACAGCAGGAAATGGGGGAAAGGGGGACAGAAAGGGCGTCCGCGGTAGCTCGTCAGGGCCGGAGGCGAGAAAGAATGGGGGAGGGCCGCCGGAGCAAGAGGCCGAGTGAATTCAGCGGCGATCCATTTCTTTTTTTTCTCCCAAAAGCCGGATTTCCAGGTTCAGAGGCGGCCTGCGCGCGGCTGAGTTTGCCCTCGCGCCGGCGGGAAAGGAAACATGTCATTTGGTACAAAGTGGCGAAATTGTGACAAGGCTCAGAATAATCCTGCCGGGGCCATTCCCCCCCACCTTTAACAGCAGAGGAGGAATTATTGGGGAGGTGAAGGAGTAGCTCCTGTGAGTTGGAAAAGGAAGATCCAGCCGCTGGTGTCGGACCCGAGGCTGCTTTCAAAGCGAAACCAGCCAAGGAAACCCCCCCCCCCCACCTTTTACCGTGTTGTGCCTGCCGCTATCTCTCGACGGGTGCGATTAATCTTCGGCAGCTGTTGTGGTCCATCCACGCTGTTTACCTCGACTTTCAAATATAGCTCGTGCGCCATCCGCTTTCCTAAATAGGACAAGAAGGGGGAACTTTATGAGGGAGGCGGCGGGAGGCCACGCTTGCAAGGGGCCCTTAACTCTGCCGGCGCCTGACTGCTGGGGCCTAACAGAGCCCCTTTCCTTTCCTTCGAGGGGGAGAAAATAATGCCAAGGAGGGAGAGAGGGGCCTTAACTTTCTGTAACAATTTCTGGGGAGGTAGACCTCTTCCTCTGGGGCAGCCAAAATAAAGACTGACCCAGTGATCATTGCATAAGCTTTGTAGGCCACTTTATTTTGAACCCTGTTCAAAATAAGGGACAATTGTACAATGGATGCTGTTTCCTGTGATGAAAGAGTTGGAAATATGTGTGGAGTGAAGATTATTATAAATTGGAAGAAGTATCATTTGTATGTGTTAACTAATTTAATCTTTATGTTTTCCTCTCCCTCTGTTTCCCTGTATAATTAGTAGAAGCTGTGGAAAGCACAAGTTAGCCCAATAAGACCTTTTTCTTTTTTTAACCAAACAAAGATGAGAAGAGCTTATCTTATCTTGTCTGGTATAACTCTTATCACTTCTTTCAACAGGGGAGAGGTAGTTTTCAAGTCTGTGGAATCTGTCTCTTCCCTGAAATCCCAAGATCCATCAACCAGTACTTGAGGCAAAAGGCATGCATTCAGACTTAAGAAAGGTTTTGCATCTTTTCCGGCTAGATAAGCAAGATTTCTTCATATCAGTAGTATGAATGGGGGTGGGGGGGAAAGAGCAGAATTACTCTTGCTGTATTAAACCAAGGGGAGTAAGAAGCCTGCTGCAAATTATCCAGAGATGTAACAGTCTTTCCAGATGTGCCCTCTGCCCAGCCCTGATCCAGGCAACACAGCAGTCCCTGAAAAGTGAAGGAGAATGAATATTTGATGGGAGATTTCTGTTAGAGCCCAGACTGTCCAACTGCTGCCTCTTTAATTCTAGTTACTGTTTATTCCTGGCTGTTTTTAGATCTTGTGGTGCTGTGGTGAAGTCACCACAAAAGTACAGGCATGATGCTTGTCGTACTGCTGTGGTACACATGTGTTGAGATTCCATGCATTCAGATTTAACCCAGGTACTACTGAACAGTGTTCCCAGCAGATGCACAACTGGATGTGTGTATAGCGGCTCTAACATGGGGGTTTCTGAGTTGGAAAGATCAGTTCTCAGAGCTGGCTACCATTCTTCCTGTCTAAAATAAGGCTCCCTGTTTGGATCGCTACAGAACTGGGAAATGGGCAATACTTTCTAATGTATTACATCTTCATAATTAGTCTGCAATGAAAGGTCGTTTATCCTTGATTCAGAGATAGGGAAACCAGCCCAGCTAAAAATTGAGCTATATAATAAGACATAAATCCACTGATTCCTCTTAGCCTGACCTTCTCTTCCATCATGGAAAAAAAGAGGTGGAGGAGGAATCTGTGAGTTTATGCCCTATTATATGGCTTAATCTTTGTCTGGCAGAAACTCGTCTTAGGCTGGCTATTACTAATTCAACATCAACTTTTGGATAGATGGAGATTGGAGGGAGTTCTGTATAAATAATGTGAGAAGGATGATTGTGCCTGATTCTTCTCTCCCCAACCAAGACCTTTCACTCATGTGTAGCTGGGCTCAGACTGTCTAATGGACCAAAATAGTTTCTTTTTTTGTACTTTGGCTGATAGAAGTCATTTTTCTGGGTATAACATTATAATTTCAGTGTAGTTACTTGGATGTGGTAGTTGTTAGCCAACTGTCCTGAATTAGTGGACTTTTTGTTCTGTGGGAATGCTTTTTCTACAATTAGAGGTAGTTTGCTGTGAGAAGGTATATTTAGTGGAGACTGTGATTATAGGAAAAGGCAAAACCCAAATTAAAGAGAAGGATAAGCAGCCAGTAGTGGGATCCTTGATTTTTATTTATCTGGCCATCAATATTTGGTTGTCTAATCCAGACATGCCACTCAGGTTTCTAAAATCTGCCTTTCTTCACTTAGCAGCCCTCAGATATATTGGACTACAGATTCCATAAACCCATCCAGCATGGCCTCTGATGAAAGCTGCTTTAGATTAGCAGGTTTAGTATCTCTCATAATTCTACTTAACAGGGAAATAAAATACAAACTGTTATTTGCAGAGTAAGAAAAATTGTTCAAATGTTCCCATCTTCAGTTTGATATCATATATGGCTTCAGGTGGATTGGGCTGTTTGACTGAGCCCCCTTTTATGTTGATGGAACTTTGTGAACATACTTAGCATCAGCATGGCACTCATTCAGAGCCGGGATTTTAGTTTCCTCCTAAGTATTCTGGGAAATTTAAAGATGGTTTGCAGATCTGGCTACTTTCTATCAGTGCTTGGGACTTGCTAGGGCCTAAGTGGTGGTTGTAGGGTGACTGATACTGAGCCTGGGCAATTGAAATTTGAAGGAGTTGCTTTCTCTATAGAATAAGGAATGGAATACTAGATGGACTAAAGAGTCCTGGATTTAATTGCTTTTTTTATTGGTAAAAAACATGATCTTCCTTTACACACTTTCCGTTTTCAAAGATTGAAGGCAAATGTATTGGGAATTGTTTTGAGACTGATGTACCTAGAAACAGGCACGGCTTATCTTACATTATGGATGTTGGATTACTTCCTGATCCAGCTACATGTGAAGATATTGAGGTTCTGCAATTTCTTCATTTCTGTGGAGAGCAAGAAAGCTCTTAATCTACCATAGTGAATAACATCATGGTCAAGACACAGAAAGGGGAGAGCGCCAGAGAGTGAGAGATTCATTACAGACATTTATCTGAGTCACAAAGAACCAAGTAAACTGCATTCACAATAAGAAAAATGCAAGCTAAACATTGCCGCTTCACATGGAACATAATTTGTATGTGGGAGTCTCCTCCCACATTCTGCTAATACAAACTTCAAAAACTTTGAGTCAAACCAGCCTCTACTTCCCAGTTGCTTTTTGTAATTCTGGGGTGATGAAGTAATCTGAGGATCTTGAATGTTTCTATAGCACTGTGATCTCTGAGTGAGACTACTAAAATTTTACTATGATCTCTGGGTGGGACTACTAAGATTTTACTGGGTGATGGATTTTGAAACATTTGTTGATTCAAGTACCAGTGAAAATGCATTTCCATAACACTCTATGTTTCCTGTCCTCTGTACATTCAGAATGATTTATTTTGTACGTTGGAAAAGAATACAGTAGATGGGCTGCTGGAAATGTGGAGGAAAAGTTGACTCCAAAACAGGAAATCTCTTTGCTTTAAACTCAGTTGTAGCAAAATTATTTATCTGTTAGATTCATATGGCCACTCAGAGTCTTGTATCTGAGATGGGTGGTCATATCAATCTAATAAATAAAATAACTTTCTGAGAATGGTGATTTAATTTACAAAGTTGTTGTAAGAAGTAGTATGTGAAGCTCGTCTTTATTCATAAATAATAAACATATGCTATTATAATATATATTTGTATGCCTGTTAAAGGTCTGCATGGATTGCTCCTCCTTGATTATATTATACAACCAAGTTACTTAATTCCTTTTACATCTCCCAAAAAGTCAGATTAGGTGGGCTTGTTCCAAGGCACGACAGACTTGTTGTGGGTATAGATCTGCTAAAAACTCAGTCTTGCTTATTTATGAGTTTAATCTGATATCTTGCCATATAGATTGGCTATTTCTGGACCCCCTGTGCTAATGTACCTCTGCTTCCAGGGACACAACAATGAGTCCACAACCTCTAATTAGAAATCAGACTAAAGTTAAACACTTTCTAAAAAATTATGTCTGTTGTTTAATACTGAAGTTTATAAAACACTACAGCCAACCAACCATTGTACATCATTCTACTGGAGACTGCACTTTCTCTGCTGGTGTCCCCTCACAGAAATGCACTCTTAATTGGGGATTCTCCAAAATCTGAGATATGCCAATGATTTTCCTGGATTTATTAAATTCAGGCCTATCTATTTCTTTCAGAAACAGTAACAAGAATTAAACTTATTTTTTGCTAACACAAGACTTTTTGCTGTATTTGAATCTCCAGATGAAGACAGATACTGCTCTGGAAGTTTTTATACAGATGGAGGAGAAAAAATACAAGTCTGAGAAGTATCCTGGCTGGATTTGAATACTAAGCTGGGTAAATTTCCAGTGTCTCCATTAGCCAGGATTAAAATTACATGCACATTAAAAACTGATACTTAAATTTAGCTCCATAAACAATTATTCCTATCTTGCTTTCTAGAGAGTTCCCATAGAGATAAATTATATTTATGACATTTTGCGTTTACTCAGCATAATTTAAAAAAATGTTAGAGTTAATATCTAGCATTTATTTATACCTCCTACTAAAACCTTTCTTAGGAGCTCATTGGTTTCAATGCAGCTTTCATCTGCCAGCTGTTGGGTTGATTGATACAGTTGACCCTGTCCATGAGAGACTGTTGATTGGCGGGGCCCAGGAAGAGAGCCTTCTCTGCTGTGGCCCCCGCCCTGTCAAACACTCTTCCCCCAGAGGTGAAGCAGGCCCCCACTCTCCCGGCCTTCTGGAAAGGGGTGAATACCTGGCTCTGCCATCTTGCTTGGGGCGGGAGGAGGGGTAATCAATCCTGGGGGTGGTTAGCACCCTGAAGAGGCCCCCCGTTAATTGCATTAATTTAAATTAAGAACTTTTAATAACTCCATCTTGGATTTTATATTTTATATTTGTATTTATATTTTTATTTACGAAATATTGTTTTTATTGTATTTTAATCTGTATTTATCTTAGTTTTATTGTAAACCGCCCACAGTCGCTCTTTGAGTGAGATGGGTGGTGACGAAAATCGAAATATAAATAAAAATAAAAATACTGTCAGACATGGATATCTGTGAGGAGGGGACATCACCCAAATGATGGAAAATATATAATTTGTGTCATTCTGACATCATTATGGCTTGTGTTGGACACCTATGTTGTCAGTCTATAGCTCTGACAATCTTAAACGATTGTCATGATGACTAAGAGTACCTGAGAATACTGTGGACAGCCTAGAAAACAAACCAATGACTTATTGAACAAATCATTCCAGAGTTCTCATTCAAGGCACAAATGACCATGTTGAAATTGTCCTATTTTGGACACATTATGCAAAGACCTTGCTCTCTGGAGAAGACTCTAATGCTGGAAAGGAGGAAGGAAGGAGAAGAAGAGGACAACCAGCAGCAAGGTTGATGGACTCATTTACAGTGGTGATGGATGCATCGTTAGAAGACCTGAACAAAAGACCAGATTAGGGACAGATCATCATGGAGAAAATCTATGTGGGTCTCTAAGGGTCAACAACTTGATGGCACATAATCAAAATCGATCAATGATGAGTAAATGTAATGGTTCAAGAACATCTGAGAATTATTATATTGTACTTAGATTTTCTGATCAAACCTATGATCTGTTAACAAAGGGATGTAATGGAAACAGTATTATTTTATTACATTTGTTTATTTGTACTATTATAATAAAACAGTTAAAAATATCTTACTGGCAAGGTGGCAGTTTTTCAGCAAGCAGAGTACCTGTCCTCACTAAATTTGTTTAGTTCAAACAAACAAACTTACATAGAGTATCGCCTGAGCTAACACACTGTACAATCAAACAAGTTTGTTTGTTAGTATGTTGTGTGAACTTAGCCAACTGAGGTTTATAAACTGTAGCTTATATCTTAATTTGTTGTATGAATCCAAACAGTTGTCATTTGTTCAGAAAACAATGGCTTAATATAATCTGCATGAATTCAGTCATAATCACCTTGTTCAGCATGGCTAATCTCCATTATGTGTACAATTGTACTGTTACAATCTTATCCATAACTACTCAGAAGAAAATCCTGAATAGGATTCCAATTCCTTTAAGAATGCCCAGAATTCTGTAGTACACAATAGAGGCCAACTCTGTATAACACATGACCTGTGAGCCAAACACAGACCATCAATGAGGCATGGTGGAGCAGCTTCATATGTTGCTGGAGGTAGACAGAATGAGAATTTAAGCAGTGGCAGGCCAGAAAGGCCCACTTTGATGGGTCAGAGGTTGTACGAACCTGATCAAGGGCATTTCAAGATCCCTGAATATGGTTATGCATGTGTGTCTAGAAAACGGATAAAATAAAAGCTCCTTATTTATATGTTTATGGTATTATATTGTATTAGGAGTATTTAATAAGTGAGTTCCTTAAGGTGGAAATGGAGGTTGAGACTGGTCCTTGAAATTATGCTTAAATCCCAAGTGCCTTATTTGGAGTGAATCTGAATAAAGTAAGTAGCATTTACTTCAAAAGCAAATTGTTTCAGGACATTTCCGCAATACTGTTTTTACTTTCTAGGCCTTCCAAAGCAATTTGAAACCAACCTGCAATTTTCACTCCTGCTGGTTTGGAAACACAAGGAACATGCTGAGATCACTGTGAGCCATTTACTGCTTCTTCCAGCTGACCAACAGGAGGGCCCAAACGCCAACATTCAATCAGTGTTCTGCCTCCTGAGCTGCCATAGGTCTTGGAGAAAGACAAATGACCTTTCCCCCATTCCCCACCAAAAAGGAAATAAAATAAATAGCTACCACTCTCTTCCCTCCACAGCCATGTTGCTGTGATGGGAAGCTGTGTTAGAGAGGATAGTTTGCAGCAGAAAACATCCAAGCCATCTTGTGTCATTACATTGCACATAAAAACATCTAAAAGTACAGTGATGCCATGTCTGTAGTTCTGCAATCTAGTGCTTTCCACATTATTGCTAACCATGTTTGCAAGGTGACGACCGCTTGGAAGCTAAATCTGGTACAGAATGCGGGAGCATAAGCAGCAATGGGCAAGCCTCACGCTGCCCACATAACACTGCTGCTGTGTGAGCTGTACTGGCTGCAAGTTGGCTTCCGGGTGCAACTCATAATGTAGAGGAATACGGAGACAGCCTTGGAAAAGGAATGTGAGCAATGTTAAATAAATATTAACTTAGCCCTGGAAAGGAAGAGAGGGTGAGGGAAAAAACTCAAAAAACTCCACCTTGATTCTGTTAGGAATAAGGGAGCAGAAAGAAACTCTGATAAGCTTTCAAGATTCTGTTATTATACCCTACAACAGTAAAGTAGAGTTCCAGTAGTCCTTGCATTTTCCGTTCCCTGATTTGGCCTACCTTGAAAGGCCAACAAGATGCTGCTTATTACCTACAAAGTCCTACCTGGCCTAGCTCTCTGAAGGACCGTCTACTGTATCTCTCATAATGTCTGTCCATCCTGTGTCTTCTGACAGGGTTGGTTGCTTCAGGGCCCTTCAATTAAGTAATGTCATCTAGTGTGACCCAGGAGGTAGCCTTTTCTGTTATGGCACCTGCCCTTTGGAACAATATCCCCCTGGAGATCCACAAGGGTCTTACCTTGTCTGTCTCTGGGCTGGATAGATGGGCTCCCAGAGTTCTGAGGATTATGGACAAGGTTTTGCTACCTGGACACCGTTTTTATTGTTATGTTTATTTTGTATTGTATTGCTTTAACTTTGTAAAGCTGCCCAGGGCCATCTGGAATGGGGCTGTTATTATTCAATAAAGAAGGCCATAGGAACTTCATTTTGAAATGCAGATGGCTTTGATTGAGGCAATTAGCTGTTTGTAGGTCCTTGAAGACTGCCAGGGTGAAACTGACACATTTTGCTTCTGCTTTCTCTTTCTTTTTGGCAGGGGACCAGGTCACCTGCAAAGCAGCTTTTAGGATTGATCCATTGATTGATTGATTGATTGATTGATTGGGAGCTATTGCCTTGAAGAGGGTGGAGCAGGAAGGTGTGGGACAAGATTTCCCACCAGTAAGAGAACAGACCAGCAGTTCCAGTGCTGAAAAAATGTTTTGCTCAGATTTCAGATAAAACTGGTATAAAGAGAGAAAAAAAAAAAGACTTAGCTTTTCACATGAGTTGACATCATTTGAGTGGACAGTTTCTGAGCCAGTTTTGCACTGGTGCAAAGCATTTGTGTAAAAGTATCCTTAGATAAGGTGAGGAAATAAGAGGCTGTGAGTATTGTCTATGATCCAATCAAAGCTGTCCACCGTTAAGAAAGTTCTGTTAATCATACTAAGTGCTTTGTGTTTAGTGGTCTCCAATTGGAATCAGTGGGACTCCTAAAAAGTACCCCCCGTGTGTGTGTGTGTGTGTGTGTGTGTGTGTTTGAATACAAAAAAGTCAGTTTGGTTTATTCGTTTAGACGCTTTCGACTCTTCGTGACTTGATGGACCAGTCCACGCCAGAGCTTCCTGTCGGTCGTCAACACCCCCAGCTCCCCCAGGGACGAGTCTGTCACCTCTAGAATATCATCCATCCACCTTGCCCTTGGTCGGCCCCTCTTCCTTTTGCCCTCCACTCTCCCTAGAATCAGCATCTGCTCCAGGGTGTCCTGTCTTCTCATTATGTGGCCAAAGTATTTCAGTTTTGCCTTTAATATCATTCCCTCAAGTGAGCAGTCTGGCTTGATTTCCTGGAATATGGACTGGTTTGTTACTACGGAGAACACCATTGCTTTAACTATGTGGACCTTTGTTGTCAGTGTGATGTTTTGCTCTTAACTATTTTATTGAGATTTGTCATTGCTCTTCTCCCAAGGATTAAGTGTCTTCTGATTTCCTGACTGCAGTCAGCATCTGCAGTAATCTTCGCACCTAGAAATACAAAGTCTTTCACTGCTTCTACATTTTCTCCCTCTATTTGCCAGTTATCAATCAAGCTGGTTGCCATAATCTTGGTTTTTTGAGGTTTAGCTGCAAGCCAGCTTTTGCACTTTCTTCTTTCACCTTCAACATAAGGCTCCTCAGTTCCTCTTCACTTTCAGCCATCAAAGTGGTATCATCTGCACATCTGAGATTGTTAATGTGTCTTCCAGCGATTTTAACTCCAGCCTTGGATTCCTCAAGCCCAGCACATCGCATGATGTGTTCTGCATACAAGTTGTATAGGTAGGGTGAGAGTATACAGCCCTGCCGTACTCCTTTCCCAATCCTTTCCCAGTCCATTGTTCGGTGGTCTGTTCTTACTGTTGCTACTTGGTTGTTATACAGATTCTTCAGGAGGCAGACAAGATGACTTGGTATCCCCATACCGCTAAGAACTTGCCACAATTTGTTCTGGTCCACACAGTCAAAGGCTTTAGAATAGTCAATAAAACAGAAATAGATGTTTCTCTGAAACTCCCTGGCTTTTTCCATTATCCAGCAGATATTGGCAATTTGGTCCCTAGTTCCCCTGCCTTTTCTAAACCCAGCTTGTGCATCTGGCAATTCTCGCTCCATGAATTGCTGAAGTCTACCTTGCAGGATCTGGAGCATTACCTTACTGGCATGTGAAATGAGTGCCACTGTTCGATAGTTTGAACATTCTTTAGTGTTTCCCTTTTTTGGTATGGGGATATAAGTTGACTTTTTCCAGTCTGATGGCCATTCTTGTGTTTTCCAAATTTGCTGGCATATAGCATGCATTACCTTGACAGCATCATCTTGCAAGATTTTGAACAGTTCAGCTGGGATGCCATCATCTCCTGCTGCCTTGTTATTAGCAATGCTTCTTAAGGCCCATTCAACCTCACTCTTCAGGATGTCTGGCTCTACCTCACTGACCACACTGTCAAAGCTATCCCCGATATTGTTATCCTTCCTATACAGGTCTCCTGTATATTCTTACCACCTTTTCTTGATCTCTTCTTCTTCTGTTAGGTCCTTGCCATCTTTGTTTTTGATCATACCTATTTTTTCCTGGAATTTACCTCCAATGTTTCTAATTTTCTGGAAGAGGTGTCTTGTCCTTCCTATTCTATTGTCTTCTTCCACTTCCACGCATTGCTAGTTTAAAAATAATTCCTTATCTCTTCTGGCTAACCTCTGAAATTTTGCATTTAATTGGGCATATCTCCCCCTATCACTGTTGCCTTTTGCTTTCCTTCTTTCTTGGGCTACTTCTAGTGTCTCAGCAGACAGCCATTTTGCCTTCTTGGTTTTCTCTTTCTTTGGGATGTATTTTGTTGCCGCCTCCTGAACAACATTGCGAACTTCTGTCCATAGTTCTTCCAGAACCCTATCTACTAAGTCCAGTCCCTTAAATTGATTCTTCACCTCCACTGCATGTTCCTTAGGAATATTAGTGAGCTCATATCTAGCTGATCTGTGGGTCTTCCCTAATCTCTTTAGTGTGATCCTAAATTGTGCAAGAAGAACTTCGTGATTGGAACTATAGTCAGCTCCAGGTCTTGTTTTTACCAACTGTATAGATGTTCGCCACCTTTGGCTGCAAAGGATGTAGTCAATCTGATTTCGGTGTTGTCCATCTGGTGAAGTCCATGTATAAAGCCGTCTCTTAGGTTGTTGGAAGAGAGTGTTTGTTATGCAGAGTGAGTTGTCTTGGCAAAATTCTATCACCCTATGTCCTGCTTCGTTTTGTTCTCCCAGGCTATGCTTACCTGTAATTCCAGGTGTCATTTGACTGCCCACCTTAGCATTCCAGTCTCCTGTGATGAAAATAACATCTCTTTTAGGCGTGTTGTCCAGTAGGTGCTGCAGATCCTCATAGAACTGCTCTACTTCAGCTTCTTCAGCATCTGTGGTTGGGGCGTATATTTGGATCACTGTGATGTTAGATGGCTTGCCCTGAATTTGAATTGAGATCATTCTATCGTTTTTTGGATTGTATCCAAGCACTGCTTTAGCCACTTTTCTATTAATTATGAAGGCTACTCCATTTCTTCTGTGGTCCTCTTGTCCACAGTAGTAGATCTGGTGGTCATTTGATGTGAAGTGGCCCATTCCAGTCCATTTCAGTTCACTGACACCCAGACTGTCTATCTTTAATCTTGACATCTCACCAATAACCACATCCAATTTGCCCTGGCTCATAGATCTTACATTCCAGGTTCCAATGGTGTGTTGATCCTTAGAACATCGGATTCGCCGTTCACCACCAGCACCGTCGGCCGCTAGCCGTCCTTTCGGCTTTGAGCTAGCTGCGTCATCACGTCTGGGGCTAGTTGAACTCATCCTCTGTTCCTCCCCAGTAGCATTGTGACCATCTTCCGACCTGGGGGTCTCATCTTCTGATGGTATATCGACATATCTCTGGTTGTACTGATCCATTTAGTTTTCACGGCAAGAATACAGGGGTGGGTTGCCATTACCTTCCCCAGGGATCGCATTTAGTCTGACCTCTCTGTCATGACCTTCCCGTCTTGGGTGGCCCTTCACGGTTTAGCTCATGGCATCATTGAGGTGCTCAAGCTCCAGCACCACGGCAAGGTAACGATCCTTTGCTGAAGAAAAAATCAGTAGCCTTTTCAAAACTAATTGAAAGGCCTGCAGTCAAGAGATCCTCTTGTGGAGTTCTTGGTGCGCTCTGAATTTGGTTGTCTGCTTGCAGACTTTTCATCTCCCAACTAGGTAACGTCATCAGTGCAAATGAGTGTGGGGTTTGCTGCCTGTTTACATGCAGTAGTTTGCCCTGCCAGTTTTGGTGGGGGTGTGGTTTCCTTGAACCTCCAAGGCAGCAAACCCCACACTTTCTCACACTGATGATGTTACCTAGTTGGGTAATGAACTGTCTGCATGCAAACAACCAAGAACTCCCCAGTTCCTGAGCTAGAGATATCTCTTCTATTGAAATCCTTTTGTCTACAGATTTGTGTGAGCAGTCCAGCATGTTTGACCTTAACGTCAGGTTCACACAAGATTCAGGTTCAGAGTCTATACTTAGCCACAAAAGTTTATGGAGTGATTTTAGGCCGGTCATTCTCCCTCAGCTTGACTTAACCTCACATGTTTGTTGTTGTGGGAAAAAAAATAGGAGTATGGAGAGAGACACAGTTCCTTGAACTCCAGAACAAAAGGCAGAATGTAAATCTAACAAATAAATGCTAAACCATAGGGTAGTTCATGTTTGCCTGATTCAGTGTGTGAACTCATCCATTATGGTTTATAAATAATAGTTTATCACTTATATTTGAATCAGGCTTTTGTGTTTTATTTAACAAACCATGGTTAGAACAAACCATGCTGTATGCGGGAACCCAGCATTTAAATTCATTTTGCATGAATTTGAAAAGCAATCTGATATTCTAGCTAAAACTTCAGTTCAATGACCATTTTGGGGTCATCTATTGAAAAGTGCTTCTCAGTAAACTTTCGTACAGCTGAGCAATTCAGAACTCAGGCTTGTGACATGGATTGTTTTTATATTTATATACAATAAGGAAACAAATAAATAGACATTTAGACTTTCTTCCTTTTAGCCAGACTGCATAATATTTTTTTTAAAACTCTTCATGCTAATGCCCATGGAAAATTTTCTTCAGCTGGTCTCCAATATTTTTTAATAAACTCCCAGTCAAAAACAGCTTTGATTGCCTGCCAAGTTTCATTTGTTTTTCAGTCAAGCAATAATATGATCTAATTCAATATTTCAAGAAATTAAATAAATGCACAGAAGGTTTTCATGTTATGGCCAAAGCTCTCATCAAGATATTTATCTACAAATCTCCCAACTGAGATTTATATTCTTGGTTTTGGTATTTATTACTTATTTTGCAGAGGATTTTAATTGATTCTCCTAGAATGATAATGTTTTAATGCAGTTTACTGACATGGATCAGTGTATCTGATGGATCTGTGAAAGCAGATGTTGTGCTCGTCTTTTCTAAAGCAACTTTCCCCCTATTAGTCATTTTGTGACAGATCACCAGCCTCAAAGAGAAATATAAGTAACTTTCATGGCCTCTTGGAAAATAATATCTCTGACCACAGGGGACCATGTGAGAAGAGTTTTTCATTCTTCCGTTTGCCTTGTGCTGAGTTACACATCTCGCTAAGCCACAATTTGTTTAACCATAGTTTATTGAGAATGATGATGATAATACCACTCTTGTTCCCAGGGGAGCCCAGAATGGTGCATATATCAATAAAAAGATTAAAAGAAAACAATCATAATGTAACACCCAAAAAGAACATAATTTAGCTGTATAGTAGTTTAAAATAAAATTAACGTAAAAGGCAGCCTGGTTTGAGAGCAGTTGTTATCTTGCTGATGTCCAGTTGAGTAAGTACATCTTAAGCTGTTGTTTAACACTAGAAGAGATGCCTGGAGCACCACTGGAGGAAGACATGAAGTGTGCCTAACTGGACATAGGTAAGAGCCCATATTAAGGAGTACCTCGTGATGATAAGGATGGCAAAATGTCAATATCTCTTCACACTTTCTGCATTTACTGATAGCCGTTCAGTGGCTCTGTTTAGGGTGACCTGGTCCCTGCTGGGTAGGGAGGGTCCCTCAGAACATCTGCTGGGCTGCTGTGAGGATTATTCAGGCTGTCTAATGGACAAAGTCACTCAGATTTGCTCTGACTTGGACTCTGACTGGGCAGGGCAGGCTGAGGTGCCTGGGCACTGTCCGGGGGTATGATATTGGATAAATTTGAGTTGGTGACTCCTGAGGAAGTGGACAGGGTTCTCTGAGCTGTCAGATCAGCTACCTCTTTACTGGGTCTGGGCCCCTCCTGGGTCTTAAAAGTAGCCAGGGAGATGTCAGCCCTTCAGGGTCAACTAGACTAGGAAACCAAAGTTATGAACGCTAAAACTACTTTTATTATAGAATTACAGTAACAGAATCTCGCAGTTCTGAATGTGCTTCCGCCCCTCCTTTATCTGCAAGAGAACTAGGGTGGGGGGTGTCAAGCCTGAAACACTGTCTCAAATTACACTTCTGCCTTGGACTCAAATTCCTTTTATCTGACTGTTGTCTTGGTTCTGGCTCTTCCTCCTGTTTCTCAAGGTTACTCTTACAGCCCATTACAGGAGGTGACCTGCAGTTGGGCCCAAGCCATGGTGTCAGCCTCTTTGAAAGAGGGGATGGAGCTCCTCCCTTGAAAGAGGTGGTGGTGTGTCCCCTCCTGAAGAGGCTGTCCTTGGACACAACAGTTTTTGACAACTACTAACCATTCTCCAACCTTCCTTTTTTGGGGAAGGTTTTGAGAAGGTGTTTGTTCTGCAGCTCATGAAAACCCACAGAGGAAACAGATGATCTAGACCCATTTCAGTTGGGTTTCGGAACAGGATTTAGTATTGAGACAGTCTTGGTCATATGTGTTGATGACCTGTGGTGGAGCTGGGATGAAGGTGGTGTATCCATCCTTGTGCTCCTTGATCTCTCAGTGGCTTTTGGTGCCATCAACCATGGTATTCTTCTGTGCTGGCTCTGTGGGTTGGGGAGGTGGCACTGTTTTATGGTGGTTCTCTTTCTTTCTCCTGAGTTGGTTGCAGTCAGTGTTGGTTGGGGGGGTACACATTGCTCCCTAGGCCCCTCCTGTGTCGGGTGTTACAGGGTTCTACTCTCTCACCCCTCCTTTTCAACATCTACATGAAACTGCTCGGTGATGCCAACTGCCAGTTTGGGGTTCAGTATCATTGGTATGCTGATGACCCCAATTATTATCTTTCAACCCCAGGCCAGCCAAGTGAGGCTGTCAAGATTCTGTCCCAGGGCCTGGAGGCTGTGCAGGTTTGGATTGGAAGGAACCGTCTCTGACTCAGCCCTCCCAAGACAGAGTGATATTGGGCCACCCAGATCTGGGAATATTCCATCTTTGACTTTGGATGAGGCTGCACTTCCCTTTTTAAGGTCAGCGTGCAATCTGGGGGTCAACTCCTGCTTGAAGAACAGGTGGCAGCTGTGGCCAGGAAGGCCTTTGCACAACTCCAAGTGGGGCACCAGTTACACCTTTTCCTAGTTTGGGGGGCCCTTCAGACAGTCACTCATGCCCTAGTCACTTCATGCAATGCGTTCTACATGGGGCTGCCCTTGAAGATCACTGAGAAGCTTCAACTGGTCCAGAATGCAGTGGCATGAGCAGTGATGGGCATGCCTCAATATGCCCAAGTAACACCTTTGCTTTGTGAGTTGCACTGGTTCCAGTTTGCTTCCAGGTACAATTCAAGGTGCTGGTTGTTACTTATAAAGCCCTACATGGCATAGGGCCTGGTTACTTGAGGGACCACCTGACTGATTCAATCTTGCAGTGTTGGCATGCTCTGGGTTCCTTTGATTAAACAACGTCATCTATCAGGACTCTGGAAGCACACATTCTCTGTAGCAGCACCTATCCCCTGGAATGAGGTTCCCCCTGAGATCCAAATAGCCCCCACTCTGCTGTTATTTAAAAGAACCATGAAGACCTAGTTCTTCATGCAGGCCTTTGGCGAGGGAAAGTGAGACCCCTCGCTTCATTCCACCTGGCCTTTCATTCTTGGCATCTTTTATTTTTTGTTTTCCTTTTATTGGTCTTATTGTAATTTGTTTGTTTTGATTGTTGTGAGCCACCCAGAGTAGTTGGGAGTCAGGCAGCATGCAAGTTTAATAAATTATTATTAAATTGTTATTAAAGCTACATAGTTGAGGAGGGTGGGTTATGTTCTACAATCAGGGTACCCCCATAAGAATACCCTACTTCTACTCTTAATGTTCAGGTTGGGGGGTACTCAGGAGGAGGCAGTCTTGGGTACATTGTAGATTAATATCATCTTCTTGCATCAGGCCCAGTAGCTCATGGCACTTTAAGGATCACTGCACTCTTCCATTTAGATGCACTCCATAGCCTGCAGATCGAAATGGAACTACTGTAACTCAGTGTCTCCAATTTTTGTCTCTTTAGAGTTACAACACTGGCTATGGTATCCCATGATCACTGATGTCAAAAGCTGCTTAGAAATACAGGGAGTCAACACAGTAAGAAGCCTCTGATAAAAAAACACCATCTATCAAGGCAGCCCAGGCTATTTTGATGTTATACTCAGGCCTGAAGCCAGAATTATCTAGAAAAGGGTCCAGACCTTCTTTCAGATAGGTTTATTGTGGGCCAGCCCCCACTCTCTTTATCACCTTGCCCAAGGAAAGGATACTTGTGGTGATGGACATAATGTCCGACTGATACTATTGTCCTGCTGTTACTAGGACTGGTGTGTCTGGGTTGCAGAAATCCAGACTACTAAACAGCAATTCAGTTTTCTGTATCTCTTTGCTGCCAGTTGGTGATTGTCTGGAGTTTTGAAGTCCAGTTATGGTGGCCTTACTGATACATAAAGAGACATTAACTACCTGGTATTAAAGAGCTACTCAACTTGTTAAATCTACTCTGCTAGATCTTACCATCCAAGAAGGGAAGCAGTCTAGAGAGGTGACATTATTCCCACCATGCCTTATCAGGTAGATGATGATGATGATGATGATGATTCAACAAGATGTGATAAGACATTGCTTCCATAAACTCAACAGGTTCTGCACTCCTCAGGGTTGCATTGATAAAACCACAGTAAGTAGGTTTACAGCACACTCTGTCCATAAATCATAGCTTAAAAACTGCAATGGCTAGATTCATACAATACACTAAGCAAAAATCAAATATGCCATATTATGACTTCGAGTGATGTGTGAATCAGATCATTCTATATTGGTAAGAGCACTTTGGCCACCTTGCTTATTAGAAGGAAGGCTTCCCTACTTTTCTTCCCTTTCTTTTCCAATCTAGTTTCAGGGAGGTATATAAGAGTGCAGCCTGTATCCCGTACAGTAGTATTTGGGGAATGAATTTTGTGTCCCCAGCTTGACTTACACTGTAGTTATCACCTCACATCATTCCTGGAACAGATTCAGTGACTCAGAGGCTTTCCTTTCTGCATAAATAAAGCATGATCATAGAATAACCTCCAATCTGAAGCCTTTCAAAGATGGTGGAACTGCAACTGCCAGAATTCCTAACTACCCTCCTGGTTCTCTCAAGCTGCATCAACATACCATAGGAAACAGCCTTCTCCTACATGAGGAAGGCTGGTATATGCTGACTGGCACGAAGTCTCAGGGATTTCAGGTGGCCATTTTGTCCTAAAAAGGACAAAACAGGTCTTATGGGGTGGATGGGGGCTTGCACAGTGAGAATAGAGTTGCATGAACCTATGTAGCTTGTTGGATTTTGTACAAGTGCTTGTCATCCCTTTTTTTAAAGTGCCTATTTTATCTTTTCTCCATAATTTTGGGGTCACCTACTGACCCTTTGTAGCACCACAAGACTATTTTCATAAAGCCCATCCTGCCAATTCAGTAGTGTCTGTCTATCATGTTGTTCCAGAGCAATATGTGGGGTCAGCAAAACGGCATTCTGTGACCATATGCCAGCACTACAGTCTGGTTCAAAGCTCCAGGGCAGCCTTCTCCATGCTGGGGGAGACAATGTTGTAATCAGTAACATTGATATCCAGCATTTCTAAATGGTTTTGGAAATTGTATACATCACAACTGTCAATGCTTGAGTACAAAACTCCTTCAGGAGCATGACGTGGCACCTAATATATTGAGTTCTGCTCCATCTTGGATCCAGGCATTGGCAATACAAAGATTCTTGGGCATTTTAGATGGGCTGAATGTTGATCAGCACCGAGCTTGTAAGTCGTTACACTGTTCCTGATTCTAGCATGAATATCCCGTGCTTCAGATTTTTTTTTCTACCATGAATCCTTTAATATCAGAAAGGAACCAGTTTGGATAGCCAGTTGTACTCAACGGGTTAGGGAAGCTGAGCTAGGTAACTGGAAATGAGGCTTCAGCTACCTCTGAACTGCAATTTTTCTTAACTTAGCGCCAAAAAAAGCACAATTGTGGTTATAATAACACAATGTGATTATAATAACACAATAACTTGTGTTTCCAAATTATTCTCGTGGGTTGGTTGCTAGGCTGCTAGCAATAGTGCAACAAAACATGATTTATATTCCCAATGAAAGTTGCTTTATTTAGAGGTGTTTGTTCTTGATTTGCTGACATTTACAAACCATTAACATGGAATAAGGTGGAAGCTTGATGAGGGCAGATGGCCACATGCACAGCAGTTATTGATTTATCATAATAGCACTCCTAGCTGTCTTGGGGCAGCCTAGATCATCTGAATGCAGGACTCTGGCTTTGTCTACCCAAAAGACATGAGAGATGAATGAAGCCATTGGTTTCATTTCAGTTTGATTACGATTTCATTTGTTAGCTTTTTTGGATGGATCTAGCCCTTTATTGTTATGTCATATTGGGCCTTTCTAACCAAACTGGAACAGCTTTTCAATGAGATCTACTTGTGAACAGAGCCAATAGATACCAATAATTTCATTGTCACTAACAAGCAGGGTCAATCCTGGTGAATTTGGATGGGAAACCATCAGAAAACCCCAGGTTTGTGGACTGGACTGTGAGGTTGACAAACATCACAGAAGAAGGCAATGGCAAATTACTTTCATATTGCTGCCCAGGAAACTACATAGATTTATCTAGGTGATCACAAAGAGTCAAGTTTGATTCAAGAAGTCTTTAATTAGGAAGTCTTTAATTCAGATTGAAAAGTTAATGTTATATATGAACTGGTCTATAATGATTGGGCTTATACATTGCACTAACACATGGTTTGCTTAACCACAGGTTATTGAGTCACCCACAATTGGCTAGGTTAGTAAGACACTAAGCCATAAATTACAAACACAATAGCATGTTGCATGAACCTTAGCTACTATACATTTCATTTGAAGAACAGAGAAGATAGCTAAGATTATAACAATTAGCAATAGTGACTGTTGGCTTTTAGGAAATATAAACATGACTTGCAGTTTCTGTTCAGTTTTCCATATGAATTTTCTCTAGAATCAGTAACATCTCTTTCACCTTGAACTAAAGAACAAAAAGTACAAAAGAGTCATACTGTTGTGGGCTATGTATCAATGTACTGCAAAAGTTCTTCCTTCCCCACAAGACAGTTTGTGCTCTAACTGGGTTTGTTAGAGTTTGTTTGACACACGATTCTTCTGCTATGGCAGTTTGTTTATTCAGCCCTGCTTTCCATCAGCATATTCAAGGGTATTGCCTTGGTGAAGGGATAATGATATGGAGAGAACAGCTGTACTTCAGTCTGGACCACTTTAAGACACCAGCTAAAGCTGCTTTTCTGTATGGGAAATGGGATGCACAGATGTGCTCCACACTGTAGAGAAAAGAATTAAAAATGAAATAAAGCTGCTGAAACAATGCCAAAGGCATTGCTGTAAGGATCAGAAGGTGGCTTTGCAAGGCTTATCCCTTTAACAACATCACAGCTTTTATTTGGTTTGCATCCCACCTTTCTGCATAAAGGGCACTCAAGGGGGCTAACAGTAAAAGATAAATAAAAATAAACAGTTAAAATCTTGAAAAATAGTTAGCATTGCTATTAACAAATTAAAATGGGAAAGGCCTGGCTTTTCCTACAAGCAGAAAGATGGGCACTAAGCATGAATCCTGAGGAAGCATATTCTATAACCTTAGAACAGCATGGGGGAAACAATAGCATGTTGTAATCACATAGTAGAGGAGTGCTTAACTTCCAAATATTTGTTTTAACATTTATAAAATTAAGACTTTTTCTAAACACAACGGGCCATTGGAGGTGTGGAGAGAATTATTTCACACATCATTAATGATCCAAAATGTTATATTAAAGCAGTAACTTTATTAAGTCCAGTGCAATTGAAGAAACCAATGTATAGGCTTTTGAATTACCAATAATGCTTTATCATGCAAGATGATTCCTAAACCAGAAAAACAGGAGAGGAAAAAATTGGGTAGATTCTTGCAGTAGGTTAGATTGTAGATTACTCCTTAGATGCAAAAGTGGGATAAGCTTTTGACAAGATGCTCCACAAACTTGCAGGGAAGAAGAAACAAGCAAATAAATTTTGATCCTCCATTTCTGGAAATAAAAAATCCAGCAGTTAAAGTCAACATTATTTCCTTCATTAACAAGATAAATATAACCTTTGTTCAGTAGAAAGCAAAAGAGAAGCCTTATTTGCTATTTTTTTTATTAACAAAATTGGAGATAATTTAACATCTTGTACTAAATAAAAGTAAGATTAAGCAGAAGCCGAATCAGATAGGATTTTCTAGCAGTGACTTTTAAAATTTGACTAAATTTCTAGTGACTTTTATGTCTCCATATTTCACACATAACATACACAATTCAGTGAAAGTATCCAATGTTTTAATACAAAATATGGCTTAAGTACTGAGAAAAAGTAATTCTCCCACATCAGATATGTATCCTAAGGGAGAACATACCAAATGAGAATCAGATATGCATTTATTGTAAAATAAAATATTTGTGGGGAAAGGCTTTGAAATATAACTACCCCAAAACAGGATGCATTCCAGAAGACAAATGATTCTTTCTTGACTTCCCCAGTTTGTTGAATCCTTGTCTGATCTAATTTTGTCTAGGTTTAGTTCAATTTGATTGAGTTTATGCTATTCTTTAGTTGGTCATGGGCCAGAGATTGTCATCCTTGACATTCATGCCATTCTCAGAACTGGCTCTAGAGTTATTCAATAATTAATAGCAGAACTAGGGCAATCAGATTTTATCTAGGAACTTACATCTGATAGCTGTCTAACTCCATTCATTTCTCCCCCTCAAGCAAGGAGATTCTCCTACAATTCTCAAACAGAAGTTAGTTGACAGGAGGCTAGGCAGTTTTTGGCTGAGAAGACCAAGTGAACATCAGAAACTGTCTTTAGGCATTTGGGCAAGATTTTGTTTAAATTCTGCTCAAGAAAAGCAAGACTGAATTTGAAAAAAAAATGCTGGGCACTCTAAAGTAGTATTTCTACTTTATCTTTGCTTATTTATTTGGCTTTTAATGTTTAATTGTTTTTTATGCTTCTCCCTTAAGGAGCTCTAAAAGGCTTAATTTAAAATAGTCTAAAATATGATCAGGAACTACTAAATTCCTACCTAGTTGATAGATGTAAAAGTATTGAGAATCAAACATTCTAGCAAGTGAAATTAAGGGTCCCTAGAAAAGGTTGCTAACAGGAGTTGATGAAATATCAGCAAAGCTATTCAAATACTTGCAAGATAATGGATAACAGAGCAGGAGCTAAGGAACTGGAAAAGATCAATTTATATTCCAATACCAAAAAAGTGCTAAAGCACTTTAGCATTGCTAAAGAATAGTCAAATTACTGAACACTTAACATTAATCTCTCATACTAGTAAAATAATGCTCAAGATTTGACAATTGAGACTTCAGTAATATATGGAATAAGAACTGCCAGGTTTACAAACTGGATTCAGAAGAGCCAGAAATGCCAAAGCAAGTGAGTTCCCTAAAGCCAAGCATTTCTTCTTCTTTTTAAAAAAAATATACTAAGTCTTTTGATGTGTAGACCACAACAAATTTTGGATAGCATGGATGTACTGGGCTACCTTATTTGTCTACTGAAGAATCTGTATGATTATCAGAAAGCAACAGAATGAACTATAGAGCCACTAAATGGTTCAGGATAGGGAAAGGAGTGCACCAACAGTATATACTATCATTTATTTAACATATGCAGAAAATAAATTGAAACATTCTGGACTAGAAGAACAGAAATAGGAATTAAAATTGTTGGGAGAAGCATCTCAGATATGGTGGTGACTGGACTCAGAAAATTTAAGGAATCTGTTCTTGAAGATGAAAGAAGAACATGCAAAAGCTAATCTGCTGCTCAGAATTTAAACCCCCACCCACCCAAATATCATCAGGCAATGACAGCCCAGTGCAAATAGGAATGCCAAACCAAGGCAAAGAACTTGAAGGCTCAAAAATTCATAGGGATGGTGACTGTAGTCATTAAATAAAGAGACATCTGCTACTTGGAATAAAGACTGTGACAAGTCTAGACAAAACATCAGAGAGCCAACAGAAGTGTGTATTGTGAAGGCCATGGATTTACCAGTTGTAACAGAAGTCTGTGAAAGCTGGCCCATCAGAAAGGCTGAATAAAGAAAAATGAATGCCTTTGAATTGTTGTGCTGTAGAACATTGCTGGGAATACCTTGGATTGCAAGAACAGATCTTTTGATACTAGATGAAGTAAAACCACTCTGCTTACCAATTTCAGATATATAATGCAAAGCAAAATTCACTACAGAAGGCCCTGATGCTTAGAAAAATCAAAGGCCATCGAAGAAAAGCCTGATAGAAGGCAAGATACAATCAGAGGTAACACAAGAATATGTTTACACAAACTCAGAGAAGCAATTACTGGTAGACAACTGATGAAATGATTTCTGTTAGTTATGAAGAGTGGGAAATACTTTTTAAAAATAATTTCTTTATTAAAGATTTTTTTCATAAGTAAAAACAAATCTAATAAAGAAAAAAGAGAAGAAGAAAAGAAGAAAGAAGAAAGTTAAAGCACAAAGAAAAAAAAAGAGAGAGAAACAATTAAAGAAACTAAAGTAGATTACTTCCAACTTTCTTTTCAACAGTTACTAACAAACCCATCGTCCGCCCTCCCTCTTAACTATTACAGAAATCCCTTCAGCCCTTTATTTAATTCTTTTTCAATCATTAAATCCATAAATCATCATTTCACTTTCTTCTTATTTTAGCAAAAAGTCCATAAAAGTTTTCCAGTCTTTTAAAAAAGCACTTATTGTTTTCTCCCTGACCAAACAAGTCCGTTTTGCCATTTCCACCAGTTTTGACATTTTCACGATCCATTCCTCCATGGTGGGAATTTCAGTACTCTTCCATCTTTGTGCACGTAATAATCTTGTTGCTGTGACCATATACAAAATCAATCTTGCATTAATCTTTTCTAATTCACTATCCATAACTCCCAATATAATAAGTTCTTTCTTTGCATTATTCATCTTTAAAATTCTTTGTATCATGGTATGCATTTGTATCCAATATTTCTTGGCTTTTTCACAAAAGTCCCTTCATGTTTTTCACATTTCCAACACTGACGTGAGGTACCTTTATACAATTTGGATAATTTCCCTGGTGTCATGTACTAATGATACATCATTTTATATATATATAAAAAAAAACTCCCTTGAATTATAACACAATGTAAATTTTATCCCGTTTACCCACATTCTTTCCCATGTATCCATCTGTATATTATAATCAAATTTGGTAGCCCATTTTTTCATACAATCCTTAACTTATTCTTCTTCAGTTTCAAATCTTAACAAAGGTTTAAACATTTTTGCAATTACATGTTCATCATTTGTACATAGTTCATTTTCAAATTCCATTTCCTGTTTTTCAATTCCAATTACCCTTTTTTCTATATTAAATCTTACTTTTAGTTGTGCGTATGAAAACCACTGAAAACTATGTTACCCTGCAGTCAGTTGTTCTCTTGAGTTCATCTTAAGTCCTCCATCTTCCTCTATTAATGTATTAATATATCTTGATATGTCAGCCATTTCTCTCTATCTGCTGTTTCTCTTCTGTAAAATGCTTCCTGTGCTGAGACCAATAAATGTATTTTCTGGCACAACTCAGGTTTGTATTTGTTCCATATTCTTAGTATGGCACTTCTCACATAGGGTTTTAAAATCCACATTAACTTTATCGTACCATAGAAATCTATGCCAGCCGAACCTCAAGTTATGTCCTTCTAATTCTAACATTCTTCTATTTCTCAGCAGCATCCACTCTTTCATCCAAACTAAACAGCAGGCTGCAAAATACAATTTAAAGTCAGGTAAACCTAGTTCTCCTCTGTCCTTTGCATCCTGCAGTAGTTTATATTTAACCCTTGGCTTCTTACCTTGCCACACAAATCTAGATATATCTTTTTGCCGCTGTTTAAATGGTGCATCATTTTTCAAAACTGGTATTGTTTCAAACAAAAACATCATTCTAGGCAATACATTCATTTTTATCATAGAGATTCTACCAAACAATGACAATTGCAGTTTTTCTCAGCAACAACAATAATGACTGGGTTCACATAACATACTAAGCCATACCATAATTTGTTTGACTTTGGCTTACTGTGTTGTGTGAATCCAGCCACTACAAACCCAGTCAACTGTAGCTGATTTAATAAACTATAATTAAACCGTTTGTGGTTTAACACAATATATAAGCTATACCTGTATCTTAAAGAGTACAGATTCACTATTCTGTTTCATGATTTGTAACCAGAGTTCTCTTGATAGGAGAAATAAACAAAATACTCATTATAGAGTATTAGAAGACAGACAAGGTTCTCATTTAAATTAAATCATACAAGGTACATTCTCAGTGCCACATTCTGCTCATGCGGGACATTTAGAAAAGACTACTGGGATTAAACATGTGATGTAAATTCCCTCAACTGTGTGTTCCTAGTATATTGAGAATGCAACTCTCACAATTCCCAGTCAGTGTTATACACATTGCAGTCCAGCACTTCTGGAGGGCATTGGGTTAGGAAAGGTTGGTCTTGTATATTTTCCTGATGCAAATGTCTTCATATAAAAGCAGTGTCAGGCAATTTCTGAACTGGAGAAATAAAGAAACTTTCATTCCCGTGCCAAGAATGCCAGGGACCATGTCACCAGGTCAGGCCTGAAACATTGCCAGAGTCAAAGAGCCAGGGGACTCAGATCTGCTGAGGTCATGCCAGTTTTTTTGACCAAGTAGCAGCCCTTGGCCCAAAGCCAAAGGACAAAGCTAAATTACAAACAAAGCTCAACATGGAGGAAGCAGAATCTATCTCAGAGATGGCCTAAGTGTGCAGACCGGAACAAAAGTTGGGAGCCAGGACCAGTGCTGGAAAATTAAGGAATATTGGTGGGAAGGCTCTGCAGAGCTTGGGGCTGTTTGAGATCCTGCACTTCTCTGAGTCTTTGCCCAAACCCACACTAGGATTCCAACAGGAAAGTAATGTTTTGTTGTATTAACATTTAATACTCAGTGCTCAAAACCACATCGTATGAAAGTGATTTTACTGTGCCTGAGATGATCCTGAGAGGTCAAATGAATCTGTTGTGTGCCTCATCATCTCTTATGCAAAAAACTCATTGGTTGATTTTTTAAGTCATTGAATGTTCAGCATGTACTGTATGTGTGAACTGCCTTATAAGCTGGCATGAATACATAAAGTCTAACATTAATAAATGATGCAGTAATGCCAAAATGTCTGTGTTCATAGGGTTTTGAGGTAAAGGCAGTATGAAATGTACCAGTGGGTGGTGTCAGTATTGCACAGAGGAAAAACAATCTAGTACAGTCATGGTTGCAGCTAACACGCTAGGTAGAATTGTGCAAACATGCTCCTTGCTGCTGCTGATGGCTGGTGCAAAACAGCTGAGGATCAAGGAGCAATCTACACTAGCAACTGATACCATCATCCAGCCATCACTGGGGTTATATATTACGAATGTGGATAAGCTTTATATCACTCCAGTAATGGATGGATGATGGTATCAATCACTGGTGTGGATTAAGTTTCCTAGTGCTCCTTGAATACTTAAGACAAATAGTATCTACTTCCTGGAATGTGTTGGTATTCCACCAGGACTTTCAGTGTTGGTGACAGACAGGATAAGAAAATCCTAACCATTTTCAGGAACCATTCAAATACATTTTTGGTGGTGCACCATTCCTGTGGAAACATGTACTGGCTAAAAGTCTAAAGAAGTAACTCTCAGTTCTCAGTTGCCCCCTTTCATTATCCTGCCATGTTTCCCATTTATTTATTATATTTATTTCTCTCTGCACTCATGATACCTTCTCCTTTGCACTTCATAAACTTCTCCCCATTGCATCCCAGCCAAAATGGACTTTTTCCCCCCATGAGTCAGTGCTAAATTTGTTGACAAATCTATAGACACGGTAACCTCCTAGTGGACTCTTGTACCACTTGAGGGCATGGCTTCACTTTCAGAGTCCATCAAGGTGAAAGTGTCCAGCAGTTTACCAGGCTAGGTGTATCTTCACATGCAGCAAGTTTTCAGAAACTTTTTACTTTACTCTTTTATTCTTAGAGAAGGGGTTTACAGAATATTTACAAAAATATTTTGTAAAATCTTAATGGCTTTGCTTTCTGGTTTTTGTTTCTGCAATTCACATTATTCCACGTACTGTAGATCCAAGGCAGATTTCACAAGTAATACTAAGTTTATACACACTTACGCATACTTAATTTGGGGAATATTTGATATCCCTTCTAAATTATCATGTCTAGTGTGAGCTGCATAGGATAATAGAATGATAGAATATTATGATTCTTGAACTGAAAGGAGTCATTTAGGCCATCGAGTCCAATCTGCTACTCAAGGTGGGAATCCAAATGAAAACATCTTTGATAGATGGTTGTCCCACCAGTGCTTGAATGCTTTTGGCTCTATAACACACTTAAAAAAATGTGGAATGCCAACTAACTTGGTATGCAAAAAAGTGATTTTAAAAAAATAATAATTAGGTCTTCCAGTTAAAGAAGGATACCTCTGTAAACTGAAACAGGATTTCTGGAAAATGATCGGAGTAGTATTTCTAAATCTCAAAAGATCACGAGGACTGGCTATTTCTCTCAGGCAGATTTGGGAAACATCTAATTGAATGCTGACTCTTTGCTTTAATGCTTCAGAGATATTCCTCTTTTGTCCTATTTTATTGTTGTCTTGAAACTCCTTTGCATGCTGAGTTACACTCTTTCCTCTTGGGGGAAAAAAAACAAATGAAATGAAAATATATATTTTAAACATGGTTAACTCTCCTACACCATACAATAAATTTATGTTAGGAATATGTTATTACAAGGTTGCAAACAGTGTAAGATTGTCACTTGGGCGGGACTGCAGCATTGCCGGGAATTTTGGCAATGGACGTCCCAGCCCATGCAAATCTGTAGCTGCTACAATCCAGGACTGCATCGTTTTAAGAACGGCATGCAGCATAAACTATAGTCCTTCTGTTGTGGCATGTCAAAGTCAAGCTGATGTGAATGAAAGAAGTAATACTTCAGCTAGTTTGTTCTCAGAAAGAATTTTATGTTTGGGATTGGAAACCAGGAAGTGAATTTTTAACTTCCAAGCCAATCAGAAATGAAATTAAGCCAACTTCCAACCAGACAGTTGAAATAGAGCTATCAGATCTGGGCTGTGAAAATTGAGAGGCAGCAAAGACATTCAGAAAGCACTAACCCTCTTTGCTGCCCTCCAGTAGTCATCTAGATATTTGCAGCCCAGATCTGGTAGCCCAGTTTGAATAGTGTAGTGTTTTGCAACCTGGGCAACTTTAAGATGTGTGAACTTGCACTCCTAGAATTCCCCAGCCAGCAATGAGTTGAAGCCCAGACATCTTAAAGTTGCGGAGGTTGAGAAACACTGCTGTAGTGTTTACATGACTCAAGATTTCCTCCGCATTCTTGGCCAGCTCTGAGATTAAAGCTCAAGACTATACCTAGTCGGACTGATTGGTTGAAATCAGCATTCCTCCATTTGGCATCTTCCCAGACTGCCAGAATTCTCAGCAGGGGAGAAAGATCTGGTTGAAATATCAGGTTGGTAGTACATGCATCCGACCAGTACTTACTGCTTGACGGTTTTTCTTTAATAAATCATCTATCCCCCTTCCCTTTAAGAGCTTTCTAGCTAGACAATGAAACAATTTTAAAATGGTTTTTATTTAAGCAAATTAATTAATTCAAAGAGCAGCATCCAGAGAGGTCAGGCAAGCAGAGGAAATGGTGTAAGAGAGGTGGCAACCTTAATTTCATGTGGCAGCTTGAACTTTCATTCATGATTGCTCACGTGATCTCTGCGCCAGTCCCATCTGGTTAATTTGACTTCAATTAAGTGATGAGAACAAATATTTGAAAAGAAATCTATATGCATGAGCACAGGCTGGGCGGATTAATCTTCATGCTAGATGGACTACTCCATCATTCTTAAAGATGCAAAATTTTGCAAAAGTATGTTGGTGAAGTTCAGTGACTCTGAAGAAGTGGTATTTAGGGAGAGTGTCTGCTCCAGTGTGCTGCGAAGGTTTACCTGAGGTATTGCTTCTAACTGGCTCATATCTATGCATCTTATACATCCAAGGACTGTATTGCAGCAGGCATTCCCCCCGTCTTGGAGAGAGATCAGCGAGGTGCAGCAGAGAGTAGAGTTACAAAAGACTTGTTTCTTTCATCTGTATTTACGAGTGATCAGAGGGAATTAATTGCAGATAAAATAACGTGGGAGAGGTTGTAAGCTTCAGTGAAGCCATAGTAGCAGGCAAGAGCAATAGGGAACAGTGTATAAATAAGGGTAAGGAAACCACTTTGCAGTAATGTAGCATTTCCCCAAGCCAGTATGTTCCAGATGTGCCAATGCACAGCTCCTATCCTCCACAGCCAGCATGGACATGAGGAGAATTATCAGATTAGGAAGACTGAACTTGGAAAATGCATAAGGTATAAAGAAAGCAACAAAAGCACAGAATGTGCAGCTTCAGGCAAAAGAGGAATTATGAGATTACTATGTTTAATTGTAACAACATGAATAAGATGGTGAAATTTATGAACTCAGAACTGACATGAAGCAGCAGAGCTAAGCCCCTAGGGTAGAAGGGTGGCGGTCCTGATTTCTGGTAATTCCATAGATGGGTCCATGTAGTTTTCTTGGCAAATATATGGAAGTGATTTAACATTGCCTTTTTCTCTTTGCTTGTCTCGCCTACCACGCTAGTATTCCCTGGAGGTCTTCCATGCAGGTACTGATCAATAAGGTTGTACACACATGAAAATGATTTGGAAGATGTGTTCTGGACCTTCTGTAAGCTTAGCACCTTCCAGCTGTCCATTAAGCAGGCAGCCTGTTTCAGCCTGTGAACATAACACAACATAAAAATACAAGCAATGCCCTGCTAGATCGGATCCCTGGACCATCTAATCCCGCAGTCTGTTCTCACAATGACCAGGCAACTGCCCAAGGAAGCCCGCTAGTCTCCCAGCAGATGGCTATCAGAGGTAGAGGCAGTCACGTTGCCATCAAGGCTAATAACGATTGATCCTCATGACTTCCATGAATTGGTTTGACACTTTTTTTGAAGCTAGCCAAGCTGGTAGCCAGCATATCTTGTGGTAAAATGCTCTGCAACAACCCTCCTCAACCAGATGCCTCCCCAGATATGTTGGCTTGGCATTGTGGGAATTTGGAGGACATTTGGGAAATGTTCTTCTAATATGTGATATCATGTCCCTGGGAGGACTTACATATGTTAGCACTATATATATCTTCCTATCTGCTGGGTCATGTGCACAGTTCTGCCCATATGAAACGGAAGTGTTCAAATTAATTTTTATCAATGTTCACAGACTTCTGAGGGACATGCAATATCTATAATGTTTTTTGCCAACCTGTGGGACAGACCTGTTTTCCTCCTTGGGCCCAAGCCAGAAAAAATGATGGGGCTGCTTTTAGGAGTTGCATTCATTTGGATTAACTTCTTTAAAGCACTGCATGTTTTTTTCCGGCTTGTGCAGAAGCCTGATAAAAGAGGGGCAGCTTTAATCAGTAGCTGAGCGGTTCTGGGGTTTTGCTCATGTGAGGTCTGTAGCTATTCTTCCAAATCATTTCCAAAGTTTGAAGTGCTCAGGCCCATTGCTCTTTAGCTTCCCAGCCTCAGAATAATCAGCTAGATATTGCTACCTGCTGAGACACATACAGAAAGGCATGTTTTCTATTTTGCCTTGTATAAACAGATGTCCATATCAATGGGGAATTTCAGTAGTTGTTAACTGGAATATCTGGAGGGTGCCCTGTTGGAGAAGAAAGCTTTTCCTTCATCCCCACAGTTTATCATTATGTATGTGGGTTGTTTACATGATTATGGACCAAGTGGTCATTGATTTTAAGGATTATAGCGTCAAGTAAAAAGTGTCCCATCTGCCTGGGACTGGATTGAATGGAAAATTATGTCATCAAGACTGAATTTTATACTTCCTAACAGTTTTATCCCAGCTGCCAGAATTGTAAATTCTTCCTAATGATAAATCATAAAACCTAACAAAAAAATAATGGTTAAGTTTCTTCATGATGTCATTTAGAGGGTAGAACTGTGCAGTGTGATCAAGATATGGGTATTCTGGTTTATGACAGTCACAGTCCAGAAGCATCTTTATTCTACACTAGGCAGTGAGGGAAATAGTGAGAAAAAGCTGCGCAGAATATAACAAAGTAGAGTAAAATTGCAATGACCCAATTTCATTCTCTTGGCTATGAAGGAAGTTTCAACTTTGGAGATCAATCAGGTTGTAAGACTAGCCCCTGGGGAACCTGTGGTATTTCATTTCTGGGCTAGTTTCAAAGGAAAAAGGGCAATGTGAGAAAAATAGCATGCCCAAGAGACAAAACCCTCTTGGCTGCCATGAAGAGAAAAGAGGAAGGGAGCAGATGACTTAATAATTCTCTTGTCTCTAATGCCAGTAATTCTGTGAAATCCCTACTAATAGGACTAGGCCGGAGCATTGACTAACTAACTGTATCACAGCGCCTGCCTGCCTGCCTGCCTCCCACCCTCATAGAATTCTCCAGCGTTTTAATTTACAGCTTGGAATTAAAAGATCTTTCTTGTTGAAAATCTCCATCCATCCTCACCTTTTCTTGCCATTCCTTCATTTTCATTAATATCCTTTTCACCATCTCTGCTTAAGCCTAAGTATGAGTAAGTCAATCAAGTCTGAAAAAGCTTGTTGTTGAGTGAGTTAACAGAAGATTGTGCATTTACCTGAGAGTAAGCACCATTAAACCCATGATTCTTACTTTGGAGGAAGTGTGCTTAAAAAAAGATTATCTCTTCTTGAATAACACATTATGTTTTAGCCATTTGAGTTTCAGTGCCCAATAATGGGAGCTGTAGAACTTTGACTGCCTCTCACATCAAGTGTGCTCAAACAACTCGAGGAGAAACCTGCCAAAATGTAAAGTATGGTTTTTTTGATGATATTGCACATGTGTTTGCTTGGCATAGCATAAGCATAAATAATTACTTTCCTAAAAAGCATGGTTGAGCCAAAGGACTTCCTGCATTCTTATTCTTTAAGTATTTACAAAATGAATGACTATCCTCTTTCCCAAACATGTCACTCCAGTTAGCAGATTTGACATGATGATTAATGGGTATGTGCCTATTTAAGCATCATTTTCTTTAGAAAGCATTATTCTTTTGGAGAAGGGAAGTAACCTTTCTCCTCCCCCTCATTTTTCTTCTTCCCAGCCCTATTTTTATACTGTGGGTTCTTGAAATTCAGATGACCCTCTGGAATATGGCAGGATATAAAGTTGAAATAAATAAATAAGTATCCCTTCCCATCAAGTGCATGTTTATTTTCTATTTATCCCCTTATTGTTTCATATAAATCAGACATTTTTTGGATGGTGGGCCAGAAGCAGAGATTTTCTTCTCCTGTTCTGAAATAAGGAGATAGCTGGAATCTGGATCACTGGGATTGTCAAAGGTTTGGATTGTAGTTTAGTCCTGCAACCTTAGCTCCTTTTGGAGGGCAAATCCACATCTGGTGAGTCTTGTAGCTGGCCAGACAGGTGATGAAATTCCTTTGCTATAAAGTCCAGTTTCTTGGATCACAAAACAACCTTAGGTGAATATCATAGGCTGCATTAATATAACTAAACAGTAATGGATTACTGAAGAAAGATATTCCACAATCCAGCATCAATTGTCTGTAATCAGCAGGATGGGTAAGGTAGCCTCAAGAGGCCTAAAGGATAGCACACGTGCAGGGTAGCCTATTGCCTGAGATCTGGGATTAGCAAGTTTTTTTTCCAATAACATTGCTGTTTTTATTTTAATTAAAATGTTTATGCCTTTATGTTGCAAGAGGCATTTATGAATGCTTTCAGTATTTAAAATTACCATCAGTAAAGTGAAAGGTTCAGCAGCTCATCATCTTATATCACATACAGTATAACACATAGGGGATGCAGAGGTGGTAGGCCCCAGCAGTAGGGAGAAAGGAGTTTTAGAGTGGAGGACTGGTCACTCCCCCCAGTTTACTTAGAGGTGGCAGAGAGCTACTGGGGGCCCCTCGGTGTGAGTGTGGGGCTTCCCGCTGGGTGTGAGAGATGTGGAGGGAGCCCAGGGTTCTAGGGTGGTATGTAAGAGTACCCACCCCTGAGTGAGAGACAGGAGGTGGGTAGGAGTGGGTGGGGTGCCCCCCTGTGACCAGTGAGAGGCTGAGGGGGTGCATAGTGAGTGTGTGCATGCGGGGTAGGCCCTAACAGCGCTGAGAACGGGAACTGGTGTGCTGTGGGGCTGCCATCACCCAAGGTTGGCTGAGTGCGGGAGGATGTGTGCATGGGGGAGGGGACCCTTGTTTCAACCCAGGATTTCTGGAGGTCCGGGAGTGGAGGCAACTGGGCCTGGAAACTCTGGGGGCTTCAGGGCAGGTTACCCCATTAAAGTGGTGATGGGCTGGGGATGTTACGACCAGAACCAGAGGGCAAGCCATCTTTGAGGAAGACGCCCCCGGTGTTTGTTACTGGTGGCGTGTTCCAGCCTTCTGGGTTCATACCCAGGCCCTGGACAGCAGATCCTTGAGGGCCCTGGTCTCCGGCTGCTGCTTCTTAACACCAGGTCAGTCAACAACAAGGCCCTCCTCATATGTGATTTGATCACAGAGGAGGGGGCAGACCTGGTGTGTATCACCGAGACCTGGCTGGACCCAGAAGGGGGGGTGCCCCTTTTGGAAATGTGCCTGGCCGGGTTTCAGGTGTGGCACCAGCCGAGACGCCGGGGTAGGGGAGGAGGGGTAGCCGTTGTCATCTGAGAGTCTCTAGTGGCCTTCAGGGGCATTGCTCCACACGTGACCGGTTGTGAGACCCTGTTCTTCAAGTTGGGCTCCCAAGAACAGTTGGGAGTGTTGCTACTGTACCAGCCTCCCTGCTGTGTAGCAACCTCCCTGCCTGAGCTGCTGGACCTTTCTGGCAGCTGTACCAGATTTGCTAAACATTTCCAGACCTTGAAGCTTCTGAAGACTTCTCAAAGGTAACCCTATGCTGAGAAGATGGTATAAATGTTTTATTTATTGTTTTATTGTAAACTGCCCAGAGTCCCCCTGTTTGGGGGAGATGGGTGGTGATAAAGTTTGATAAATGAACGAACAAACAAATAAATAAATCCAGTCTGAATGAAGTTATTGATTTCAATTTTATCCTGCTTTTCCTTTGAAAATTCCTTGTGGAACTTACATGGAGTCTCCCTAATCTTATACCCACAACAGTACTTTGAGTTAGGTTGAGATAAGGGAGAGTAATAAAGGTGGCCCAGTGCCAATAAAGGTGGCCCAGTGCCACCTTTAAGATTTGTGGTTACTATTAACATTTTAACAGCACTGGTTCTAAAGTGGCATTTGCCACCATAGGCAGACCTATCATCTATGTACAACTTATGTGGGCCAACAGTACTCATAGCTCAGGTGCCACCTAATATCCAGGGTTAATGCAGAGTCCAGAAAGAATCCAGGTATGAATCTCATTCCTCAACAGAGTACCACTTCATGCAAAACAGATTAGATCTGGGATAAGCAGCCTGTCTCTTCCTGAACAGATGCATCTTCATCTCATTTCCATTAGAGCTATATTTGTCAGTAATTTAGAATGTCCTCAGTGTATTTGATGAAAAAGAGCAGTAGAAATGCATGTCATCTGCAGATGGTGACAATTCACCCAAATCCCCTGACAATCCCACTCAGTGGTTCTATGCAGATGCCATATATCTCTAAATCAAGTTGAATCTCAGCAAGATAAAATAAATTATTAACCAAAATGCCAAACTGATCCCCAAGTCCCCACTCTCAGAACTGGCCTTCAGAGGACTAATACTATCATACCACCATTATTCTAGAACAATATTAAGTTCAGAAGGATATAGTGATCAGTGTAATTGAATATTGTTGAAATATTCAATAAAATCAGCAGGGCTCCATTCCTGTTACCAGTTCCCAGTACCTATCATCTACCATAAAGATCAAAGCAATTGCCACTAGCTCTGCTGCAAACCCTGGTGCTTAAATGGCAATACAGGCTTGAATGTATTGTCTAAGACGGCAGAGCTGAGACTGGTTGATAGTTGACCAATCTGGTGAGATCTAGGGAGGGTTTTTTTTCTGACAGAGATCATACAACAGATGTATTGACTGATGGAAATTATACCTTCTTTTAAAGAGATCTTGACCACAGTCCTTGCCAACTCAACTTTTCTGACTGTTTTAATTGGAGAGGCTGGATACGAGTCTCAGACTGAACAAGTTGAAATGTATCCTTCACAAGTGAAAATCCTAGGATCTTGTTTAACTATATACATTTTAATTGGTCTGGATTAATCACCAACCATTCAGCAAGATTGTCACAACAAGATTCTCTAAATAAATTGTTTCTAATCCTAGAAGTCAGCGGCAGTATTGGCAAACATTCACCTCTGGCCCTTCCTGGTGCTGAAAAGGTTGAAGAGACTGAATATGTTATCCATAGTAGTCCTGCTGACCTCCACGGAGCATTACCTAGGTGAAAAATAAAGGTCAATTAGAAGGGCATGAAATGATGGTCCATTGGCAAGATGAAGCCCATAAAATATATCAGTGACATCCAGCCAATGAAAGTGTGGGCAAGGTTCTCTCTCTCTTTCTGAAAACCCATCCTTGTTTGTTTGGGAGCAATTGCATGATGGGGCCTGCAGCAGTGCCTCAAAGCTAAAGTAACTGGAATCTCAGGATGGGGCCAAGTTTGGTAGTGCCTTGAATATATAATTTCTTGTGCTAATTGTTTGGCATCTAGTATTCTGCTTAAGGCTACCATAAGAGAACAGCATTGGGGGAGAGGGTTTTTTTTTTCCTTTTTTTCTTCTCTCTCCCCCCCCCCCCCAGTTTTACTGTTTAGTTTTCTTTCTGCATATAGGTTATTTTGAATACTTCAGACTGAAATGTGTGCCATATTAAATTATTATAACTGATGCTGTTTAAATAAACTGTAATTCAAAAGAGAAAATATATACAAAAGATATCAGCGAAGTAAAATAAAAGCAGTTGAAGGAGAAGAAAAGGAGAACAACCCTCAGAGGGCTGCAGAGAGTTAATGTGTTTAGTACCAGTTTGCTGCCATCCATTGGGGTTTTTGTAGTTCAGATCTGGTAGCTCTAGTTCCATTTCTGAAGTATTAAAGTAAAACTAGTTTTGTTTCTTGAGCATTTAGCTAATGACATGATAGGTATTTTTTATGCCATTGCTGCTGCTGCATCTTTTAATTGCACTATTGTACGCAAATTCTATTCTGAGAAAGTTGCTAAGAATCAACAATACTTGACGGCACTTAAGCAATCAATCAGTCATTACTGATTTGATAACCTTCGTTGGTGGAAAAACAGTATATGTATAAAAGGGACTACTTTGCTAGTCTTACGCTTCTACTCTAAGAACTATACAATCAATGTATGTACTGCGGGCTCTGAGAGTTCCTAAGGATTGTGTGAGGATTTCCTATGTCATAAGATGAGTGGAAGAAAACCACGGCTTTTTTTCTTTTAATAACCTGTTTGTGGCTGGTAGAAAATAGAAAGAAGACAGCATCACTGTCACTGAGTTGGCTGTGCTGATCTTTTAAAACATCTATTAACTTAAATCTCCACTTGATTTGTTCAGCACTGGAAATATTTTAAATAAAATCTCCCTCAGGTTGAGCATAGTTCCTGGCAACTGCCTAGATTTCCCTCCCTCCCTCCCTCCCTCCCTTCCGGTCTAATTTACAGCCCTGAGATTTCCTAGTGACCGGGTCTAGCCAGGTCAACCCTGCTTAGCTCTGATGAGATCAGCCAATGGTGGCTAGGCCAGAAGCAGTTTAAGGAATTTGGGGGCCGTACATAACATCAGGCCTGGAGAATCCCCCCTGCCTAACATTGCAGATGGATTCCTGCCTAACACGAAGGCAGAAGTGATAGTGTGCTTCAGAGGAAATAGTCCTTTGCCCTGAGAAAATGGTCAGGGAACAAAATAGGGCCCCTCATCCTATAAACAAACCCGTGGGAGATTGAGCCCTGTCATCCCTGTCTAGCTGTCAACCAACACAGATTGTGTCAGCTCATGGGTGGACCCTGCCTCGGATAATTTCCTCTGCCCAATTGTGAACCTGAGTGCCTGCTCCCAGCAACTTTAGTTTGCTTTCTCTTACCTTGCTTAAGTTATCATGAGATAAGTTCTTTTTTTAAAAAAGAAAGATCAAATTGCTAGTAATTATACAGCTGTATATAGAAACTCAGAGGCATTTCTTATTCACCACCTTTAGAAATATTTGTTCTCCCCATTCCAACACATAAGACCACACACTGCTATTCTACTTTTTTGCAGCGTCAAATTAGATGTTGCAGGGATTTTTACAAATTAAAATACACTTGCTGTGGGCTGCCCCTACTTTTGGTAGAATTGCAGGGACTGGAAGGTTTGAACATTTCCTCTGTTCATTTTCCCAGTCAAAAATAGCACTCAAATGGTTGCTTGATATGCAGGGCAAAAAATATTGTTGTTCCATTTGACAGAAAGCTATATGGCCAGTTTTAATTAGGAATCTACTATTCCACCCTCCTTGCAACATACGCTTAAAAATACAATCTATTATTATTGTTATTATTTGCATTTCACTAATAAAAAGGTGAAACTCCATTCATGAGTCACCTGATCGGTCTGACCCTGTATTTAGTACCATGGGCATTTCTTGCTAATACATTTAAAATGAGTCACTTAGAACCCCCATTTTCGCCATGTAGATTTTATTATATTTATATTTTTATTGTATTTTTTAATTGTAATGGTTTTATATTTTAATCTTGTTTTATTGTAAGCCGCCCACAGTCCCCCCGTTGGGGAGAGATGGGCGGTGAATAAATTTATAAAGTAAATAAATAAAATTTTCATTGGAAGCATGCATCAAAAGGATAGAAGACAATATTCATCCCTGAACAATTCTGAGGCTGTTATTTGCATTTTCATGTTTACAGTCTTAGGCTTGTCAGAAGTAAATCCACTCAACTTAGTAAAATTTATTACCAGGTAAGTAACTGTAGGGGTAGGTTCAGATGAGCTAGTAAGTCATAAACATGGCTTACTGGGAAAAACATCTGCTGGTGCTTGCTTGTTGTTTCTCCAGGTGATATGACAAAGCTTCCTGTATCATCTGTGGGATGCTTAGGGGTGCAGTTCATCAGAGGGCATCTTCTTTAACCTCTCTAAAACAAATAATGGGAAGGGGTCTGAGTAGTTATACCTAGAAGTACTTTGCAAGTAACACAGGAAACTTAAACTTAGAAGTGGGAAGGAAGTAGCTGGTAAACCTGAGTGGGCATTTGTGTCAAGAAGCCATGTTTCTGGTTTGTCACGTTTTTCAGGAACACCCACTGACAGCAGTTTAAATGGTGGTAAGGTCAATCTATCCGTCTTAATGGTTCTTGAGCCATTAACGGTTGATATAATTTTGTTTTATATTAAAAGAAGAATAAAACACAAAAACAAATTAACAATACAGATATGTGGTGCTTCCTTACCTAGAGATCAGTTATAATCAAAGTATTTAAGGCTAGTCCTTCAAGTTCTAAAACTTGTTTGTATCAGAAATTGAAACTATTTTTACTTTTGTTAAGCCCTTTTGCCTTCTATGTGTTGCATCTACCACATTTATCCATGTTGTTCTGTACTGTATTTAACTAACAATCCACATTTAAAGATGGAACTACCAGATGCAGTGCATTGCCTCAGCAAATTTATGTATGTATGAATGTATGTACATTTCAAACAGATTTTTTTCTTAATTAGCAATAATGGGAAGATGGTAAGCATTTATCCAGAATTGATTGCCAGGAATTACTAAGAGCCTTTCCTCACAAGTGATTTATAGTTTCACTGAGGGAGAAACTCAACTTTACCCACTGCTCATGATATGGAATCAGGTTTGAGTAGTCTTACCCTGCAACTTTTGTGTACCACAAAACACCCACACCTCTTCCTCATATCTCCATGATCCCTCCTTAATGGCAGAGTGGGGAGGTTTATAGCATTTTCCCTGTTTGGGGAGGAGGTGTGTTCATATCAGTAATCTGGCCTTGACTCTTACTCCTTTTTTTTTTTCTTACATGCATTGCATAGATGACACATATGAAAAAGGAGTAGGGCTTTCATTGTACAATCAGGATCTCCATCTTGACTTTTTTTGACCCCCTGCTCCTCACAGACATCCCTACCTAGGTAGCATTAACCTGAAGGGGTGGTGCCCGTCTCTTAGGAGAGAGGCTAATATATACATGACACTGGCTATCCATCAGCCAATAGCTCTCTAATAGCTCCAAGATGGTAGCCAATTACTGTAAATGGGAACCAAGTGGTGGTCCAGCCATCTGGCTGCCTGATGACCAATGGGGATGGGGCAGCAACAGCAGAAAAATGATGGCTGCAATAATTTGAGGGTGTCATAAAATATTTTTAGAGTATTTTTTATAAAATAAATTAGCTGTGGGCTATTTGCAAGTAATACTATGTCAGCAAATGAATAAGCTGTCTTTGTTCTACCATCTTCATTCCCTAGGTTATTGAACATAAATAATTCCTGAGATGTTGGTTGCAAATTCTAGACATAAGGCTGCAATCCTATACCATTTACAAGAAAAAAAGCTTCAGTGTATACAGTGGGAGTTATTTCCAAGTAAATGTGGATATAATTTCATGGTTAGAAGCTACATTATGGATGGCTTCATGCAATATGCTAAATCTAAATCTGAGTTAACAAGATACAGTTGCTCTATTCCCATAACATATGCTCCCCCTGAATAAACTATATGATAGGTTAATGTTGTGATTCATGTAACATGCCAAAACAATGGCTGATTCACCACTACCTGCTGAATCATAAATATCCACTCCCATTGGAGCCTAGTCTAGCATGTTGTGTGCGTGCAGCCTACTTAATATATGTAATATGGGATGGGGTTTTAAAAAAACACCACCGTCTTCATTTAATTTTATTTACATTAAATTGTACAACTTTCTCCCAGGGACCATTGCACTAACGGAAAATAGGCTTGATGTCATCATTATCAATAGCATAAAAAGGAAAAGGAAAACCTTGCTGAAAAAGAATCTTGTGTGTGTGTGTGTTTTAATATCTTGCATCAGGTTGTTCTGTCTGGGCTGCAAAATTCTGGGCAATCACAAGTTGGCAACAAAATTCTCTTTGGTCAACTGTAAGTTTGCGGTCAAGATACTGCAACCTTAATTTCACAGTTTGTACTGATGGGGAAGTTTATAGTATCCGTCCTTACCTTTGAATTGTGTGCTAGTCACTCCTTCCCCAGGCCAATGTCTTGCAGGTGTGTTGAATTACAGCTGCCATCATCTTGATACTGAAGTTGTTGTTCAGTGCACCTAAAGGTCATAGGGTTGGGGAGGAGATAGGGCTTGTAATGGGGATAGTATCTAATAAAGATAAAGCCTCTCTTTTATTAGAATCCTAGAGGTAAGACTCTGTAAAGGAGCAGTAAATTAAACTTATTTCCACTGGGGTCATACATCTCCTACATATTATTATATATTTTAAAATTTAAAGGGGCTTTAAATACTAGAGGCTAGATGCTTTTCAGTTCCTTGAACTGAAGAAGTCAACTAAGCTGATAGTTCATTGCAGCTCCTGTAATGTATTAGTTTTTGCTAGAATATCTAAGCGTGCAGCATGAGCTTTTCACCACTTTCCATTATGTTTATTTAACTGTTACTCTAAGTCACTGCTTCCTGTTGGGGATTCCGGGTGATAATCTGAATTTCAAAGTATAATCAAAGTTTCCACACTTCTGTCTTTCTTTTTCAAATTTCATCTACAGAATAAAACAGATAGGATTACAAACAATTCTCAGAAGCTCAGGCTTCTCATGACTTTTTTTTTTGTAGGCAAAACTTGTATGCATATAATCATGCAATGTGCAGTGCAATCAATCTAATTGCACATGCAAATTATGCATATGTAGATCTCCTAGTGTGGACTTTAGTATGCATATATTGTTACCAAAGAACTGAACTGTGTGAAATCAAATTTTAATATTTAATTTACATATTTATTTTCAGCAGTTGGCAATACATTCACAATGTGTTTTTTATTGAAGAAACCTGCTTTCTGCATAGGGTACAGAAAACACAGCCAGTCTTTTTATCTTACACTTCTGTGTTGAACAATGACTTGGAAAACAGGGTGGTCTCCTGCTTCTACCTCTCACTGAAGAATAGAAGCTAGTAATTAATTTCACCACATGTTGGGAATGCAAAAAAACCACAATCATAAGGAAGCAAATTGTTATTCTAGAAATTTTGTCTGGGGTCCATTTTACAGTTAAACTTCAAGTCTGGTCTGTAGAACCACTGCAAATTGATGAGAGAATCCTGTTTTTTCCAACCTGATACTTTCCAATGTTCAGACTGACTGGGAATAATAAGAGTTGTAGTCTAGCTTTCCAGAGGATATGAAATTGGAGAAGGCTGCATCAAGAAGCTGCCAATCATCAATCAACTCCATCAGATTCAAATTTCATGCCAAGTACAATACATAATATATGCTTATACCTTTATTTGGAATATCTAAACGGGAAGCAAGTGGAAAATCTCAAGCGTTTCCAGAAATACGTGCCATGATGCAGTTTGTTACAGCACTTTCTTACTTAACACATAGTAAACTCTGGAAATCACTACCATCAGATGTGATGATGGCCACTGTTTTACAGGGTTTTAAAGAGACTACACAAATTCATGAAGAATAAGACTATTGACAACTACTTCTCCTGATGGCTACCTACTGCTTCCTTAATTACAGGCAACATACCTTAAATACCAGTTGTTGGGGAGAAAGAGAATGTGGGGCTATTATTTGTGAATTTCTTGAATGTTCTTGATGGGCCACTGTGTGACAAAGAACCTTGAATTAGATGGACATTTGGCTGGATCCAACAAGGCTTTTCTTATATCTTATGCTCTTAAGATGGATAACTTGGTAACGTGGATAGCACCTGATTCAAGTGAAGTGGCATGTAATCTGTGCATGATCTTGAACACACCTACGCAATAAACTTCCAAGTTGGGATGGCTGGAGTTTCCCTAACAGTTCTTCTACTGTCCTAAAGAACAACCATGTTAGTCTTGATTCTGTAATATTAAGAAGGGGAAAAATTGTTATTATACTGTTAAAATCTGTGGGATTATTTCAATATTGGATCATCTGATGGTAACTGAAAACAAGTGGAAGCTGTTGCATTTTGTGGCTCTTTAGAAAACTGTAAACAGTGAGGGCATACACATGTATATTTAATCTTCTCTGTGAGGATCAAGGAATACAGCTTTTGAAAATCTACACCATCATTTAGTCTTTAGGGTGCCCTTAGATTCTTGGTGTTTATATGATTGTAGTTACAGATTGGCATACAGTTTATTTTTTATTTATTTTATTTATTTATTAAATTTTTATCACCACCCATCTCCCTCAGCGTGGAATTTGAAAAAATTTTGGTTGTTTCTGTTGTTGAAAGTCATTAGTCCCCAAGGGTTATGAACTATATTACACCACAGTTGTTGCTGGCTGAAAGCTTAATTTTGAGCCACATTGCACCAGACCTTGGGTCACATATTTATCCTCTTCAAAAGAACATTGTCTTCCAGCCTTAGTTCCAACACTGGAAATTCTAGTCACTGTATTCTGTGGGAGCACAGGGATGTGTCTGCTACCTCTCTTAAAATTATTTGTCACTGAGTCTTCCAGTAACATTTACATACCCTGACTAATTGAAGAGGGGCTTGAGGTTTTGCCCCAGAATCTTTTTTGTAGTCTTAATCTCTCATCTCTAGAAAGCCAGGTCCAAATGAGAAAAGGAACTAAATGACTGGGTTTTCAGAGAGCAAGGCAGAAAGAATCTGTCATGTCTGAATCAATCAGTGTAATGCCTGGAAGACGGGTTATTTCATTCAGTCCTCATCCATCCCAAGACTGCTTGATGTGGATTTGTGATTCTGATACTACAAAATCAGTTATCTCCTGTTTTCATCACTTTGTCAGCTCTGTTTCTTTCCTTTTGTAGTCATTGTTCTTTTCTTCTTCATTTGGTTGTCATTATATATTCTTATCTGGAAGGATGATGATGATGATGATGATGATGATGATGATGATGATGATGATGATGAGTTGTTCTTGCTGTCATTGATATGCAGGAAGAAGTGAGTGATGCAACCTGGAGATAAAACTGCCATTTTAGATATACCTGTTTATACTAATAACGTTAAAATTATTCCTGCAATATACCTTATGTTTTTAGACTTTTGAGATATTTCCAGTCTATGATTATGCAGATACAGTACACTATATCAATCTGACTGTGTGCATAGAGTTCCTCTAACAATGCTACTGAACATTTCCCCAAACAGGAATATCTGACCAGTAGAGCCTGCAAATTGGTTGTTTCAATTCAGACTTCAGAAAAGCGTAGAAAGACCTTGGCAGTAGTGGGTATTAATAGGTCTTGTGTTTTGAGTCTGCTTCTTGAAATGCGAGACTGGATTCCTGAGGAGGGAAGGAGTTGTCAAGGCTGCCCAAATGTTTTCTAGTCTCCTGCCCCGCCCCACTGAACCCTGGCTAATTTTGATATGTATATTGATGACTCAAAAATTAAAAAAAGTATACTTCTCCATGTTGGCAATATTAATGGAGCTATCCATATTATTAACAGAACAAAGCATTTGGGATACCATGAAAGGGCAACCAATAACATTTAATTTATTTATGTTGCGTTTGCACTATCAGCAAGAAGTACTTATAGGTAATTGGCCTCAAATGTCAAAATAGGTTGTCCAGCCACTGGACATGAGTTAGTTAGATGCCGTTGACTTCTGATAATTACTCAGGCAACTGCTTGCTAGTAATAAGTCTTTGACCCAGTCTTTCTACCTTAGCTGTGGTCTTCCACTTCTTCTTCCCTCAACTTTGCCAAGTAATCATTCTTTTAGTCCAGGAATGTTGGATGCTAGACACCATTTTCTGTTCTGTCTCAGAAAGTTAGTTGCAGCCAGCTTTAATAGATGATCAAGGCACACTCAGTTACTTGCTGTGGTTGTTTCACTCTATGGCTGTCCTAAATTTTACAGCATATTCCAGAGCAGCTTTTCCCACTTTCCTGCCCTTTAGGTGCACTGGTCTGCAGCTCCCAGAGTTGTGAGCTAAGAATTGTGTGAGCTGTACTCCAACATACAGTCTCTGGACTACAGATCAGGGAACGCCACCCTAGGAAAACCTCATGGTCCTTTTTTGAATACAGCTTCTCAGTTCTGGGATGAAAATTGGTACACATCGAACTAAACACTAATCCACTTACGGATTTTAGAGTTTATTTCAAATCAGAATTTTTTTTCATTGCTGCCAGCCTAATTTAATTCACTGTGTGGTGCTCAGTAGTGGCCATATGCTGTACTGTTGTTTCCCCAACCTTTTCTGGTGACGCTTTACATGACAAGAAAAGTTAGCAGACCTGAACCACATTAGCTATGTCTTATTAGATCTTCAGATGGAGACCCAGTTCTTAACAGAAGATATAAATGTCTTTCTGTAATGTTGAACCTGTGGTATATTTATCTATTTTACAATGCCCATGCCACCCCCTCAGTGTTGTTAGAGCAACTGTAATGGTATGTGGGAATGATGTTGGGAGACAGGAGGAAGAGACGCAGATTAGGCAGTGGTCAGATAAGAGGCAGCTGAGCCCACTGCCTAATGGGTATGTGGCAAACACCTTCTTAGATTCTTGGACAGTAAAGGTGAGGGGAGAGACATGCACTTTCAGACTTGCACGATTCTGTTAATGTAACCTTACAATAATGATAGAGCTAGTGGTTCTGGATGTGCTTCTTGTCTGGACTATCTTGCAAGGCTGACAGCAATTTACACAATTCAAAACAAAATAAAAATCTGGTTAAGATGCTGGATTTGGACCAGGGAAAGTGGAACTGGGGAATCCCAGGTTCAACTTCCAATTCAGTCACTGAGTTCATCGAGTGACTTAGAAGAGGTCTTTCAGTCCAATCTCCCCAGTAGATTTGCAATCGATCAGTTAAAGTTAGAGTCAGGATAGCTCCACAACATTTTGGAGCTCATTATTAGAAATTACTAGGATTTAATTCTAACCAAAATTCATAGGATTACACCATAGACTAGTGCCAATTTATCATGTTATCTTGCTTCAGGGTAGAACTGGACCATCTGATGTGATTCTTTGATAATAATTCAGGTGATATTAGGATACCAACCATGTCTAAATTAAATAACAATGCTGGTTATTCTGTGCTCAGTACAGGCAGTTTCCCTATACAGGTAGTCCTCAACTTAATGTCCATTCATTCAGCGACTGTTCAAAGTTACAACGGTGCTGAACAAAGGAACTTGACTGGTCCCCAAAGTTACAGACATTGCAGCACCCCCATGGTCACATGATTGCAATCTGGGCACTTGGCAACCCATTCGCACTTACAACTGGTTGCCAAGCACCCTGTGATCACCATTTGCAACCTTCCCTGCCATTTTCCCCAGAAAGTCAATGGGGAAGCTGGCAGGGAAGGTTGCAAGTTGCTGGGGTAAGTCTCCCTCACCCACGCAGTCTCCCCAGCCCCTTTCCACTCATGCCACACTGGCCACTTGTGCAACCCGATGCACCTTTCCCAACCTGCACCACACCCCAGCACACCCTCCCCGACCCATGCCGCACCCCCTTGTGCCCTCCCGCACAGTATCTCTCACACACCCTTCCCACACCCTGCACCCTCGCACACCCCCTCACTCCATCCCCCACCTGGCTGCAGCCACTTATCTGCCTGCTGGCCTGGGACTTGCACTTCCTGCTGGTTTCCCCACTGACTTTGGTTGTGGGAAGCTAACAGAAAGTTGCCTCACCTAACGACAGTGAGATTCAGTTAACAATGGCAACCAGGACTGCAAGGATTGTTATCGCTAAGCGATGCGGTCATACTTTAAGACCACATCGCTTAGTGATGGAAATGCTGGTCCTGATTGTCATTGTAAGTCGAGGACTACCTGTATTCTGCTGATGAGCAAATAATTCAGTCTTGCATGGTCCACATAAAATTAACCATATATTATTGCTGTACATAAGCAAATATAACTAGATGTGAATAACAGAAGGTATTAATATGTGCAATAAGTCAGTGCTTGCTTTTATTTCTTTCAGTCTCACAATTTTAATCTCTTTATTTCAGATTCTTAACCTGAACAGAAGACCTTTGCTCCTGTGCTGTGGATGTTAAGCCTTGTGTATGGCGCGGTTAAAGTTACAGCCTGTCACCTCAGCCTTCCTCCGGTTTGGGCTTTTTACTTTTGTCCTGTTTTTACATGGTCTACAAGTAGATGCTGGCACAGGGACAGACTCACCAAGCATAGGACATAACAACACATGCTCAGGTTCTTCTGAGTGCAAGGAGGGTGTAATCTTGCCAATATGGTACCCAGAAAACCCATCCCTGGGGGACAAAATTGCCAGAGTTATTGTTTACTTTGTGGCACTAATCTACATGTTTCTTGGCGTCTCTATCATTGCTGACCGTTTCATGGCATCCATAGAGGTCATTACATCACAAGAGAAAGAGATTACAATCAGGAAACCCAATGGAGAAGCCATCACCACCACCATCCGAATATGGAATGAAACTGTTTCCAATTTGACCCTCATGGCTCTTGGTTCTTCTGCCCCCGAGATCCTTCTGTCACTGATAGAGGTATGTGGTCATGGATTCGTTGCTGGTGAACTGGGCCCTTCTACCATCGTTGGTAGTGCAGCTTTCAATATGTTTATCATCATAGCCATCTGTGTCTATGTCATTCCTGATGGAGAGACTAGGAAGATAAAACATTTGAGAGTTTTCTTTGTCACAGCTGCATGGAGCATCTTTGCATATATCTGGTTATACATGATCCTTGCAGTCTTCTCTCCGGGTGTGGTTCAGGTATGGGAAGGCTTGCTCACTCTGTTTTTTTTCCCTGTTTGTGTCATCCTGGCTTGGATTGCAGACAGAAGGCTGTTTCTGTATAAATATATGCACAAAAAGTACCGTACTGACAAACACAGGGGTATTATCATTGAGACAGAAGGAGATCACCCCAAAGGGATTGAAATGGATGGTAAGATGATGAACTCCCATTTTCTAGATGGAAACCTAGTGCCTATGGAGGGAAAAGAGGTGGATGAGTCTCGCAAAGAGATGATCCGGATCCTCAAGGACCTGAAACAAAAGCACCCAGAAAAAGACTTAGATCAGCTGGTAGAAATGGCCAATTACTATGCTTTATCCCACCAGCAAAAAAGCAGAGCATTCTATCGGATTCAGGCTACCAGGATGATGACTGGAGCAGGAAATATTCTCAAAAAGCATGCAGCTGAGCAAGCCAAGAGGAGTACTAGCTTGCATGAGGTACGGCCAGAGGAGCCAGAAGAATTCATCTCCAAAATTTATTTTGATCCTTGCTCCTACCAATGTCTTGAGAACTGTGGTGCTGTCCTCCTAACTGTTGTCCGGAAAGGAGGTGATGTCTCCAAGGCCATATATGTGGATTATAAAACAGAAGATGGCTCTGCTAATGCTGGGGCTGACTATGAATTTACAGAAGGGACAGTTGTTTTGAAGTCTGGGGAGACCCAGAAAGAGTTCTCCATAGGGATCATTGATGATGATATATTTGAAGAGGATGAACACTTTTTTGTGCGTCTTAGCAACCTACGGGTGATTGATGCAGAGGAGCCTCCTGAAATCAACAAACTGTCATATCCCAAGGCCATACTGGTCTCACCCTGTGTGGCTACTGTGACTATCTTAGATGATGACCATGCAGGCATCTTCACCTTTGAGTGTGATGTGATACACATCAGTGAGAGCATTGGGGTAATGGAGGTGAAAGTTCTTAGAACATCTGGTGCACGGGGTACAGTCATAGTCCCCTTTAGAACAGTTGAAGGAACAGCAAAAGGAGGTGGAGAGGATTTTGAAGATAGTTATGGAGAGCTGGAATTCAAGAATGATGAAACTGTGTAAGTAACTAATTTTCATTATTTTAATAGTCATTGGTATTTAACCCTAGAATTTTCATCCATCACAGGTAAACTTGGGCAACATGGACTGTCCTCTCTTCTCTTCTAGTCTCCATACTTACCTCCTCTACACAAGAACCTTGTAGCAGGATCTAGTTCCTTAACTTTCTAAGAGATGAATTAATAGGTATATAGATGCTTTCTTAAATAGCCTAATATTTGCCTAATATTAGAATATTGCCTAATATTCTATTGACTTGAGTTTTGATGTGTTTGGTATTTGGCCTTCTCAGATTCTTTAAAATAAAGAATCTGACAAGGGCGAATACCAAAACACATCAAAACTCAAGCCAATATAATCCTGACCATGTTAATTGCATCTGATTAACAGATTGAATTATCCTTGGCCATCAAAAACTTCAATTACTGGCCTAGCTAATCTAGCTTCCCCAATCTGCTGCTCTGCAGACGTGCTAGATTTCTTCTCCAGTTGGTTATATTGGCTGGGGTTTATGGAAGTTAAAATCCAACACATCTAGAGGGCATCAAGTTGGGGAAGGCTGCTCTCATCAGTTAACTCTTCTTTCATGAACCAAATCAATCATTCCTTTAAAAAAAAAAGTAATAATAGTTCCATACCTGTTGATTACTTTGAGAAGAATCTTGCAATCAGTTTTCAAGGATGAAATCAAGTAGTTTTCATATAGCAAATTAGTTTTCTGTATTACTGGGTATTTCTTTAATCTCTTACATAGCAGATCCTGTAATCAAACTCCTCCATTAGCAAAGTCTGCTTGAACATTAATAATAAAGATTCTCCTGACAGAATTTGGTTGCATGCTCCTTTTCTATTGCCACTTTCTTTTGATTAAAAAGATTTTTAGTTACATGTTGAAGAGGACAGGATTAATATGATACCTCCAGTGTAATCATCTCTTTCAGCAAAGCCTTAATAATAGCCTTCTAAAAGCAACACAACCGTACACTCCATGGACGCGCTTTCCTCTGTGTAGTTCTGCGGTTTATTCTAGCTGATGTCGCTGTGAGAGTCTGGTATGGAACGCAAGCAGATTAGCATCCTGACCCTCACCTTGTTCAGGAAAAAGCAGGTGCTCGTAGGTCAGTGATTTTACATGATAAAGGCATCACTAGTAAAGTGGGGAATGATATCTGCCTGCAATCTCAGAGAACCGTTGCCGGTTAGTGTGGAAGGACCACACTGAGCTAAACTGATTAACATTCTGACTTGATTTAATGCATCTCCCGTGCTCTGGTAAGCAGAGGTATTAAGCATGATAGAAACAACAACGTGGCATTTAAAATGTCCTGTGCCTGCCCACTGACATCATAGCAAATTACATCACATGTGCTCACTGCATTTTCATGGTTAATTACCTTAATTACCCAACCTTAATTTTCTGTTCCTTCAGGGGGAGATTCTGCATGTTGTGCTACATCAGAGGCGTCAAATAGTCACTGGTTTGTCACAGAAACACCAGATTATTCAGTCCAAGGAGCAGTGCTTGCAAGTTCCTTTCACATAACGATTCATTACTGTTTCCCATATTGATTAGCACTCTACAGTTGTTCAGCTCGTTCACAAGAGGATTCAAAGCTCCCTGAACATACAGGTAGGCCTGCAGGCCCTGTTTCTAAGCTGCTGTCCACTCCTGACATTTCCAATATGATCAGAAAGTAAGAGGGCTTCTGTTTGACTGTAGCCAGGTTTGTAGCCGAGCCCAGGTTTCTTAGCTGTGCTCAAACAAACATGAACAGATGCCCTTTCAACCATCATTCTCAGCTAAGGAAAGAGAGGTCATGGGCTTTTGTCTGCCTATACCCTCACGTTCACAATGAAGACCTGCAAGGTGTGTCATGTTGAAGACCTGCAAGGTGTGTCACATCAGGTTGTGCAAAAGATGGGTCAGAGAGGATTTGGCCTCCTGGGGAGATATTATGGAAGCACCAGTTCTTCACAAGCTGGTGACTTGAGATGATTGCAGTGGATGTGATTTCTTAACCAGTAAGTGGCAACAGAAGGGATTTCATTAAAATACTGAAAGAAATAAAACAATCTTGATTCCCTAAAAATATACTTAAATGAGAAGGAATAAAGGAATACCAGAAAAAAAAAATCTCTGAAGCAGAACTTAGAAGGAAGCTGATCCTGCCACAGTTCTTACTTATTGCTCCTGTAATTCTAGTATGGTCAAAGTTTCCTCACCTACATTTGGGAGGTGGGCTGGGCAGACTGATTTCACTGTTGGCATATAGCTGGTCAGATGATTTTCTTTAAACACATTGTGATTTCATTGGGAATTTAATGTCTACAAATTACTGCTTAATCCTGCAAATAACGTAGATTCCACATTCACTTGCCTCTCACTACAGAGCTGACAATCTCCAGTTCTTTTGCGTGGTTTCAGCTTTGCCTCTGTAAGTTCCCTCTTGGGTTTTATATGTCTTTTGGGAATCTGTCTACCACATCTTCATCCCAAAGCTTTAAGTCTGGAAATTTAAAACAAATACAATAAAACAAGATGAAATGTAAACACAGAGGGGGATTCAAGAATTATTTCAATGGCCTGTGCATGGAAAAACATTTCAGTTTGCCACTGGAAAAGACAGAGCATTGGTGTCAGCAAAAGGTGTTCCAAATTTGGGATGTCACCTGTGAGAAGACCATTTGCTAATGGTACTTGAGTCAGCTCTGGTCATAGACTGTAGGAGCCTAGAAAATTCCCACTAATCTAAATTTGCTGATAGCACCCAAGCCTCGTATCTATGGCAGGCAAGTATAGTCATCAATATTTAGTGTCCATAAATTTGTCATCAATATTTAGTGTCCATAAATTTGTAGGTACACTGAAGCCTTCTCTCCCATGAGTCTGCCTCCATTAACGTGTGATTCAGACCTTCACTCAAATATTTTATCCACTGGCTGTTTTTTTCCTGTTGTCCTGCCCCATTTTTTACTTGAGCCTCAAACAGCAATTTCCAATCCTCTTTTCCTGCCCCTAGGTCTCAGCACAACATTAATTCATGTTCACATTCTCAAGGCTTTAACAGGAAAGGCAACAAGATCAAGCCCATTAGCCTTTGGGACTTTTTTTTGGTTTTTATTTTTAATCATCTAATGTTCTAAGAGCTGATTCTTTAATACTTAGTAGTGCAACACTGGCTGGAATGTACGGTGGTAATACCTTAAAATCTGTCAAGTAAGCTTCATTTATTTTAATGTTTTTAAAATTCAAGTGATTTTGGAGTGCGTATATATATATACACACATACATACATACATACTGTATGTGTGTCATATATATATATATATATATATATATATATATATATATATATATATATATAAAAAAACAAACCTGGGGTTTTCAAACTTAATAACTAATATGGCAGGAGGAAAACTATTGGATCCATTTGGGCCCTCCCCTCACCCCGCTTTCCTTTCCCTCATCTCCTTTACAAATAGACCTCACCAGAACCCTCGTCATCTTTCATCATATCTGTATATTTACTTTTTGCTTAAACCTACCTCCTATTCTAGAACCTTTCTATAGGTTCCTCATATTGTACTGGATCCTTGACCTCATCACAAAAAGTCCTCCAGTACCCAAGAAACTGCCAGAATGCTTCCCCAGAAAATAAATGGGCTTCCTCAGTAGATAAGTCAGTGAATAAAGGATCCCCCAAAAGTGAGAGTATGAAAATAACTGAGTTTTGAGAACCCATTTGGCATGCCATGCTACATCTTCTCTTCAGTATTTTCTTCAATTTTGGTATTTCCTGACTAGAAGGATACACTGATCCCACTGAGGATTTTGCTGGTGTGCTCACACCTGTAGCTCCATGCAGACATTCTTCTTATTCAATGAGGGGAGAGTGGAAGTGTGTAGCTCTGCCCGCCCAACCCCCCAGTTACAGTATAGTCCTATTACTGGCCCTGCCATCCTTCTTAAACTGGGAAGTGTACATTTGTGACAGCGAATTGGCCATACAGTACCTCTGTAGGCTTCCTATGCAATTTAGAATTTGTGCAAGATACTAAATTGTGTAGGGAGTCTGCTTGGAGGGTTGCAGGGTTGGTGACGGAGATGTAACTAGTGAGACCTCAACTTTCTGCTGCTTGTATAGGGCTTATTTTATTGATTTTATTGGTTGAGCTTATTGGTTGCATAGTGAGGTAATACTGTAGCTCTGGTAGTTTTATAACATTAGCTTTCAAAGTAAGTATGCAGTATGTCTTTGGTTTTGCCAATAAAATTCATGGTTCTGTTAAAAGGGTAGTATTAAAGTTTAATATTAAGAACTAGTCTTTAGTATTAAACTGGGAGACAAGTTGGCCATTATCCCAATGGATGAAATGACCATCACTAATCTTTTCCATGAAATCTATTACTATTCCTTAATGCCTGTTGTATATTCAAAGCTGTAGACTAAAGGGCCAGCTTGGACAGTTGATGCTACTGTTTCTAACAGTTTTCTTCCATCTGATAGCCAGATAGCCTTTGCTTTATTGGGAAGCTGAGAGTGATAAAATTTGATGCAGGTAGAGGAAATCTTGGAATGAAGATTGAGCATGGATTAGGGTCCATGCATGGGAGAAGGCAGTGGCACTGTGGGTTAAACTGCTGAGCTTGCCGTTCGGAAGGTCAGTGGTTCGAAACCGCGTGGCGGGGTGAGCTCCCGTTGCTAGTCCCAGCTCCTGCCAACCTAGCAGTTTGAAAACATGCCAATGTGAGTAGATTAATAGGTACCGCTTTGGCGGGCAGGTAAAGGCGTTCCGTGTAGTCATGCCGGCCACATGACCACGGAAGTGTCTACGGACAAACGCCGGCTCTTCGGCTTTGAAACAGAGATGAGCACCACCCCCTAGAGTCAGACACGACTGGACTTAATGTCAAGGGAAACCTTTACCTTTACTATGGGAGAAGGAAGTGGAAAGGGCTTACTTTTCCACCTACACTGTGCCTGCACTGAACAGGCAGAAATCACTTTTCAGCACTGCTTTGACCTCCTTTATTTAGGTGGGGAACCAGAGAGTCAGTGGTTTGCTGTGAGCAGTTTGTAAAGTTCTAAATCTGTCAGTTCTAATATTGGGATATGTCACACTGATATAACCCAGGCAATTTTATTTGTTGTTTGTTTAACACACTTTACCAAAACTATTCCAAATGGGTATTGTGATAATTTGGAGATAAGTAGTTAAATTAATGCATGCACAATATTGAGATGAGTGGATAATTGGAGCAAGGTAATTTTTACACTAGGTATATGAAAAACCACTGATTTTTTTAAATCAAAGAGTCACGTATTTCTATCTTTAAATGTTTTTATACTGGAAAAGCTGTCCAGTATCAAGGTGGAAGATTATCATTAAGTGTTGGCTTGACATCCTCCATGCTGGATATGTTCCAAGGGTTGTAAATCTGATATGCTTTCTTCTTTTCTCAGGAGATAATGTCTGTGAAAACACCTATTTCCTTAATTTGATTTTCATTGCACATTTGCTGCTTAGAACCATGAGTATTAATTGGCCGCTGTGATTTGAAGAGATAATTGTGATTTATAGTGTTGAGTTCTCCTATACAAGAGGTCTTCAGACAGGCTGGCTGGTCACCTATCAGAGATGCTCTAGTGAATCCTGCACTGACCGGTGGGTTGGACTAGGTGAGCTCTAAGATTTCAATGTTTCTATGACCTTATTTCATTTTATTTATGTATCTGCTAACTATATTCCTGCTTTTCCTCTCAGAGCTCTAGACGGTGTTTATAATTCTCTCATTTCAATTTTATCCTCATAAAAAACCTGTTGGCAGGCTAAATTGAAAGATAGTGATACAACCAAAGTGAATGTCATGACTTGAGGGTGATTTGCTCCCTAGATCTAGACTCTAATTGCTGCACTTACATAGACTGCATGAGGTTGGAGCATATGGTGGATGACTTGCAAGAAAATTAGGAGATATTTCCAGAATTTGTAAACTCAGTCTGTTGAAATGGGCTACCTTGACAGTTTCTCAGTGTAGAGACACGCTGACCTGCTCTGGGACCTCTTATAGCCTTTATGACAGGGGCTGATGAAGAGTACATGGAATGAAGGAGAATAACATGTGGATGGATCTGTGGTAGTCTTAATTCAAGGAAACTCCCAGAGTTCCAAATAATCTGTGGCTTGAATGAAATGTGTCAGCAGAAAATATGTGAGGAGTGTTCTTAGCATTAAAGGACCTTGGTGGGAGATTAATTCTCACAGGGAGGATATGACTTTGCATAACCATAGTGCAAGCAAGCCGTAACATGGCATTTTTTGATGCAGACTAAACAACTAGTTTGTGGTTGATGCTATTTCAGTTACTCTTCACTGTGGTATGAAATAACCTTGGTATGTGGTGTACCTCAGAAACATGCAATGGTGAGCTCCCTTCAGGTATTTTAGAAGTGTGGGCAAAAGTATTCCCCACCCACCCCCTGCTTTCTGTTGTCGAAGACTCTGCCAGAATTTTGCAGGCTTCAACTCCAGATCAGTAAAGTTTAATGTTGCTTTGTGATCTTAGGGTTAGAAGGTTTTCCTTCCTCAGCTGAAAGGTTCTCCACACACCTGAGTCCTGTAGTGGAAAGGGAGTGTATGGATCTAATTTTGCTTCTGCAAGTGGTACTGCTGGCCATTAGTTCTATCAAGTGTGCAGGCAACTTCCATTTTTGATCAGAAGAACTCGGAAGCACACGTTCATGCCTTATGAATCCTTCCATTCATTTCGATCTGCAGAAGAACGTTAGTTAAGGCCTCATGTTGATTACATGGAAAGATTTCATGACAATGATTCCTAAATTGTGATTCTATAACCTGATTATATCCATCTCAATTAGATATTGCTGCAAATTTTTGAGGAGCAACAGAGTAAAGGGATTTTTTTTAATCTCTGCCTTCCAGTTAGACTATTGTAATTAATATGCATGCTAACACTATCTCTCTGGATGTATAGCGGGGAAGGGGAAGGGAATAGAGTTTCCCCAATCCCACTGAAATAGTATATAAGATGCTCATAAAACTGCTAAGGCTAAATAATTCAAAAAGCTATGCTGAACTTCCCTATAGAATAATTTATAGGTGGAACCAGAATGGAGGTGGTGCTACTTCTTGATTTCTCAGTGGTTCAGATCATGGATCTTTTGGAGGAGTGGGTACCTTTTAGAACCTTGAGATCATGCTGTGGGCATTTTTGCAAAATGGCTGCATAGGAAGATTTGCCCATCTACAAAATGACTGTTATGAGGAACATAAGTTACAAAGCAGAATGCTATCTGCCATCACCTCTCACCTCCCTCTCTCACTGGTGTGTGATCTGAAGAAAATAAAATCTCATTTATTGAGATGGGTAGAAATGCAGATGAACAGTGCCCTTTTGCCAGTCCCCATAGGCAGTGGTTTAAAAAGCCACTGAGAAATCAAGAAGTAGCATCACCTCCATTCTGGCTCTACCTGTTAACCCTTCAAGGGTAGTCTAGACAAGAAGCACAACAATGAATACCAGCTTTATCTTTATTGTAAGGTTACATTAACAAACTCTTGCAAGTCTGAAAGTGTTTCTCCCTTCCTCTCCTTTTACTCTGTGGAAAACAAGGGAGGATCCCTTCAGAAACACTTACCATGCTCCCCTCCTTCTGTGGACTGAGATAACTTTTACATGATGATTGTCCAGTCTGTGACTCTTCCTCCTGTCTCCCAAGGTCATTCCCACATACCATTACACCACCAGAATTCATCCATTAGTGCAGCTGATACTGTCTCCATGCTGTGCTCCCATCTGACAGTGCTCCATACTGACTATGCTCCATACTGTCTCCATACTATACTCCCATCAACTAAAAAGCTTCCAGATAATCTGTTTCTTCCAGGGTCTTCTAGAGCTCAGCCCAGCCACCTTCTCAGCAACCTTTCCTAAAAAGGAAAGTTTGGAAGCTGAAGTTGTCCAGGACTGTTGGGTCCAGCAGTAACTTCTTGAGGATATGGCACACAACTTTCAAGGCTGGCAGAACCATCCTCTTTTTCAAGGAGGATGACACTACTGCGTGACCCAACCACATCACCTCTTGAGCAGCCTTCACAAACCAGGAGGAGTATGGATCTAGTAAGCAGGTAGATAGGTTTGCCATTGCAAGGACCCTGATCACTTCCTCAGAAGTCACAGATTCAATCTCATCCCAGGTAAATCCAGATTGGCTCAGGCACCTCAAGAGGTCTTGTTTAGTCAGAGCCCAATTCTGAGTAGATCCAAGCAAAATTATCCACCCAATAACTAGATTTTAATTTATTTTAAATTAAAATGACTGAAGTCTCATGAGGTCATCAAAACTGATATTGTATTCCCACTGAAATTTGGAGATGATAGGTGAGAATACCAAAATCTTGCAAGATTTGACAGTCTTTTGGTTTTTAGTTTTATTCTGGTATCTACACCAAGGACCACCTGGAGTATCTTTGCAGACTATGACTGTGCTGATTCATATTCATATTCAGCATATGCATATTCAGCACATTCAACACCTATTAATATTAAATCAGGTGTCCCCCTTCCTATATCTTGCATTTTATTTCTTTTTTCTAAATGAAGACATTTGCATTTGTCTCTATTAAATTTCATTATTTTATATTCAGCTGATTTCTTTATCAAGATCATTTTTAATTTTATTTCTGTCTTCTAGAATATTGGCTGTCCCACCCAGTTTTGTTTCATCTGAAAATTTGCTATGCATTTTCTACTTTGGTGGAGAAAAGTACTAAGTATTAATTTTCTGCACCATAAGCATTTTAATTGCTTTGAAGCTAAAAAAAAGTGCTAGGCAAGCAATTTATCACTTATGCTTAAAGTTTTTTTTCCCTCTTTAGGTTGTGTTTTGTTGCAAGTGGATCTGCTTTAAACACTAGACATTTCTTTCACTGATCCAAATCATTAATAAAAAATATTGAAAATTGCCAAGCTCAGGACTTAGTTCTGTGGCATCCCACATGATACCTCACTCCAGTTTGAGGAGAAACCTCTAAGAAACTCTTTGTGTGTACAGTGTTAAAGCCAACTGGGGATCACCTAATAAACATACCATCCAGCTTGTACTTAAGCTTGCTAACTGGAACATCATGGGATTGCCTCTGTTGAGGATGCTGTAGTTGATGATTCCTGCAGTGGATAGGGGCTTGGACTAGATGTTCTACATGCTCCCTTCCAATCCTTCCATTCCATAATTCTTACAAATGAAATGAGCAAATGAGTAGCAGCATATTTTTTGACTATAAAAAGATGTTTCATTGGCTTTTTTAAAATGAAAGCTAAGAATCTGGGCTTTACAGCTTGTTCAGCTTCAGGGTAAAGGACTGTTTTTCTTGCTCTTTCTTGCAGATGCTCATTTGTGCTCATTGATGTATTGAGACTGAATTTGTGGGCTTGAAGCAGTAATTTCTGCCTGGGGATAGTTAAAGGAAATTTCATCTTCCCAATTAAATCTTTTGGTTCCTCATACTCCTAAGTAGGAATTGATGATGCACTAGCAGGATGCGTGAGCTATTTAGAAATGATTCTGAAAACAATATATCCAGAGGTCATCATTTTTTTCTTACCTTTGGCACATACAATTGGGAAAGATCTTCTGGAATGACACCCTACAAACACCATGGAGTGGTGTGGCTTATTCAGTGTCCGGTGTTACTCAGTGGAGACTGGGGAAATCAGAAGCATGCTAGTCTGTCTGTGGTCAAGGCTATTAAAAAGAGAAAGGTTTTGTACATCCATGTGCACTTCTGCACTGAGAAAAGAGTGTTAGGCTTCACAGGATCTTGATGCATGCCAATCCTTGCATGCACATTCCTGCCCCTGCATGGGGCATGAACTTACTCTGTGTCTGCAAAGATGTCATTTTCTTATTTTCCCCTTTAAAAAAAAGAAAATAAATCAGACACCAAGTTGGACTTTATCCCTCTGTACTTTTTTTTTTTAAAAAGTATCTTCTGCCTCCATTCAAAATGACATAGATGACATAGATGCACTGTTATCTCTTTTTAAAAACTTAACAGTGAATATTCAAATACTGAAGAGTTATATTTTGCTCCATCTGCCTCACTTGCCCTCTGGCCAAAATGTGAGGATTAGGTTCAGTGTGCATCTGTCCTGCCTTACAGATTGGTTTAACACCTCACTTCCTTTCTTTCTCAAAAGAGAGGGGAAAAAATGGATTGGATGGAGGCATTTGTGGGCAATTACAACAATGACATGTGCTAGGACCTTAGTTTACTATAGTAGCATGCTAAAGAGTTTGTTATATGTTATTTTAAAGCGCAGAGAAACTGATAGTAAAGAGATGATGATATAGAATTGAATATTTAAGTACTGTAGTTTCAAATGCATTCATCCATTCACAAATATCTTGAACTGTATATTTGATTCAGACAAAACAGAACAAAAACTGGATCAAGAAGATGAAATCCCAAAGTGTAACCAAGTAGTTTTGTTACATCAAATGCACAGGGAAAGGAACTTTGAAAAGAAGTGGTTACTATTGTATCTTGAGCTTGTCTGCTTATATCAAAATAATCACTTCCTCCCACACTCCAGCTTGGGGAGGGCATTTTCTGAAATTGTTCAGAGTCTCCTGTAATACTAAAGGAGGAAACTGCAGCTGGACTGTCAGCTCTCTTGCCTAGTATTTAGAGGCTACACTTACAGCTTCTCAGAGAAAGCTGTCATCAGCCCAAATCCATTTTAAAACAGCTTTCACCATGCATGATTTGTATGTAAATGTTGACACTGCTCAACATTGGTGACACGTGTTCCTTTTAGCAATTCAGAGAACTGATTTTAACATTCAGGATGAGGATTAGCAGCTAATTTTGGATAGTTCTAAGAAAGCAGACATGCTGCAGTCAAGATTCCACCTAGAAGATGCATTCAGCACCATGGACAGCACAACAGAATCATTTTGTGTTTAATGCAACTTTGTTGTTAAAATGATGAGGATTGATGAGCTTTGTACACTTATTATATTTAATGAAATAAAACATTGTAGTATTCTTACTGTCCCATACACATGGGACAATGCCAGGAAGCAGTGAGACTTTGAGCTTGGTAGAATATGTTCCAGAATATTAAATACAGTTGGTCCTGTGAGGGGGTTCCTTTGGGAAATGGTTCAGACCAGCAGCAAAGAGACTGTTTCTATTTTCCCTGTGTTTCAGGGAGGTTTTTATTATATAAAATTTAATGAACTTACTTATTGTCCTAATTTCTTAACACTTATTACTAAGCCTATGCTATGTTATCCTATACTTATACTAACTTCTATGTCTATATCTTATTCCTAAATGGTCTATAACAATTCTGTTCTCCTTTGTTGCCTGAGCGTACACCAAAGTCGTTGGCCACTGTTTAGCCACCTTAAAGTTGACTTCTGTTGCTGTCAGCTGCTGTTCTAAACTGCTGCTGAAGCACTGGCTTGGCAGTGTCTCAGTCTGTGCTGGGGTGAGAAGAGGAAGGTGCTTTATGAGCTGTTAACTGGTGTAGCCTCACAGTGTTTCTGCTGGAGTGGTGAAGCTGCTGGGCTCCTTTCAGCCCATCTGCTCTTGGTCTGCTGAAGTCCAAGCCTGCTCCTCCTTTACCATTAGTTGCCTGTTGAGCTGATGGCTGCTCCACTCTCTTGGCTGGAAATTCTTCCTTTCTGGTCTCCCACACAACACAAATCTTCCTCCAAACACACCTACACACCCAGACTCTGGTGTTCTCAGTGTTTTTCTTTTATACTTGGAAACCGGGTGTGGTGCAATGCTCTTCAGGCGGTGCTAAAGTCCCAAGAGAGAAAACGTGGCCACTGCAAGGCTTTCCTTCTACAGATCCTGTTCTTGTTTAGATATATAAGTCAAAAATATTTATACCTACTGACACTGATGAAGGATTATGGTGCAATTTTACATACACCACTTGCAGTATATAAATGCCATGGTATTGGTTTTTATATTCAGTCCCACTGTTCTGTCTTCAGACTAAGCTTAATTTACTGAGCACATGCAGTAGCTATACTATCTGGCCTAATCTGGGGGGTTTATTTTTTTCTCTCATGAAATTAGTTTTAGGAAGATGTTTAAATAACTCAGAAACTTGTCTTACGACATTTTGTTTGAACTCGGTAAATATATTGACCAATTGTGGCTCTGGACTTTCTAAATCTGACTGTTCTGTAATTACCATAGTTTGGATTTAATATGTTGGCAGGGTCATTTTCACTAGAAATACAATGGATAACAGATACACCATGCCTGACATTTGCCTAAAGCAACATTCAAAGTAATAATAAACAGGGGAAAACGCTTTGGTGGAACCAATTTGCTTTTTTTAAAAATTGTGGTTAGCTATATTATGTTAAGCAATCAATCTATCAATCAATAAACTGAGCAAATGTCATAAATAAGATTGAGATGAAACGTTCTCTCCCATATTTATCAATGGATGAGCTCCTGTCCATTCATGTCAGATTACCCTGGAAAGTAAGATGTTCTGACAAAATACTGGAAGTAACTTGTCTTAATGTCTGAGTGATTCTTATATTTGTAATTCATTCACTCAAGATCCCTATCCCACTGACAGGTTCTCTTCCATTTCAAGACAACAGATCCATGTAGGATGAAAGCAACAATAGTATGCCAGAGGCATTAAAAAGGAAATTAGGATTGTTATGGAGACTACGATAAAAAACTATTTACCAAGCATTAGCAGGACCTTTCTTCCTGGGACTCACAGTGATCAGGTCTCCATTTGTCACATCTTAAGAATGATGCATGAGCAAGATTGTGCCAAGCACATTCAGAAGGCAGGTTTCCAGCAAAGTACAGCTGAAAAGTTTTAGATGCGGATATGATCATACAGATATCAGTTGCAATTCTCTAGTCTAAAGATCTATTAAAAGTTGCTGCTGAAATTGATCTAGTTATATTTATAGTTATATCTGTTACAAAAAAAGTCCAGAGTAACCTTCTGTCCAATTAAAAACACTCAGAAAATAAGGGGGCAGGGCCAGATAATGAATTGTCCTTGAATCAGAATTGAGTCCAGCGGTGGCATCTCCACTTATCCAATATTTGTAATCAGAATAAGCCATCTTTGTTTCTGAACATCACAAACCATTCCCTATAGTTTCATGCTTTGTGACACTATAACTGAAGCAAGTGGAGTGAAAATAGGAGAGAAATATAGTTTGCATATGTTCACTCTACCTGCATCAGCAGTTGTGTCTGATGAGCTGTAGGTTGGCTCTTATTTCAGATTTAAGAAGAGTGAATAGGTGGGTGGAAGGGAAAGAAATCTTAAGAATCCCCTTAAGATTGCAAATTTAAAAATAATGTGTGTAGCAGACTACTTCATGTGGTAAGACAATACCCCCTGGAGGATATTTCTAACTTAATTATGAGAGCCTCTTGATCTTGTTCTGGACAAGCGAATGGCTCAGCTTTCTTTAACCACTGCCCAGAACACTTGTGAGACACCCCATAATTCAATTAGAAATACCCTCTAGGGAGCTTATAATTATACCCTATCTGTGAAACCTAATGACAACTTCCTCAAATCACATGGAGAATAACTCTATATTGTTGCCTACAATCTTTCACCAGTAAAGAACTAATCTGCTTAGCAGTGTACAATGCTTACCCGAATGCTTAAGAAGGAACGCTGCCGATGGAATAAACTTGTAAAATGCCCACACTCAGCACCCCTTGAGGTCTCTGTCTCCTCATTCACAGACAGCAGCACGTTCAACACCATGTTGTTTCACTTCAAATTTTAAAAAAATGACAAAGAGCTGCAGTGGTTATTTTAAGAAATGGCGGCAACATCACAATAAGTAATGTTTCTTTGCTCCTACCTCAGCCTTCCTGATCTAAAGCCCTCCTGACAGATTGGACAATAACTCCCAGAACCCTAAAGAACCAGACTGGCTGTGAATTATGACAATTGTAACATATCTGGAGAGCACTTGGTTGGGGAAGATTGCCCTGGGCCATAAGAATATCATCATCATCATCACTACTATACATATGTTTAGTTTAGAGTGTTGTCATCAAGAGCATTGCTCATGTGATCTAGTTAATCCCTTATCTGTATTTAAACCAGGATTTATTGAGTATTTCATTCCATCTGCATTTCCATTTCATCCATCCTGATCTATGATACTGGCATCAAAATGCTTTTGGGGAAAAAGGGGATGGGGAGTTCAATTTAAGAATAAAGGGGTTATTTGATAGTAAGAACCTCCTTAAAATAATGGAAATTTTGGTTTGCTGTATTTTTAAAAAATCATTTATGTCAAAATAGAATTAGTGTAGACAATGAGTGGGCATTTTCAAAATGTGACCCTAGTTTAAATATTTTTGACTATCTTTGGAAACCAGTTCATGGCTTATGTAAGGTACAGTTCAGTGCCTATGTTCTGCAGGCTGAAAAAGTTTCCTCTCTCCTGATCTTCAGAGAGAAAGTGTATTCCTTAAATTCTTTTGAAATATAAAGATCACAGTTATTTAGAAATAAAACAAATGAGTTCTCAAATTTCAGAAAAGATCATTTGGAGCCTCTGTTGTATAAGATGAGATTCTTGGATGTGGTTTAGGTTAAAAACTTTATAAACAGCCAGGCAACAATGGTTAAAACGAAAATCACACTACAATCTTTGTTTTCAGTGCTAATTTTACTGATACTTGTTCTATAAAGGCATGAACAAGAAGGCATATTCTATAAAGGCATGAAAAAGAAACAAGCAAATCTTTATTTCCATGTTTGTGTTATTTATGTGAGGTGGCCTGAGAGAGAGAGAGTGCCGAAAATGAGCCAGCTCATGCATCAAAAACAGGATTTTACAGCAAAACTAGGAGGCATTCCAGATGTCTTTTATAGTCCAGCAGCCTAAGGCTCCAATTACAGATACTTTTTATGATGCAGAAGAGATCTTATGGGCTCATCTTCACCTTCTGCTTACCATGGCATGAAGAGACCTCACCATTTTTAACAGACGTGTCCATTATTAAAGTGGTGCTTTCCCTCTTCTCCCAACATTAGTCTTGCTGAATAAACGATCTATGACATCTCAGCGATAAGGCGGGCAATCACATGCTCAGGGGCAGAGGTTTGCCCAGCTCCAGTTGACATCTTAAGTCTGCTCTAGGCACATCCTTCTCCATCTGGTCTCTGGGCACTGCCCTTTACATCCATTTGAGCTTGAGCTTCAAGAGATACTGGACACCAGGCTTGTGCAGAGTAGACCTGTCAGCCAGAATTCTTTTGTTGTACTTACGATAAAACTATCAAAGCTCCAGGTGATTAATACTCCTCTGCTTGCCTTCCTCCTCTCCCCGGTTTTTTGCTTTGCTTTGCTTTGCTTTTTTGTCACAGAACTATCAGCCTTCCAGGAATTGATAATCTGATAGTTCTATGGGGAAAAAATCTGGTTGATGCTTGGTGGAGAATATGAGGGCAGCAGGATGAAACTGTGTGCAGATCCATCCCAATGATCAGACTATGGTTCTTTGTCATACAAATAACAGTCTCCCAGGAGATTGATAGCCTTATGGTCCTTTGGCAAAAGACCAACAAAGCAACCTGACTGACTGACTGATCAGTGAGGCGTATGAGGCAAGTGGGTTAGAAGTGGGAGAAGGCTATTGGACTCCATGTGAGCACTGTCCCAACTAACTGGAGATGAGGTAGGTAGGTAGGTAGGTAGATAGGTAGGTGTGTGTGTGTGTGTGTGTGTCTAACTTGTATGTTGCCCCAATTTATTAAACTTATATGCTGCCCAACTCTCAACGGTTCTGAGTGGCTCACAACAATCAAAGAAAGAAATTACTATATATGCATGTATGTGTGTGTGGTGTGTGTGCGTGTATAGGGTCACAGAAGGAGATTTTTTCCCCAATAGTAGAAAACCTGGAAGGGAAGGGAGGTGAATGGACTGCATGGAATCCACCAACACTGCCCAGCCTTGTTGCTCCTGGGCCAGTGCAATTACTGTATATCAACATACTTTTCTGCAGGCCCGAGGATGGGGCCATCCTTCTACAACTATTGTTTGGAAAGGACCCGTAGAGGTTAGTCCCTGTTTTGTAGCCTGCATCCTCAGTAATTCATCACAAAGATTTTAGCATTTCAACTCATAGGAGAAATAGATCTTTATGAACTTTATGAACTTTTTAAAAAAGAAAGAAAATAGAATTAAGCCATCCAAAATTATAGTGTGAGGGAAGAAATTGTGGTTTTTCAATTTTGAACTAGAATACAAATTAATTGGTCCATTCCAGTTCTGTTACTGGCTGGACTTAATCCATAGTGTTCAGCATTTGTAATGGCTTGCTCTAAGATTGGGAAAACTGTGGAACTCCAGATTTTGCAATCACCCCTAGCTAATTGTTTTTTTATAAGTAGTCCAGTATTTTTTTAAATATTAATTCTTGTTGCTGAAAATGGGAGAAAAGTATTGAACTTGCAAAATACAAATAAATGATTGAAAGGAATATGAAATATAGCAACTCATACTGTATTATTGGTAATATTAAGCTATTATATTTTATATTAACTTGGGTCTTTTCTATACTAGCAAATTACAGCATCATCCAGAGTTATGCAGTCATGGCTGTGCCAAAGTAATATGAATGAGGATTACTTTTTATAATTTCAATGATGGCTGAATGTGCATGAAAATTCTGTAAATTACTAGTGAGGAAATGGCCTTTTTTAATTCTATGTTCTTATTAGAAAAGAATAAAAGGATAATTTAAACGGGAGTGTGTTGGTTCATGCTAGAAGAAAACAGAAATGTAGATGCTGGTGCATGCATCTAATGCACTCCCAATGGCCATTGCTTTTGCCACAAGAGAAGACCTTTAGGTAACATTGAGGCACCCCTTAGTGAAGCATATTACTGTAGCCTAACTAATTAGATTGTTGGGACGCGGTGGCGCTGCGGGTTAAATCGCTGAGCTGCCGATCGGAAGGTCGGCGGTTCGAAACCGCGCGGCGGGGTGAGCTCCCGTTGCTAGTCCCAGCTCCTGCTCACCTAGCAGTTCGAAAACATGCAAATGTGAGTAGATCAATAGGTACCGCTTTGGCGGGAAGGTAACGGCGTTCCGAGTCATCATGCTGGCCACATGACCCGGAAGTGTCTATGACAACGCCGGCTCTAAGGCTTAGAAACGGAGATGAGCACCGCCCCCTAGAGTCGGACACGACTGGACTTTACGTCAAAGGAAACCTTTACCTTTTTAACTAATTAGATTAGAAACAAAGATGGACCAAAATATCTCTTCTTTCTAAAATGTTCATACTTTTAAAATATCTTCCTTCCTTCCTTCCTTCCTTCCTTCCTTCCTTCCTTCCTTCCTTCCTTCCTTCCTTCCTTCCTTCATCACTGCAAAACAAAACAGTAATTGTATTCTGGTTTATGTATTAGTTTTGGAAATGGAAATTAGGTTGGTTGGTATTAAAAAACTGAACCAAACAAAATGATCATGTCCGGAATTTTTAAAACCCGGAATGCAATTTTCTAGCTTTGCATCAGACAAAAGTGATTGCAACCTTTGCACTGGATTGAATTGACAAAAGGAAATTCTGCCCCTACTTCCAGGGGTAGAGATAACTTCACGGTACACAACTATTTTTCCTGTTTAAGGAAAGCCCAGTAATACGTTGGATTTTACACTTCCAAAGGATAGTTGTCTTATGAACACTGTGTACATTATGTTTATAACATTCCTGTGCTAAGACAGCTAGTGTCAGCACTAGACCATTCGAGCTTCCTTCCTGATGAGTCTGCCCAGCAATAAGATCTTTAGGAGAGTATCTTCTTTAACCTGCCACCATCAGAAGCATGGTTAACAGGAATTTGAGAGAGACCTTCTCGGTGGCTGCTCCCAAATGTGGAAGTCCCTTCTCTGTAAAATCATGCTAACACCTTCTCCATTATCTTTCTGCCAACTGGTGCATTCTTTCCCTCCCTCCCTCCCTCTCCACACACAAACACACACAGATACACATACACATAGATGGGCAGGCCTTTGTTACCTAAAAGGATTTTCTGAGTGAGTCCTATTTGCTTTATAATTGTCCTAACTACCAGGAAACACACTGAGACAATGAACTGGTCTCTAATATTTATTACTAGTACTTAACAAGAATCCTAACAAACTGAAGAAGCGTGGGAAAAACCCAGACATATAACCCCCAAGGGTTAAGGCGGTCCCGATCTGTGTCTCTTTGAATGGCTGAACAGTTCCTCAGTGCTACGCATGCGCTTGACAGTCTGGATGGGAGCCCCCTGCTCGCCATCCTTACTCATGACATCACCCTCCCCTCCAGATTCACATTCCATTTCAGCCCCCTCCCCTCCAGAGTCTTGATAAGATGTGCTATCTGCTTGTAAAGTCCCATGGGAACTGGGCAAAGAAGGCAAATCTTCAAAGGACAACTCCTCCAAGGACGAAGCAGTGCTGCCCTCCCAATCCGATAACGCCTCCGGGCCAGGTGGCTGCTGCTGGAAAACATCTAGAGAGTTAGCAGGGTCAGCCCCCCTCCCCCCTGGGAAATGCAAGCCCGAGGTTGAGGGCTGTGGTTCACCCACCTCCTCTGTAACTGGAGTCGAGGCTTCAGGCAGGGGCGGGGGGAAATACACACTCACAAACTCCTCAGCTTGGGCTTCTTCGGCCTGCTCAGGCGAAAGAGGAATCTCGGGTAAAATGCGAGGCTTGGGTTTGTGAGGGAAAAGCTGATGGAATCGATGAACCAGTGCTGGAGCATGTACATCTCTGGCATTCTCCCACGTGCGCTCCTCCTCAGGGTACCCTTTCCAGTGTATGAAATATTGGATGCCCCTTCCCCTCCTCCTAGAGTCCAGAATTTCCTCCACTTGGTACTCTTCCTCTCCCTCCACAATTACTGGAGGTGGGGGGGGGGTAGTTGCGATCGCAAGTTACTTGGGGGAGGGTCTTTGGCTAGCAAGGCTCTGTGAAACACTGGATGGACCTTCATGGATGGGGGGAGCTGTAAACGATAAGCTACTGGATTTATCTGCTGCACCACAGTGAAAGGGCCGACAAACATAGAGTCCAATTTCTTGGAGGGTCTGGTAGAGATCAAAAACTTGGTAGAGAGCCACACTTTGTCTCCTACTGCAATCGCTGGCCCCTCCTGCCTGTGAGCATCTGCCGCTCTCTTATAAGCACTCTTTGCCCTGTTCAGCTGCTCCTTTAACAATTCCTGTGCGGCTTGTTGCTCTTTAAGAAAATCAGCTGCGGCTGGAACAGTTCCCTGCTGGGAGGAGGTGGGCAACACTTGAGGGTTAACCCCGTAGAGCGCTTGGAACGGAGACATCTGGGTAGATGACTGCACAGAGTTGTTATAAGGAAATTCTGCCATGGGCAGCAGGGCTGGCCAATTGTCTTGCCGATAAGTGGTGTAACACCTGAGATACTGCTGTAACCACTGGTTAATTTTTTCAGCCTGCCCATTACTGGCAGGATGATGCGCTGATGACAGGTGGATCTGGACCCCTAATGACTGGAAAAGGGCCCTCCAGAACCTGGAAGTGAACTGTGGGCCTCTGTCACTCACCAAGTGATTCACCATGCCTCTATACCTAAAAACGTGGTCTATGAACAACTGCGCTGTGGCTGGTGCAGATGGGAGGCCCTTGCAAGGAATAAAATGCGCCATCTTTGTGAAAAGGTCCACCACCACCAGTATGGAAGTCAGGCCCTGGACCGGGGGTAAATCAGTGATGAAATCCATGGAGATCGTATCCCAAGGCCTACTGGGGGTGGGTAGGGGTTGCAAGAGTCCTGTGGGCTTCCCTGGGAGAGGCTTGGCTCGTCTGCAGGTGTGACAAGAAGCAACGTACCCCTTAATGTCTGCAACCATCTTAGGCCACCAGTAGTCTCTCAGAGCTCTATGGAGAGTTTTGAAAACGCCTCCGTGGCCTGCCGTTTGGTGGTCATGACACAGTCTCAGTACTTCTTCCCTCAATGAAGGGGGAATATACAATCGCCCACTATGCCAGAGGATTCCTGCCTCCACATTGAATGGGGAGGCAGTGTCTTGTGGGGCCCTCTGGAGGTCATCCATCCTGGCCCTGGCATACGGGTCCTGTTGCTGCTGAGCTCTGGCTCTTGAAAATAGGTCCTCTGCTTGTCTGCCTGCTGCTAAACTCTCTGTTTGGCTCCCCCTTATCGGCTGATCAAAGTTGTGAGATTGTAATATAGCAGCCTGTACTTCCTGGTGAGTGGGGGGTTTTGCCTGAAAGGATCGAGACAGGGCGTCTGCCAAGCAGTTTTGCGCCCCGGGCACATAAGAAATAACAAAATTGAAACGGGAGAAAACCTGGCTCCATCTGATCTGGCGTGGGGTGAGGGATCTGGTGTTCTGTAGAAGCTGTAAATTCTTGTGATCGGTGCAAACTTTCACAGGAAAGGTCGCCCCTTCTAGCCAGTGCCTCCACTCTTGGAATGCTGCTTTAATTGCTAGCAACTCTCTGTTAAAAACATCATAGTTTCTCTCTGCTGGTGAGAGTAGGCATGAAAAAAAGGCACAAGGAAGCAATGTATTCTCTGCCTTGTTTGTATATTGCAATAACACTGCCCCAATGGCAACATCTGAAGCATCTGAATACATTATGAATGGCTTCGTGGGGTCAGGATGCCTTAAGAGCGGTTGGGAAGCAAAAAGCTGCTTCAATTCCTGGAACGCTGCTTGCTCCCTCTCCCCCCATATGAATTTTGAGCCTTTCTTCAAGAGCTGTGTAAATGGTCTGGTACGTTCACTGTAATTTCTTATGAAACGCCGATAAAAATTGGAGAATCCTAACCATTTTTGTATATCTTTAACATTTCGGGGAGGTGGCCAAGAAAGAATTGCCTGGACCTTAGCAGGATCCATGGATATGCCTTCTGTGGATACTATATAGCCCAGGAAATGTACTTCAGTTAAATCAAAGGCACACTTCTCTAGCTTGGCGAACAGCCTGTTCTCTCTTAGTCTTTGCAAAACATTACGTACATGGGTTACGTGAGTTGTGGCATCCTCAGAGAAAATTAATATGTCATCTAGATAAACGACCATGTACTTGTCTAGTAAATCAGCAAAAACGTGATTCATAAATCTGGAAAATATGGCTCCTGCATTAGACAAGCCAAAGGGCATAACAAGGTACTCAAATTTTCCAAACCTGGTGTCGAAGGCAGTCAGGTATTCGTGCCCCTCTTTCACCTGGATCAGATTGTACGCACTCCTGAGATCCAACCTGGTAAAAATGCGTGCCTTCTGTAAGCGATCTAGCAGATCCGAGATTAAGGGCAGAGGATAGGATTCTCTCTTTGTTTGTTTATTTAAAAAACTGAAGTCGTGGACCACTCTCATGGGTGTCTCCTGGGTTGCAGGTGCCAACGGGTCAGGCTTCTTTGGTACGAAGAAGGTAGGAGCAGACACTGGGGACGTAGATGGTCGGATGAACCCCTTTTGGAGATTGGAGTCCAAGTAATCCTTTAAGGTGGCTAACTCCTTGGGGGACATGGGATATTGTTTCCTTGCTGGAATCTTGGCTCCTGGTATCAACTCAATGGTGCAGTCACAGTCCCTATGGGGGGGTAGTGCTGTGGCCTCTTGCTCGCTGAAAACGTCTGCAAAATCTGCATACTTGGCTGGCAAGTGGACTCCCCCTGCTACTGTGACTGCGTTGGTTGCTGGAGAGTGTGGAGCGGCTTGAATCTTGTGGTGCTGGCATTCCTTAGCTGGGAAGGAGATTGCTCCTGTAGTCCAGTTCATCAACGGGTTGTGGATCCTCAGCCAAGGCGTGCCTAGGATTACCGGCACATTTAGCGCTGCAGTAACATAAAGCTGGATCCACTCAGTGTGGTATCCCACTGTCAGTTGCACCGGTTCTGTGAGCCTTCTAATCGGCCCTGCCTTGAGGGGCTGGCCGTCAATGGTCTCCACTTCTATGGGGCATGGTAATTCTCTGGTCGGGATGTTGCAGTCTTGTACGGTCTGCGCAGAAGCGTGGGAAAAACCCAGACATATAACCCCCAAGGGTTAAGGCAGTCCCGATCTGTGTCTCTTTGAATGGCTGAACAGTTCCTCAGTGCTACGCATGCGCTTGACAGTCTGGGTGGGAGCCCCCTGCTCGCCATCCTTACTCATGACAATAATTGTGTTTTTAAGGTTATTTGAATTCATGCTTTTAAAGCTGTTTTTTCTTTAATTTTGAGAAATAGCCACTCTAACTACCAGTGGTTGGAAGAAATCCAGGAATAAATTAACTGAATAATAAATAAATATGCTCATTACTTCAATGTAACATTTTTAAAGAATACGTTTAGTGTGGTCAGAATTTTTTTTTAAATATGTACTAGAGCTGTTAACAGCATGTGTCCATCTGAGAAATGCATGTACTTCCCCTCTTCCAGCAAGTCTGACAAGCCCAAAGGAAGCACCTAATGATGTGAGAGATTATTTGTTCAAATTAGGCCTTTATCTTTAGTAGTTTTAATATTTTCTTTGTCGCAGCATGTTCCAAATTCCTGTTATTCTGTGGATCCATTGTTTTAATAACTAGGAAAGCTCTATTTGTTCTTTTATCTTTTACAGCTCATAATCTTCTAAAATAGATTACTGGAATAAATGTGGCTGTCAACAGTTTATAATGAATATGATATTATTATGGTTATTAGTCCCAACATTTGTCATTTGCTTTAAATCCTTTTACTAAGAGGGAAAAAGATGCCATGGGAATGTTACACTAAGAAAAAAGCTCAATTAATAATAAGAATACCTTATGGAAAGGATTAACAAAGAAAAATCCTATTCCCTTTTGGAATTCTGACTAAAGTGACCTTAAAAGTGGTAGATTTGATTTTCAATGTAAAAGCTTAATTGGAAGGAGTCCATATAATTCTGATGGATATTCATTTATGAAACCAGTTTCCCCAAAGGCTTAATGATCAAAGTATTTCAACACAGACAGGTATATTTCTGAACACAGGTGCAAAAGAGAACTAGGAATTGGGACGATAAAGAGCTCATGAATGTGAATCATTCAGTCTTTGAAAGTGACAATAATATATGCAGAACTAAAAACCTTTTGCCCTGAGGAAGCTTAATGTCTCTGAGCATAAGACAGCAACAAAGCTCACAGCAGGGCTCAACTCCAGCTGATCAAGGCAGTTATGTCGGAAATAAATATTAGGAAGAAGGTACCTAGGTCTTACTGAAACTCTTTTTTTCTGGCCAAATTACATAGTGAAAGTGGAGAAAGAATCTCCAACATCCCCTTGAAGTTTCACTTATGTGGAATTCTGTTCTAATCTAGGGAAATATCTTACCAGCTTGGTCAATTTGGTGAAGTTTATCTACTCATAAAGTTTCTAAAGTTGTCCAGCTCCAGAACAACAATACTAAAACAATGTAACAGGTAAGAAAGAAAGGCAGACATCCAGAGATACACATAACAACACATAACCTAAATAAAAAATATTCCCATAAGAGGCTTGCTACAGACCCTAGCCAAGGCCTGGGGTAAAACTCACATTTTTAGGGCCCTTCTAAACAAGATAAAGGTGGGGTCTATATGAACCTCCTGGGGGATGCCATTCCATATGGCAGGTGCTAGGACAGAGAAGTTCCCATCAAATGACATTGTTTAATTGACAGGACCCAAAGCATAACAACTCTGGTTGATTGTATAGGACAGACAGAAGCTACAAGAGACAGACCATCCCTCAGATAGCCAGGGCCTTTGCCATGAAGGGCTTTATAGATGATAACCAGTACTTTAAATTGCACCCAGAAGCCAACTGCTACCCAGTGCCACTCACAAAATAGAGGTGTTAAGTGGGCATGTTGTGGCATGCCCATAACTGCCCGTGCTGTGCATTCTGGACCAGCTGCAGCTCCAAGGGGTCTTCAAGGGCAACTCCTTGCAGAGTGCATTGCAATAGTTCACAAGTCAGGTGACCAAGGCATGAGTGACTGTCCAAAGGGCCTCCCAGTTCAGGAGTGGACACAACGGGTGCACAGGATGAATCCGTGCAAAGACTCCCAGTAGGATTATTCAGCACTAATGAAACATAGGAGGACATTAACAGTCTACTTAAGTTCTTTGTAAATTCCTGATGGGGATGTGCCAAATAAATTTTCATACTGGACTTGGTTTTGCATCTGTGAAATTCCCTGATATTACTCTGTAGGCAAAATTGTCATTACACGTATAAACTTTATTGGAAAGGGAACAGGAATTTACCAAGTTCACCAGTATCTAGGAGAAGGAAAACAGACTGGTACATTCTTCCCCAGGACATCCTTGGCTGTCAGGTTTAAAAGACTTTTCTTAAAGCCCTTTGAGAGCCAATGTGGAATAGTTGGCTAAAGGCACCAGGCTAGAAACTGGGAGACCATGAGTTCTAGTCCTGATTTAGATACAAAGCTAGCTGGTTGACTTTGGGCTAGTCCCTCTCTCCCAGCCCTAGGAAGAAGGGAATGGCAAACCACTTCTGAAAATCTTGCCAAGAAAACTGCAGGGACTAGTCCAGGCAGTCACCAGGAGTCACCACTGACTCAAAAGCAGCATGCACACACACACACACACACACACACAAAGCCCTTTGCTTCCCATTGCAGCAGAATAAGGATTTATGTATCCTGTCTGTGTTTTTGAATGTTGCACTAACTCTCTCTCTGTATGTGTGTGTGTGTCTGTGTGGCTTCCTCTTCCTTCATTTCTGATGGAGTGTCCATCACGATACACAAAATACTTAAATAACAAAAGGGTATTTCATCTTGTAAAATTAGATATGAACTGACTTCTCAGCCAGGGGATGTGGGAAGTAGGGAAGAAGTGTGAGTTTCTTTACAAGGGAAGAATTAGAGGAGGAAATGTATGTTACCTAAGCATCCAACATCGAAATATTTTTTCCACCTTTATTACTAAGTGTAAGCTGAGATCCATCTTCCATGTGGTTGCTCTTTCCTCATTTCAGAGTGAAATTCAGTTTGGAATGTCTGGGTTGAGCTATTTAGGTAATTAATGGCAATTTCTGAGTTATTACTTTAAGTATCTCTTACTGTCAATGCAATGAAAAATGCTTTGTTTTACTGACGTAGCTGTGAGCAAATATCAGCACAACCTGCTGAGGCTACCTTGTACCCGGTGCTCAGTGACTCCAATTGGTGAATCCATCTACCTTGAAACACATTATCCATTACAACTATATTGTCTGCAACTGGGAAAATGTTACCCAAACTCCTAATCATGCTTTTATCTCATATCAATTCTTTTTGAATAAATTAGCAAGAAGTCTTTTAAAACACTGTGTCACAAAATATCTTCCCACCACCCTGGCCTTTGAGAAAGAGCAGAGTTTGCTGCTGTATTCTCCTCAATCATTTGTGCTATTTGTTTTCCCTTCAGCTGGCAATTTCCACCCATTCACAAGCTCTCACATGCTCAGTTCTCTTCTCTTGACACAGGCTATTGATTAAGTCCCTGATCTATTAACTGCTAATCTTCAGGGTTTAAGTAGGAAGGGAAGGGGAGGGAAGGGTATATACAACAGAAATCTACTCAAGGTTAAATCTGGGAGCTTATCCCACTTGGAAAGGTTAACTCAGTTTTCCAGATGTGTTGCGATACAATCCTCTGTAATACAATGAGGAGCAGTCCCCTAAACAAAGAATCTGAAGAGGGTACCAAGCCAAGAAGAGCAAGCCATAAAAACACAGTGGGCACAAATAGTGAGAGATGAAGCTGCCAAGGCTGGAAGCCAAGGGCCTAAGAGCAGAAAGGACCATCATCAAAACACAGTCCAGATGCCCTCTGTGTGCAAGGCTGAGAAATGACTGGCAAGAGTCCATAGTGGTATAAGGGTGGGAGAAAGGGATGTAAGATTCAAATCCTGGAACTGTTGTATAGAGCAGGCTGGAATAAAAGCAATTTATTTGTCTACACCTTGTCCTTGGCTCTCCACTGTCACTCCAGAATACAGGCTGACTTTCTAGAGGGAGAGGTTTTGCCATGCTCTGGGTGATGTTCTGGCACAAACAGCCAAAGGAATTTTCTAACAAGTTAAAAGCACAACAGTAGGGGGTGGAGTATAAAGAGTATAGGCATACAATCAATATGAGGTAAACTCAGTGGTGCTATGTGGTTTTGCATCAGTTTATGCAGCAGTTATAAGACTATGGTTAATTCAAGAAATATTGAAAAGTCACAGCCCTAATTGTGCCCTAATTAGTGTAGTTCAGCCTTCTTCCACATCTGTTGGGAATGGCTGGCTGACAGCTGTCAATTCTGGCTTGGAAATGCTGGCAAGTCCAGCTCAGGAATCCCAGCACACCTGCATGCTGGCAAGAGAATTATGGGAACTGCAATCCCAATACATTTGGTGAACCCTGAAAAGATGACTGCCTACTGTATATCTACCTTTCCTGAAAGTAGAGATTTTGGAAAGCTGATGAACAGCTTTGGAGTAGCCATACTGCATTGGGAGTCCTACTCTGTGAGGAAATGAGGCAGATCTAAACGTCAGCTATTGCTTCAAGGCTGCTACAGGAATGTGGTTTCTTAGCAGAGTTCTGCCACTGAAAAAATCACCCCCATGCTCACCTCTGCACTGCAGCTGTGGAAATGTTCATCCCTCCCTCCTCTACCCCCTTACTTATTACAGGTAGAGTTTGTTCTCTTTATCCCTCTCTTGCAGGCAAGCATGCACACACGCGCGCGCGCACACACACACACACACACAGAGAGACAAAACTGAAAGAGATAATACATTCCCCTTATTTTTTATTTAAATAGGATTTTATATCTGGCAGTTTATTGTCTCTTCAAAAACTCAGTTCCATGAGGCAGACGTGATTATTGCTTTCTGTGCTGTTGTGAAGAAAATAACATGGAGATACCATATACAGGTGAGAGCCAATTTGGTGTAGTGATTAAGGCATCAGGCTAGAAACCAGGAGACTGTGAATTCTAGTCCCGCCTCGGGCATGGTCAGTCACTCTCTCTCAGCCTTAGGAAGCAGGCAACAGCAAATCACTTCTGAAAAACCTGCCAAGAAAACTGCAGGGACTTGTCCAGGCTGTCTCCAAGAATTGGACATGATTGAATGGATTTTTTTTTTTAAAAGTTAAAAACCTTATACAGGTAGTCCTTGGGTTATGACCACTTCTTCAGCAACTGTTCAAACTTATGATAGAACTGAATGAGGGGCACTTACAACCGGTCTGCGAAGTTGTAGCCGTCACAGCATCCCTGAGGCCATGTGATTACAATCTGGGTGCTTGGCAACCAGCTTGCAATTAGAATGGCTCCAGTGTCCCACAGCCCCACGATTGCCATTTGCAACCTTCCTTCCCTTTGCTTCCCACAAGCAAAGTCAATGGGCAAAGTCCTGCACCCGCTGCTTTTTTGCCTACCTGCAGCATCCACCCACCCCACTGTGCTCCACAGTGCCTGTCCGTGGGACCTGCCACCCACCCGCCCTCCAGGGCGCCCACCTGTGTACCCACCCACAGCTCTCACCGACCAACCTGCTTGCCTGGGACTCTCGCCTCTTCCCACATCATGGTCACATGAGGTCCTCAGTTAATGACCCTTGTGGTCCTGGGGTTACAACAGCAACCAGGACTGCCAGGATTGCTGTCGCTAAGTGATGCGACATCACACTTTATGGCCACCTTGCTTAGCGAAGGAAATTCCAGTCCCAATTGCTGTCATAACCTGAGGACTACCTGTAGTCATCAGGAGCTGAGATCGATATGTATATACTATATTACCGTATGTATGTATATACTATATATACATATAGTATATACATGTACTATATTACCGACTGTCTCATTTAGCAAATGTTCGAAGTTACGATGTTGTAAAAAAAACAGCTTTGTGACCACATTCTCTTGGGTATCACAACAGCATGGGACAGAGGTAAGGATGGGAGTGACAAATGGGTCCCTTAAAGGTCAGTTCCTCCTCACCAACCTTTATAAAACTTGGACTGCACATCTCAGTGCATGTCATCATCCATATGATGCCCATGCTAGAGCAGGTGGATCTTTGCCTCCTTTGTCTTGGCAAGGAAAATGCACCTGCTTTGACTTCAAACCCTTTCAAAATGTCACAAAGAGGGTGCAAAAAGAGCTGAAAAGTATGTATCTCACGGAAGAGGGGAAGGTGCTTGTGAAATGCTCTTTCTTTTTCTGGCTTACCAGTAGTGATAAATTGCTCTGTCAATATTACCTTACCTTGAATCTCAAGTATTCAGTGGTAGAATTGTATAACCATGTTCATTTGGTATTTTGGATATTTGCTGCCAGTAAACAACGTTATAGTGCAGTCCTCTATGTGTGCAGTCAATATAAGTTGTGTGGATATAATGGGGCTTATTGTCAAGCGTGTCTAGTCTGCAGCTTAAATGATACCTAAAAGCTGGAATTCTCATTTTCTTTAAAATGTGATAAAATGTTAGATTAGGAAATGAATAAATGTGCTATGAAAGGGTATACAAGAGGGGAATATTCTGAAGATGGTTTTTCTTTGTTTGTTTTGCATGCTCTTAATATAACATGCTAGTTACCCAAAGATACAATTTAATCTATTTGTAGAATGCCTGATCCTTAGATAGAAAAAACATGTAGGAGAGTTGAAGGTGAACCTTCCACCCTTGGCACCTTTCATATTATTAGTGGTTTACAAAGTAAAAGAGGAGGTGGGTGGATGAGCAATGAGCTGGAACCATCCGGCAGGGAAATAAACAGAAACAGCAGTGGGATGGCAAATGAACCCTGGGTATTGCAAGTTGAAGATGTGATGTGGAAGCGTAGATTTGAGGTCCATGCTGCTGCTTCACCAATACAAGCGGCTGATTAAGGAGCAACTATTCCGATTTTGATTACTGTTATTCAGGCCCGGAGAAACAGAAAGAAAGAGATGGGATGTAACTATTTATTGGCAATCAATAGAGAGCCAGGTTCTTGCATCAGACAGGAGGCAATATGGGATGTTCACTTACCAGCGGAGATCTGTCTTCTTAACAGCACTTGCATTATATATTATTCCCTCCTACTGATGCCAGAGGCGCTGAGGCATAAAACTGGATTTTTTTGTCAACATTGTTTCTTTAAAGAAGTAGCTTTCTATAAGATAATTCTTCTTCAGGGTTTCTACTTCCAAAATATACTGTATGTAGGAACCTGGTTGGAAATAGCAATCAGAATTAGTATAGAATGTGAGTCATTGTGACATGGTACATATGCTGCAATCTCTCTGGTCTTGCTCGGTCCTATAATCTGATCATCACACTCAGCTTCATTTTAGCAAAATGCTTTGTGGCGGATCCCTTCTTCCCACTCTACCTTTATTTGTTTTTCTGGTTGTGGACTTACCTGATGGAAGAAGTTGTACCTGTGAATCTGCCTGCCATTTTAATTTCTTAGAACGACCCTTGTGCCGGCCAACTGGGGCATTGTGGGAAGTTCAGAAGGGAGAGCAGCTTCTAGTTACCAACTCCATCCAGGTAAATCCAGGGTCAGGGCATCATCAGGTCTCCAGGATTTCAAGCTAGAATTTTGTCAGCCCAGTCTGGCAATATCAGAAATTGGTCATTTGGAATTTTCTGTCTGTAAAGAATATGGAGCATGGCTAGTGGATCCCTAGTAGAACTCACTTAATTGTGGATTCTTATATATTGCATTCTTAGATTTAAATGCCAGGTTCCTGTTCCTACTGAATGTTACAAGCTCCAGTCATGGCTGTATTCAAGGTTGACATATCTTTTTGACTTTCTTCTTTGTTTTGTTAATGCTTGCTTTCAACTTTGGCCAATATGCAGCATATGCTACTCTCATAGAACCATATTCACCATAAAGCATCCTGCTCCTGACCTATTCCGTCCTCCTCCTCCTGGAGAAAATTGAATATGGTGATAATTAGAAAGATTTGTGCTACAATGACTCTGGCAGAGCTCTGCCTGATTGCCTTTGCTGGGGATGGCCTGCAAATGTGTGATAGGCAGTATCTGCTGGCAGAAAGGCCATTCCCTTGATTTGCCTTTATTCAAATCATCTTCCAGCACAGGAATCCAATGTCAAAGACCCACGGTCATTTCATTAAGAGGCTCCTGCTCACTGTCACAGACTGGAACAGAAGGGTGTGTAATTTAAAAGTTAATCCTTCCTCTAAGGATCCCCCAGTGAAGGATACTTATCATAGGCTGCCATCAGTCAGGTTGACCCTGCTCTGTCTAGCTGGAGAATACTTAGCTTTTCTACGAAATTCGTCTCCCTGCAGCCCTGTGTTAGAGTAGGTGTTTTCAAGCTTTTTCAGGCTGCAGAATCTGTTAATTAAGTGGGGTGGGGGGGAATCCCAGAGCTCCTGATCCAGAGGCAAAGCTCTAGTAATAGAAAATGGCTGTGTTAACTTTTTTTCCCTTGCCCTTAGTCTCTTGCAGAACCCCATCAAGTTCTTGCAGAACTCTAGAATTCCACGCAACAAGTGCTGATAGACTCTCCATTAGGGAAAAAGAAAGGAAAGTGTTTTGGATCTTCCTGCCCAAAGCTCAGAAGTGTGAAGAAGCTAAGCTATGTTTTATTCCCAGGCTCTTTCAGCAGCTGGGGATTCTCAGCAATAGATGTATTTGAGTTAAGGAGATGCCAACAGGGTGCAACAAGGTGCTGCCTTAACTCCATATTTTTCTGGATTCACATGGCTACTGTGCAAACCTGGGAAAAGATGCAGCTTCTTTAAGAAGGTGGTGAAAAGTTTGCTGTGCATCCCCACGCCTCTTTGAATTTGATTTCACACTGAAAGTGCTGTATATCCCTAGAAAAGAATAATATCTTGATAACACCTACACTACAAAAATGGGCATTATAATGATGTTAAGAGGGCAAACAAGGCTGATATTTGCCTTACTCTATATTAAGGGACTATTATTTATTTATTTGTTGTATTTTTACACCACCCATCTCGAAAACAACTCTGGGTGGTTTACAAAGAATTTAAAACAATAGTTTCATTGCAAAGATTCCAGATCAGATGCTAAGAAAAGAATTTTTTGCAAGACCTCTCAGCATAGATTTTATTTGCTATATAAAAGACATAAAACTTGTAGTTCTTTCCCAAATCATTTAAAAAAAAGGTACCCTGGAATTTTAAATTTTTAAACAATAGTGACTCTGAACAAAAGGCAGCTCAACAGTTTGGCTTCCTCCATTTATACTGGATTATTGATTTTGAATAATGCTAACGTGTATAGTTGCGGGACGCGGTGGCGCTGCGGGTTAAACCGCTGAGCTGTCGATCGGAAGGTCGGCGGTTCGAAACTGCGTGGCGGGGTGAGCTCCCGTTGCTCGTCCCAGCTTCTGCACACCAAGCAGTTCGAAAACATGCAAATGTGAGTAGATTAATTGGTACCGCTTCGGCGGGAAGGTAACGGCGTTCCGTGAGTCATGCTGGCCACATGACCCGGAAGTGTCCTATGGACAACGCCGGCTCCAAGGCTTTGAAACGGAGATGAGCACCGCCCCCTAGAGTCGGACACGACTGGACTTTACGTCAAGGGAAACCTTTACCTTTACCTAACGTGTATAGTTCCAAAGTAGTTTTGAAATAATAAATGGAGAGGTTTGGCAGCAACTTGTGATATTTCTATTCCTGCACTTACCCATAACTATCCAGGGCTATTGACAATATTGGAAATCTGCTGCAGCTGTTAATGTTGCCTTTATTGGAAGTAGGCCCATATGAATCAGCTGTGATTTGATTTGAATGGAAGATTCAAAGAGGGCATGATTCAATCTGAGTTTGTGACTGAGACTGAAACTTGATTTCATTCAAGCTGATTCAAGATTGGACTTGATCCACCAATAGGTTATAATAGAGAAATTTCAAGACATTGAAAATTCTTCATTTTGGGGCAGACAGTATTCCTTAGTGACATTTAACTGTGCCATGTTTCAGCCATATAACTGCAGAGGCTTTATCACACTGAATTTTTGAAATATTTCCTCTTTTAGGGCAGAGAGAACAAAGCTGAGGGAAGGACAGTCAAACAAGCCTCCGTGCTACCTAATGTCTAGCAAAGAGCCTATGAAGATGTTGGACAAAACAGGGTAGTGTCATAACCCAAATTAAAAATCCAAACTTTCCAAACACTTTAAAGAAATTAAGCTCTGACCTTTTCACTTGCTTTTCTGGGATCCCCTTGGTTGTGCTTGAACCCTCTAACCCGCCAACCTCTCTCAGTGGGGAGCCAGGTTGGGCAGGACATAGTATCTGGGTGTGGACCCTTTTGGGGCAGGGCGTGAAAGAAGGAACACTGACTTGTGGGCTGCGCTCTGATTGGGTGCAGCTTGGCAAGATTGGCCCCCCTCAGGGCCCCTGCAGAGTTTTGGCTTGCTAGCAGTAGCTGTGTTAATGAATTAGCAGAGGCAGCTGAAGTAGGCAGGCAAAGGGAAATACAATGTCACAGAGATAGGCAAGCTGTAAAAAAGAGTGGCACAGAGAAAATGTCATTCATAGCCTTGCCCCCATTAAGAGCCTTAAATGTTTGATCTAACACGTGCCAGTTTAAACTTGGCAAATGTTCACTGTTAATATGAAAAGACCGCAAAGTACCCCCATCATGTAGCATCGAAGAGAAAGGGCAAACATTTGACCTTAGAACGGGTACTACTGAACCCTGAGATTATGAAAATCTGACTTGAAACCCCAGTTGTGTTGGCAGGACCACTGTAGAATTATAATATTCCATTGGCACAGAAGAGAGCAAAATGAAGCCTTACGGCTGACCACGTTACAGAAGCTGAAAACCGAGAAAGTGAATGAAGTCCAAAGTGATGTTAGCTTTGGCATCTAGAGCACTTGGAAGTGCTCTGATAAGCAGAGAATTTAAATCTCATAGGCTGGCTACTCATGCCAATATCAGAGTGCCCATTATATCACTTAACACCACACACACCCTTTCTCCATATATGGAATTGAAGTTGCAATATTGTATATTGTCTGTTAGAATCTGAGAAGCATCAGAAGATCCATCAAACCTTTGAAGTGCTTTGGGGCATCCAATTTAATGAATTGCTTTGGAGCAGGTTCCCACTTCAATCTGCATCAAGGGTGGGGGGTGGGGTTGATTAAAGTTCTCCTTAATGAAATCACCCATTCAGAACTTCATACAACCCTAAGAGACAGCTTCTGGCAAAACTGCTTCTGGATAACTCCCTTTAATTTCACTTGAGCCCATGTAGAAAAATAAAATAGAACACCTGAATTTATCCTTTATGTTTTGATGTGAGTGTGCTATCCCATCTCTTCTCCAGCTTTTAGCTCAGTGTGACAGAAAAGATACTAGCTGGTTATTGGAACTGCAGAAGGGAAAAAAAAAAGATTTTGTATTTGAAAAAGAGGCTCAGGTCTACTTGGTCTTACCTATTTTCTTCAAGGGCCAAACTAATCATGAAGGAAGACATCCTTGACTGGAACATCTCTCTTCTTGCACTCTCTTTTTTGTTCCTTAAAAGCATCTGCTAAGGACATGCAGATGGAAAAAGCTATAAAGTCCTCCCCATTCCCCATTTTTCCTGCAATTAATAGCAACTTTGCATGCATTTAAATCAGGGAAGCCATAACTGGAAGAAATGTTAATCCTCATTCCTACCCCTTTATGGATGCCTTAAAGTCCACCCTCTCCTGCATCCTACCACTGATTTAAGTAAAGAAACGGACTAAATCATATATTGTCTAGTTTGGTATTTGAGTCTTATGTTAATTCTGTGCCCTTTCAGGACTGCTTCTCCTGGAAGTTTCAAAGTAGAACTTTTTTTGCAGTGAACTTTTTAATTTAGTCTGAATACTAAATTTCCTCTGGGGGAAACACAAGAAGCAATTCTTCATTATTGTCATGAGAATAATAATGCTAGCATGAATATACTCAGGAATGTGATGCTGGATAATAGATACAATGGTGCTTCACCTGTTTTGCACATTCATTCAGAAGTAGATGAGAAGAAATGAAAATTTTAAAGGTCAATATCAAAAGGCTAGAAAACGAAGCAGCCGTGATTACCAAATTGATCCAAGGAAACTGACTCTGAATTTCAGACCTCCTCCAAAAGAAGAGTAAATACAATATTAAAAAAAAAAGACATTAAGTAAGGAAAAAGGGTGGTTGTACTGAGAAGGAACAAAAAAATGGGGAATGAAAGTGGGGAGGGGAGGGGAGGGGAGGGGAGGGAAGAGATAAATGGACAAGGAAAGTAAAGAAAAAGAAGTCCCTGTTTGCATGTTGCAAACATGATTAAAATCCCACAGAGAAACTGCTCCTCTCAAGCAGTGGCTAATTTCCAAAGGCGTTCTTGCTTTTCAGCAACAGATCTGTAGCCATTTGCCTCTCATCCAGTTTGCTTCTTTCCTTCTCTTTTAGTGAATATAAAAGATCCCTCTCGTCAATGCACAGGTAATTTTTTGGAGGGGAAGAAAACGACACCTCATTTTCTTGTTGGATAAGTGCCAAATCCACCTTTAGAGCATCAGGTATGATTCTGCTTCTCCCACTTGGAAAACAACAAGTAGGAATTACAAGATGGCAAAAATATTAATTGTATCAAAGAAAAGGAGCATCTTAGTTGTGAATGAAATCTTAAATTCAGAATAAGAGAAAGAATACGATTTAGGCAAGGTAGAATAAGTTGAAAAACTATGAAGAATCTCAAAGCCACAAGGAATGGCAGTTTCAATCCTTAGGATAGATTCAGAATTTTGAGAGCATGTTGTAGTTGCTGACACAAAATGGCTGCCATGGCAGATGCTCTTGCCATCCCTTCCAGCTCTCTCCCAGCATGCTCCCTTCCACTTTAGCTTACCTTTACCTTTTTCCTGGACAATCAGGTTCATTTCCAAACAAAGCACAAGACTGCTAGAATCTGATACTTTGCTTTGTAGCATGGGTGTGAAAGGTGCAGCACCCATGTTGCACTCCCCAGAACTCCCTCCAGAAAGGCCAAATTTAAGGGGTCCCCTTTTCATTTGTGGGTATATGGAAAAGGTTCAGGGACAGATGTTAAGGTACCCATTTCCCTTTTTAAAACCTTGAGGATCTACTATCTCCATTAGACACTGACCTTGCTAATTTTTGTGATGAAGCATTCAATATGCTGCCCAAAGATTGGTACAGCCCTCAAGCTTGCAGGAGTTGTGTGTCCTTGCTTTTCAGCATGTCCGTTTCCCTTTTTGAATTGGAAACCAGTGGGACAGGGAGTCTTTGTGGACAGTAGGCTTCTGCACAGCCACCTGGACCTAGTAGTAATTGTTCAAAAATAAAAGTGGTGGCTGGCTGTGGAGCTTTCTTTGGATGTACACCTGTCTTCCTAGAAAAAAAAATGACCAAAACCAAGTGGGATAATAGAAAACATTCTGGTTGCTAGCAGGAAGAAACTTGTAGTAAACAGGCATTTTTAATGGGGTCCTGCTATTACCAGTTAGAAGGATGCTATTATCAGATAAGCTGGCTTTGGGGTAGGATAAGGTGAATCCAGGGAGGATGGTGTTTTAAGTGGTTCCTCAAACTTGTAATCAGCCACAGATATTCTTCCAAAAGTGGCACCCTTCAGATATATTTTTTTAATTGTAGTTTTTAACATTTAGTTTTTTATGATGGTTTTTATTGTAAGCTGCCTAGAGTCACTTTACTGTGAGATGGGGGGCTATATAAACGTGATGAATGAATGAATGAATGAATGAATGAATGAATGAATGAATGAATGATGATATTGGAGTGACAACTCCCAAATTTCTCAGTCAGGATGTCCAAAACTCAGGTTACTTGAAACTCTTAGCGTTCTAGATCCAAGACATCTGGAGGAGCTATGTTGTAGAAGACTGTTCTAAAGGCAAACAGAGGAGAGATTATTATTGTCACAATCAGGGCTGGTTTGTCATGGCATTATTTGAAGTGTTGAGCAAAATGAATCAGCATCAGGAAGATGCTATGTACCAAATAAAGTCCCTGACGAGTGTCACTTTATGAGTCCATCTTAATTGAAGTCAGACATTATGTCAGACATTGCCTGACTCAGAGGATGAGTAGAATTCACATAACCCCATACTCTGATTTGTACCACTGTATAGCTTTATCTACTTCTTGATAACGGAAGTAGTACATTGAGACAGAGTCATTGTGACAACTGTGTGTTTGTGTATCTATAGCGGGATTCTCAAATTAATTTTAAAGACTGTCATCTTTATGACCAGATGAGCAAGAAATAAGCAGAAAGGGAATATTTTCAGTCACAATTTCTGAGAGGTGGTTTGCAGGACTAGAATTTTCAAGAAGATTAATTTGACTTTTAAGGGGAGCATGTTTCATATTTAAGCCATTAAGAGGAAGAAATGACAGAGTCTGCCTTCTGATTACAGCCACACTTTAAGGAGACAGATACAGCCCTCCTTTTCTCTTCACCTTTCAGAGCATCTAATTTGCAAAGCCAAGATGTCTTTGAAAAGACCACCACTTACCCTCAGGCAAGACATATCTTGCTCACTGGCATAAATTGCAAGGCCACTCCTTGCCTATTGTATTTTATATCCTCCCTAGAAAAATGACAGACTGGCAAGTATCCGCAATCTATTTCCCTTTGCCAAGATGTGACAGGAAAGGTCCATTGCAAAGATTGATGGCAAAGGGCTTGCTTGAATTATAGCCTGTTGCACATGGAAAGATAGGTTTGCTTAGAGTGGTGCTGGATCCTTTTAAACCATCCCTCCCTGTTGCCCACACAAAAGACAAATGGAAGAGCTTTCAGAAGAGAATCAGCCATTTGTTTAAGAGTTCTTGTTGGAACAAAGCGTTACGTGTGAATGAAACATTCAGCAACATCTTATTTGAGTCAGAAAATTCATTTTCAAGCAACTTTAAATCAGGGAAAGAGACAGAACAAAATATCAGTGAACTAAAATAAAATAAAATAAAAACAACAACAACAATAACAACAGTTAACATGCTGGAATACAGAGAACCAGTTCCATGTCCACCTTTAGCCAAGGAAGCTTACTGGGTGACTTTGGACCAGTTAGCCCAAGCTACTCACAAGTTTTCTGTTGTGGGAAAAGTTGGAAGAGGAAGTACTATGTATGCCTCCTTAAGCTCCTAGAGAAAAGGTGGGATATAAACCTCTTTTTTGTTTGTTTTGGTGCCTTCGAATCATTGTTGGCTCTGGGTGACTAGTCCCTGCAATTTTCTTGGCAAGGTTTTTCAGACCTGGTTTGCCATTGCCTCCTTCCTAGGGCTGAGAGAGAGTGACTGGCCCAAGGTCATCCAGCTGGCTTCATGCCTAAGGCAGGACTAGAACTCACAGTCTCCCAGTTTCTAGCCTGATGTCTTAACCACTATACCAGACTGGCTCTCTACTGGGATATAAACCTAACAAATTAAAAAATAGAGAGGCAATGCTTTATCAAAAGTTAGCACCATTCATTCCCCCACCTTGTTCTTTTTCTATTATTGTAATAAAACTCAGATCCAACAGAACAGAAGAGAAGCAGATTTCTACCCTGGCAGATTTCAGGGTTTTAGTGGCAGTCAACTGATTGAGGGAAAAAAAGATGGCTCCAGGAGTGATGAGCAAAATACAATGTGTTGCCTTGGCAAGTGAGGACTCTGAAATTATTCACTTCTGTCATGATGGATGTTTTTAGTGGTGTCCAAGGCAACAAAGAAGAGGTTTCCATGTAATATGATGCCAACACCTAACACTGTTTTCAATCAATGATTGTGTATTTATGCACAGAGGATCACTAGCAGTAACACCTGCTGGGGCTGTAGAATGCCTAGGCTAAGAGTAAATCCTCTTTTCTGGTGCTGTAGGATCTTTCTCCATTTCTTAGCATTTCCTCTGAAATCAAATACATATTCTATGGAGATAGGTTCCCACAGGGAAGAAGTTGCTTGCTGGTCAAAAAGGAGCAGATTTAGCACTGATAAAATTAATACTGAAGGGTAAAGATCAGACTTTGCCACAAGCAGGGCCATGCTGCTTAGATCAAAACTGTCTCTTCTGACATCCTGCTTTGCACAGTGGCCAACTAAACACTCACGGGAAGCCCATGAGCAGGATTAGAGTAATAGCCCTCTCCTGTTGTTTTCCTGAGCATTCTGCCTCTGGTCTGGTACGAAATCAGTATTCAGTTTGATACATGAGACATTTCAAGGAAGTAAGCTGTGATAAGAAAAGGCTTGCTGTTGACTGTTTTTACTTGCATTGTCAAACAGTAGCTTTTTTCTCTGGTTTTTCTCAAAACTTCTGAGGGTAGAATTTGAAGAGGGACTAGACTACAAGAGTAGATTACAAGACTAGGCAGAAGAGCAACAGCTCTGGACTGGAGATTTCAGCCCTTCAAGATAGACCAGACTAGGAAACCAAGGCTAATACTACTTTTGTTATTAAAATATAGTAACAGGATCTTGCAAGTCTGAATGTGGGTCCCCCCACCACCACTCCCTTTACCTTTGTGAGAACTAGGGAGGGTCTTGTCTGAGACATTTTCTCAGATTACGCTTCTGCCGGACTCAGCCCTCTTTTATATGATTGTTGTCTCAGTAGCAGTTTTTCCTCCTATCCCTGAAGATTGTCCCTTCTGCTCATTACAAGAGGTTTAGAAGAAAATACGACAGCATTGTATGAAAAATACCACCCTGGATAATCAGGAAAATATCCATAAAGGTTGCTCTTGCATCCAAATAAGTCACTGGCAGGTATGATCAAGATCATCAAAATGTCTGGTTGCACTGAGGTTTCAGGAAACACTCTTCACAGGGATCAGTAGCTCTCTCTAAGCTAGTCCATCTTCCGTGGTCTGGGGCGAGAGCTCATTATCTGGGAATAGTTCAGCTACCTTTAGAACATTCCTTTGAGACTAGTGCCTCTGCCAATGGTCCTCAGAAAATTACACAAAAACTGAAGAACAGTGATAACATTCTAAGAATGCTTTAATCGTATTTTGAAATGGGGCATTGGGAGTGATCATACATCTAAATGTTGGTTATTTAAAATGGTTAAGTTTGTATTTTCAGTCCTGTTGCTTTGGGAGATCCCACTCAACAGGCATGGTTGAAAAGAAGTACAGAAGTGGATAGCTGGTGATTTAGGCAAGCTAGAGAGTCATTGACAGATGGAAATCCAACTGGGGACAGAAGGCAGGCTGGATTTGCAGTTCTCGCTTTGGTAATTGTTCCTTGTCTCCTGCACAAAGTCCTTTGATTCCCTTTTTGTTCTGAGCATTTGTGTGAATTAGACACCAGGATCAGTCATTTATGGGAATAAGAATAGCATCTACAGAAGCATTAGCCAGCTGTCATAATTACTGTGCCTTTGAATTGTCAGGCTTTAGAACATGGGTTTTGTACCAGCATTGGCCAGGAAGATATACAGACTAGAAGAAAGAAAGCAGACAGCTTTTATTACTAAAGGTGTTGCCATCTTCCTACACGTTGGTGTCACATATTCAAAATAGGTACACTTAAAAGCAGCTATAATTGGTGCTGTATATCTCAGACAGGCTAATATCTATGAATAGGCTGGATAGCACACCATATTCTCAATCAAAAGTAGAGAGGGCAGTATAATGGAAATTTGCATCACTATTGGACATTCCTTGTGCAATTTGTGAATCTGTGCAATTAAACCAGGAAGGGGGTGTATTTTTATGGCAAATCTGACAAAAATATTTTCAGATCCTACTGTGTATCTTTTAACAGTGTCCATGTGGTTGCCAATTTAGGAACAGAAAATTATGGATGTTCCTGGTATCACTGATCAAGGCAGCAGCCCCATGGTATAGCTGTCTAGGGGACCATGGGGTTGAAACCCAACACATCCAGAATGTACCAGGCTGAGTGCTAAATATTCTAGAATCCATGTGTCCTGGGATAAGATTCTATCAAATAAAGAACTACAGACTATTGTACACAGAACGCTGAAAATAGCACTGTCCATTTCACAATATGTTTTTATGTCCCTTTACAAATCCCTTCAAGATGTTTCAGTGTTCTGAGCAGTTTGATCTTTTGGGAAAAGTCTGTGGCTCGCTTCAAAAGCAACTGGGGATTTAAAGATAGATTTCTCCCATCCTCAAATCCCATTTATAATTTGGAATAGATTCTCTGCTGATTCTTCGGCTGGATCAGTTGACATTCCATCATGCTCAGTATTGTTTCCAGTAGTAAGACAGATATCTTCAAGAAAAGTAGAAGTGATGCATGAGAGACCCTGTTCCTTGTCGACGGAGGCTTCATCAAGAGACCCATTTTCCTGGGTCTGGATGACTCACTTTAGAAACCATTGAAGACAATGGTCCTCAGTTGTTAATCTTACCACAGTGTTCTTCTATATCATGTTGAGCTTTTGTTTACCCTACTGTCAACTTCTAGAATGAATAAGAAGGAAAAAGAAATCTCACTAGGTATATCACCTAATATACCTATATCATGCTTTACTTTTCTGAGGACATCCCACAATGAAATGGTGGCACTAAACTATGAAAAATAAGGCCCACTGAATTCAGTAGCATTTATCACAGAAAAGTAAATAGTATAAGGATTGTGCCTAAGTAGTTTACGGTGGGAATTGTTTTCTGTAATTTTATGATCACGTCCTTTTGCCAGTATTATTTCAGCAAAATTGGTCTGAATCTGTTATTTAAGAGAAAAGTGACTCATATTCCCTTGTAAAGGTCTCATCCTAATTCTAGGAATGGAGGAATCCATCCGGATATTTTTATATATAGTTTCTTTGAATGCCATATTTTTAAAGACACTCCTTTTAGTGCATTTTTAATTAGGGAACCACACTGAAAAAGTTGGAGAAATGTAAATATCAGAAGATAATAATGTTCTAGTTCACACTTTAGTCTGAGAAGTATGAATTAAGTTGCTTTTTATTAAATAGTCAGCCAAACTGAATTTACCCTCATTTGTTCCAAATTCTTAAGGAACATACATTTTAAACATCTTTTAAATGAACACTAGTTTTATTTTATTTTCCTTCAACATTTTGAACATTTCGTGCATTTTTTTTTGAAAAATACAATCCGAGTCTTTGATTGGCTCTCGCTGTCTCACACATTCATCTCAGACCCAGTGTGTGTATTCTGAATACTTTCCATAGTCTGACCATTTGGCAGCCTTCTCCAATCTTCTGTGCTCAAAGGTCTCTTGGGTTCTTATTAATGCCTTCCAAAATGAATGAGGTGCTCAAGTGACAGTTCAGCCAACCTGAGGCTTTCACTTAGCTCCAGAACAAGCAGCACATAGGCAGCTGCACATTGCTGCCATTTCCCCTTCATACAGTGATGTCTCTCACTTCCCAACCAAGCGTGGGAAGAGGGAGTAAACAAGGAAGGAAAAACAGGCACAGGACGGCTTCTGGAATTCTTTCCGATCCCTTAATAGCAGCTCCGCTCTGGGTCAAGTGATTGGGGGTGGGCCCTTAATGGAGCAGTCAGCAGCATTCTAAGATTCTGCCCACCTGCCCCCCCCCCATAGGGATGCATCGGAGGAGTTTAAAATATATGGATGGGTGGGTGGGTGGGTGGATGGGATTGCTGCAGGCAATCAACCCCAGGCCAGATCTGGCCAATTTTCAGACGTAATATTTCTTTTGCCAGTTACTCTCCACATACAAAACTCAGTCTGGTTCTTTTCAGTTTTCAGAAAGTTGTTTTGCTAATGGACAAACAGACAGACTGAGTTCTAAGACCCTTTACATAATTTCTTTCCAACATTCTGTTGGGTTGGAAAGAATAAAAATGTAAGTTCTTGATTGTACTTCCCCATGTAGCCAAGCCACCTAGCTAATGTTTGCCAAGTCTAAGCAAAAAATCTTACTTGTGTCAAATAGCCAATATCAAAGTTTGAAAGCCAGTAGATTTTAATTCCTGCTAGATTTCACCCCAGGCTGAAGGTTTCCATTTCTGACCACCCCTCGAACCCAATCCCATTCTACCCTATGATCTTAATAAAAGTATTTTATTATTTTATTTTTTGAAATATAAAGGTTATACTATAGCTTAGTTTGGCTCATGCTAAACCATGGCTTTTCAAATAAACTGCAGTGGCTGGGCTTATTCAACTTCTTTAGCAAAGCTAAAGAAAATGAGTTTATGGCTTAGTGCAATGAGTGAAATACATCTCTGAATTGGAAATGCCTAATTGACTATTTGGTTGCCCGTTGGGCATAGAATCTATTTCTTGGCAGCCAGCTTGGCTACTAATGATGTGGTTTCTGCTTCCTCTCTTCTAATCATCAGTGAAGGTATTTTGATCCCCATCACATGATTGACCCTGTCCCCATTTTCCTATTTCTCCTTCTGTGTGAATTCAGTATTTACTGAAGAAAGACCAGTTTTGAACTCCAATATTTTAATACCCAGTGGAAAATGAATCATGTCACAGGATTAATTTAATTTGGATTTACTTAGAACTAGACATGCCTAGGACTTAGTGCAGAAAGGAGATGGATGTCATGAGCACTGATGGTGAGCAGGAGGGGGCCCCTATCCAGGGGGGAAAACGCATGCGTAGTAGAGAGAATTTGAGCAGTCATTCAAAGAGACACAGAACAGGCCCGCCTTGACTTTTGGGGTTTATCTGTATGGGTTTTCTCATGCTTCTTCAGTTTGGTAGGATTTTCTGTCTACTGTAGCAGTAATAAAACACTAGAGACCTATTCCTCATCTTGGCATGGTTCCTGCTTGTTAGGACAATGGCACGTGCATACCAATGCTTCTTCCCACACTTTCTCTACTCCTCTGAGATACACACGTAATGATCTTAGAAATCCATGGAGTCATAGAAGTTGAAAGGGGCCACTTGAGCTATTGAGTCCAGTCCTTGGCTCAGTCCAGAAATCTAAAATCAAGTTTTCCTGACAAATAACTCTCTTGCATCCCTTTGAACATAACCAGTGAAGGAAATCACATCACACCACCTACAGGTTTTGTTGTTTTTTAATTTGGCAGCCTATACATCTAAAGCTAAATATATAAAGCTCTGGATCATCCACTGTCAAACTGCTCCTACTGTTAGGGATTTGCTGGTTTTCTACTCCTGACATTCAGCTGCCCTCTGCTTTGCTGTAATTTCAGTCTGTTCCTCTGTGTCCTGCACTCTTGGACAATATTGATCAGGTCCTGACCTTTCAGCCTATTGAAGAAGGTTATCATCCCATCTCAGACTTCTCTTCTCAAGCCTAGACATTCCCAATTATTTCAGTCTCTCTTCATAGGACTTGGATTTTAGTCCACTTCTAAAAAATGCAAACCACTGAGAGACTTTAATAATTGATGGTATATCAAGTATATAAAATAAATGCATATTCAACCTTGTTGCTCTTTTTGAAGATAGGGACATTTGCCCTCCTTCAGCTGTTTGGCACTTCCTCAAATTCCTTCAGTACCCGAAGACACGGTTCATTTGGCCCTGGAGATTTCATCTCATTTAAGCAGATATTCCCAGACCACGTCTTTGTCATTCTCAAGCTTCCGTCCTGCCTCTTCATGCTGATCTTCACAATTCCTGGTGAAACATATCCCCTTGATGGAGAAGACAGGGTGAACTGTGGATTGGGTAGCTCTGTCTTTTCTTCGTTCACTGTTAGCATTTTGAGCTTTTTGCCATCTTCATTGAGCAGTTGGTATGCTGATTCTTTTCCTTTTATTCTGATCATATCCATATCATCATCATCATCATCATCATCATCATCATCATCATCATCATCATCATCATCATCTAAACTTGTATGCTGCCTGACTCTCAATGACTGGGCAGCTCAGAACAAAAAAATATCTACAACAAATATAACCAAAAAATAAGAGGAATCCTTTTTGTTATTCTCAGAAGGCTTTGTCAACCTCAGCTTATTCCGAACTTCAGTTTTCTAACACATTCTCTCTACAGGTCTGTCTTGTTCCTTGTTCCGACTTACCATTGCTCTGAGTTAATAAAAATCTATTAACTTGAAGTCCAACATGTTTATTTATTTATTTTATTTATCAAATTTGTCACCACCCATCTCCTCTGACCGGAGGGACTCTGGGTGATTTACAATATAGAATAAATATACAATAAAAATTTGAATAAATATATGATAAAATTCTAATAAAATCCCATTAAAACTAAAACAATTTCTTAAGTACCCCAGCTCATGTTTGTTTGACTACATTCATCTTTGTTTACCCCAAAATCAAGAATTGCTGTATTACACCATTACTTTCCCCCAAGTTGCTGCTATTTTCATTTAGCTTCCCTATTGGTTAGGATCATATCAAGGAAAATGGATCCCTTTCTGTCTTCTTCCACCACCTGAAGGAGGCAGTTGTGAGCAAGATACATCAGGAATTTCCTGGAAGGACCATGCTTGGTAGAATCTGTTTCCCACCAGAAGTTTGGATAATTAAAATCCCCCTCCCAACATTACTATTCTAAACTCTTTGAAAGATGGGAAGTTTAGTTTGCAAATCATCATCCACACCTTCTCAGTTGGATGAGCAATGGCAGCTACCACCAACAGTATTGCTTTTATTCATCCTTCATTTATTATACAACTACTAAGGCTGCAAAGTCTGGACAACCACAAGATGGCAACAAACAGTAAGGATTTTCTGTATGTCTTTGCTTCCATCTGGTGGCCATCGAGGGTTTTGCAGTCCATTTTTTGCAGCACATATATGGCAACCTATTTATTTTAAACCAGATGCTCTCTGTATTGTCATCAAATTCAACATTCACTTGGATTTCTGAGAGATCGTGGATACTTATAACATAACATGCAATCTTCAGGCTCAGACTGTGTCCTCATAAATAGTAGTTGTTTTTGAAAATGGGAGCCTACAATTTCCATGCAACCTTTTTGTATTAACATGTAAGTGCTTATATACAAATACCTGGAAATTTGTGGGCAGAATCTTTCTGTTTTAAGATTAGAGCTATTGGATAGGAATGGGTTTAGGAAGCAAATGTTAAAACATTCTCTGAGCGGTATTTCCAATCTGGAACTTTCCGGATATTTTAGACTACAAATAGCATTCTATGTAGTACAATCGATGGGTATGGATAATGGGAAATATACTCCCAATTATCTGGAGGGGCCTAGTTTACAGAAGTCTTTTAGAATAATTTTAGGCATGCAATTCTTTACTCACTTTCATGGAAGTGAACCCCACTGAACACAGGAGGACTTGCTTCTGAGTAGACATAGATAGAACTGCACTGTATATTTCTCATTATCACAACCTACAGAGATAACACAGGAGCTGCATTTTAACTGATGCTGATTTGCTGAATCATTCTCTAACACAGTTCACTTTTAACTTCTTCTCAAAAGAGGATTGCCTCATTTTCTTAAAATGATGGCTTTGAGGACTGGTTGCTAGAAAGGCAAAGTATTAAATTAACAAATAATCCAATATCTTCGTTTGATTTTTTTAGGTGGGCCAGGGACTCTTGGGAGACTTGAAAGAACAGGTTAAGGACAGATTGTCATGGAGAAAATCTATCTTTGTGGTCATAAGGAGTCAAAAACTACTTGATGGCACATGATCAATCATCAGTCAAAATGTGGACTCATTCACTCTGATGCGGATGTTCCTTTATAAGAATATATTCTCAGCCATGGCTTCTCAAGATTCCCAGGCTACCTGGGAATTCTGAGAATTAGTTTCAACAGATTTGGTGGGCACCACCTTGGGTCAGATACTTTCTTTTGCTTATTGGAATGAAAGAGATAATCAACTAGAAGTCTGTCATTAGAAATGGGGCATATGATCAGAAAAGGCATTGCCATCTCTTGTTGAGGCTGTAAGGCCAAATAGCTTTTCACAGTCATCTGAACCCACTCAGCTGACTTAGTGCTCTCTCCCCCATCCCACCCCCTCAGTTTTTACAAGCACATTGCTTTCAACCTACTGTGTTTCCCCCTGATACTTCTACTGCTGTGATGTCCTTAACAGACACTGACATGCAAAGCTCTGAAATAGAGGCTCTAGGGTACTTTATCTCCGGTTCCTGCAATAAGCAGTGACAGTCTAAGTTTTCTTCTCCACAAGCCACTGTTCACAGTGCTTTCATTAACAATCCCTGTGAATTAAGAGGCTTGCAGGGTGGGGGTAGGGGTAGCTGAGGGACAGGATAGCACCATGATTAGGAGGTAAAGATCATAATGAGAGGTGATGTCCCAACTATCTCCCGTGCCGTGGACATGGACGTATCTGGGCCTTTCCACATGGATGGTGAAAGACTGCTGAAACAGGATTTTAACCTTTGCATGTTACTTGTTTAAATTCTGTCTCAGGGCCAAGAGTGCAAGCATTTTTGTCCTGAAAGAGGTCTTTATTTGAAACCAACTAGAAAGAGAATAGGCTACTATGTCTGGTCTGCAGTAATAAAAGCCAACCACTAGGTGGCAGAAAGTATTTGATTTTTTTTCTGTCACTCTTTGTACCCTCTAGTGGCTGTCCACATTTTTGCAGCCCATATCTAATAGCCATACAGAGATTGATTCAATAGGAGAAGCTTCTGCTCACTGCAGCTACATACGAGGGAGAAATGTATAGTGTAGCAGTCAAGAAACAGAAAGCTTTCTCAAAAATATCCTCAGGCTTATGTGGGGTTTGGGGAACTTGCTCTAATGGTGGAAGAGATGGCATTTGGGTTTAAGCAAGTGGATCGATAGGGGGACATATAACTTCCTGAATCAGTTATGACTTGGAGTGGTCTGTAGGCTCCTGACTGGCTAGAAAATAAAATGAGACAGAGAGAAGAAAATCAGAGGGTTAAGATTCTCAGATCCTCAGGTCCTACGTAGACTGATGTATTCAATGAAAGTGACTGGCAAGAAATCCAGATCAAGGACAACATTTCTTCTTTGGGTAATTGGTTTTTTAAAACCCCTTTTTGCTACAGAGGTGGCAGCAGCCTCCCCCAGCCTGGTATATTCTAGTCATGTAAGGTTTCAATCCAATAATCTGCAGCCATATCAGGACCATCACAGACTGGACAAGGCTGGCCTGGCCTAGGAATCCCAGTACCTTTTCTCATCGTGGTCTTGGGAAGCCAAAAGGAAAGATTTGAAGGCAGTGGTGCTCTCCTCTGCAGCCCCCTCAGAGACACATTGCCCTTGAACCTGGGAGTTCTTGTAGATTCATCCTGTATAATACAGAGTTGTTGGATTTGCTCAAAGCCACGGTGTGTTCTTTAACAATGGATTGTTTAATAAGCCACATGACACCCTAAGCCAGAACCAGGCACAATGTGTGAAGTCAAAAATCTCCATGTACTGTATGTGTCTAATTTTTTCCTGAAATCCATGTAAGCCTGTGATGCAACAGATCTCTTCCACTGTATCTCAGCAAAACAAGTTCGTATTTGCCTAAACAGTCTGAAAAATCAGGTACTAATCTGTGTACTAATGGCCTCTATAGAGAGCTTTTGTAGGTAAATTGTTTTAGGAATCATCAATGACGCTGCTGCATTTGTTCATTAAAACTCTCTTCACTTCCCTTTGCAATGGCCTAGTTGGCTGTGATCTTTGTCACGTTATATCTGCTACTAACAGAACATTATAACAGTTGTGTCACTCTTTCTGAGCAATTTGTTACATAGCTGTCTTCATACTGTACCAGTAAGATGGAAGATACTTCACTTCCAGGTCTAGATATTTATTTGTAGACATGCTTTCCAGAGCATAATCCCTGACCTCAGAGGAGCAGTGAAGAAGAGACAAGGGGATGCCTTGGAGTTTAGAGAAGATTCTTGCCTTTACTGTAGGAAGAACACGAACAACAAATGCAAACAAACCATCTAAAAGCATGAACATTAGACAACTGTGATAGGTTCTGCAGAAGATGCATTAGATAAGCTTAGGTAATCCTTTCTGGTAGGTTATGTCTTTTTAAAATGTCAGTAAGTTATATACCTGTCTGCTCAGAAGTAAGTCCCACTGATTCCCATTGTGTATTGGAATGCAGCCTTATGTTTGCTTAACTTGGCAAATTAATATCCCAAGATTTTACTTTCGGGGGGGCAAAGTCATTGCTGAATCCAGGAGTAGGCAACCTGGGGTCCTCTAGATGCTTTGGACAGCCACTTCCATGAGCCCTACCAGCATGGCCAATCATAAGGCATTCTGAGATTTCTAAGCTCTTTGTATGAAGAATGGCTGTTTCTATGGCATCTAGACAGTCTTTTCTTAAAATGTGGGAATGCTGCCTAGCCTAGGGACTCCTGCCTATGGATCTAAGTATCATTCAGAAGCTCATTACCTTGCCTTTGAAGACTCTGATTGGATCACCCTAGCCTTATTAAATAGGCAAAATATGACCCTCTGGGAATCCAAAGAAAGCTTCCTAGGCTGATTGCTGTCTACTCTCTACATCAGTGTTTCTCAACCTTGGTAGCTTTCAGATGTGTGGACTTCAACTCCCAGCGTTATCTGGAGGGCTGACATTACCCATCTATGCTATAAATTGAGTGTAGATGACCAAAAGGCTTAAAGTTATATGATCTTTGCAGCTCCTACCAAGTGCATCACAGATTTCCTTTGGGGCCATTTTGACCCATGAGACATATCTTCAAGCTCTCCCAAGTGTACCTGAAGACAAGTTCATTAGCCCAATGACCACAACGCTGAAGCCTTTTCATATATTGATGCAGAAGCTTCTAGTGAATTAGAAATGAAGAGAATGAATGATATCATGATATGCCATTGGATATAAATTCATTAAAGAAAAAAATATTTACTGTAATACAGCTACTTATTTGCTGTTTCACTTAGGCCAGTGTGAAGACTGTCCAGTAATGGTTGGAGTTGCTGTTGATCTTGGAGCTGGGCATTTGGTGAATGGCTGTGGCTTGGAGAGGGATTAGGAGTAGCAAAGCCATGGGCCTTGTGGAAGAAGCCCCACAGAACGGACAATTGTGGGGATATGAGCAACTTTCCAATACTCAATCTTGCCAATGCAATTTGGTTGTGACCTGCAGCAGCACCTGCTGTTCCTCTAGGCCAGTGTTTCTTAACCTTGGCAACTTTAAGTTGTGTGGACTTCAACTCCCAGAGTTCCCCAGCCAGCATGGCTGGCTGGGAAATTCTGGGAGTTGAAATCCACACATCTTAAAGTTGCCAAGATTGAGAAACACTGCTCTAGGCTTTCCCACCAATTCACAAGTGTTGAAACTCCAGGTCGAGGTGCCTCTCCTGCACTCCCATAAGTGTGGTGGAGTCACTAGCACTGGGCTTTCAGATCCCCCTCAGTGCACGGCCTCCCCTCTGCTGAAGGCATGTCTGGAGGGCAAGGGAGCAAGGCCATCCTGCCAGGACCAGAATTTGCACTTCGAAACTTACCTGCACTCCATGCTGCTTCCACCACTCTTCTGGCTATGGCTTTAGATGGAGAAGAGCTGCTTGGCACTCAGGCAGGACAGGCGAAGGGGCCAGTTCCTCTCCAAGCCCCACATTAAAGTGCTGTCACAACCAGGGCTGGGGCTTGTTTTTTCCCACTTGCTTTCTCCCCTGCCCCAATGACCCAACTCTTTTCTATCCACAGGAGTTGAAGAGTGGGCCAGCCCTGGCTGTGATAGCACCACAATGTGGGGTTAGAGTGCAGCCACCCCTTGGCTTGCCCTGTCCTGACTCAGAGCTGCTTTTTCTCAGTGTAACAGAGGGTTTGAATGAGACCAGATTGCACAGTCTTCTCCTGCTGTACAAATGAGGTGCTTTCTCTGGATCTGGGCCTCTGGCAAGCTGGGCCCTCCTTTTTCCTTCCTTCTGGTTTTCTTCAGTCAGCTGTTTGGTTGGCTCTTTCCTCACCTCTGATACCTCCTGAAATGGCAGCAAGTAATACTACCTTCTTTGGGGATCATCTTCAAAGTCAAGACAAGCATGTCCCATCAGGCTTTCCCATTCCTGAGTATTGTTGCAGACCCAGGAAAACTCTTGGAGGTTTGCCTGAAGCCCATGGGCCATGCATTTGAGACCCCTACTTTAGTATGACTCTACAACAGGCCCCACTTATTTCTATTTCTTGATCTCTTCCTACTGCCTCTCCCTAAGCTGCTAATACTAGGAGTTGTAGTCCCAACACATCTGTAAAGTATCAGTTGGGGAGTTTTCTACATCATTAACTCAATACTTTCATATGGTCAAATGCAACATTTCTACTATGGCCGAACGCTTTCTCAGGTTTTTTCTGACCAATCTCACTTATTTGCGGCTGGAGATAATGAAGCTTTTCGTGGTTGCCCCCATTAGTTGTATAGGAGATGTCGTAAATCCACTGAGAAATTTTGGTAGCTGGCAGTCTTAAAAACCAAGTAAGTGAATTAAACATCCCGTTGCTGTTTCAGTCTTACACTGTTGTTTTGTGATGATGGCAATAGCAATAGTGGTAAGATTAGAATATAAAATGCAATGAACTCCCACACAGTCTACAGGCAATCTGCTGAAGCAGTGCTGTGCTTCTTCCTCTTACGAATACCAGTTAGGAGTCAACAGATGAACCTGATGGATTGTGGGTTCAAGGAGCAATTCTGATATCTGAGCTCCTGTGGGGAAGCTAAACCTGAGCAATCTCCATTGACAAACAATGAGAGCAGTGCTGGCTGCTGTTAACCTGCAAGGCAAAGTCCTTTTCCTTCAGAAGCCATTTCAGTGAAATCCATGGAATTGGGCTCCAAGTAGGGTTGGGCTGACAGGCTTTGATGAGTCAACATTTCTCTTGGGAACTATATGTTTCCACATACTATAGGCTATCAATAATGATAGCAGGGGGCTTGCAATGAAAGTCAGTGTGTCTTTTTCATATCTTAGCATAGTTTGCTTGCTTGGAGTTTGTTAAAGAAGTCTTTTCCATATGAAGGCAATGTGAAGTGAGGGTTAGAAATAGGTCTTTGGCATGCACTATATCGTGATTCACGTTGTGGTCATGTCAATACTATAGACAAGTAGATGCCAAGGACTAAATCAGCTACTTTTTACTCACAATGCACATGCTTTACCACTGAGCTACAATCTTTCCTATTGAGTTAAAACCTCACTTCTGCAATAATCTGCCCATTGTTTGGGTAGGATGAATTCTAGAGCATCTTTTGGCTGAGTTCACATATAGCACTAAGCTACAAATATGGCTCGTTCGGTTTTGGCTTGGCATAATGCGTAAAGCAAATTATTGTGACTTGTAAGCCTTGATGTAGCTTAGTGCACAGTGCAAGCAAGATCTCCAGCTCACTTGTTCAATTAACCATGGTTAAACAAGCCATGACTTAATGCAATATGTGAATGCAAAAATAGCAAGCGTCAGCAGAGATGGGCATAGGCTGACTCCAATGCTGTACTCTGCTTAGGATTTAGCTTTTACTCTGGTGTAGGAAGTGTTGGCACAGAAATACCTGTCCCATTCTCAAAACAGCTTTCCAATTTGGCTCAGACTAGAACATGTTTTTCTTCGCAGAGTCCTGTGGTAGTTCAGCACTGAGGTGAATTGGCAGGAAAGCCTAGAGGAACAGCAGCTGCTGCTGGAGGTCATGACCGAATTGCATTGGCAAGACTGAATATAGGAGAGTTGCCAGTTTCCAGTAGAATACTTGGTGAGCCCAAGATGTGAGCGCTATAAATAAAATTACTAAATCATCCACCCTCCCTGAGTGATGTTGCACCAAACTTTAGAAAGATGCAGAAGGCTCTTTTTTCACTTTATGCAATGCTGCTAATCATGTATAATGCACTCAGTGGGAACTATACAGAGAATAATTTAGGAAACCATGAATGCTTCTAGAGCAGTCTTTCTTGACCTTGGCAGCTTTCAGATGTGTGGGCTTCATCTCCCCACGTCTGAAAGTTGCCAAGATTGAGAAACACCGTTCTAGAGTATGGGAGAGAAATCCAGGCTGTGGAGTCACTTAACTTTTGCATGTTTTAATATTGTTGCACTGTCACTTGTGTGTTTTTCTAAATAAGTCAGAGAGGTGACAGCAACTACCCCCCTCTCTCTACATAAAAAATGTTATATATGATATATAACTCAAGAGTGTTGACAGGATACACATCTGGCTGAAGCACAAGCTGTTTCCATAAAATCTCATCAGCCAAGACAGAGAGCCTTTCCTTTTTTGTTGGCAATATCACAGCAGGCTGCTTCTCTTCCTGCTTCCAGGCACTCTGTAAGAGTGGCCAGTTCTTCAATTTCCATCAAGCCTCCTGCAGGGGACACCAGCACACACAGCCCGCTCTCTAAGCTCCAGGAGTTTCCCATCTCAAGAGGTCATGATGGCCCCAGCACAGAGGGCTCTGAAAGAGGAGAAGAGACATTCTGTGCCTAAAACTCATGACGACAATATCTTACCTCCTTATCAGAGGGGCAGAATTCACATCATGCAAAGCCATCATGGGATTTATTTGGTTCTGGTTTAGTATGTTGTGTGAACCTTCTCATTATGGTTTATAACCATCTTTATGGCTTAGTGTGATGTGTGAATGTACAGTCTATTCAATACTGTAGCTTGTTTAGTAAAATCCAATTAAGCAAACCATGTTGAGCCTGGTTGCTTAATTGAACACAATATTTTCTTCTCAGCAAGTCGCAAAGAACTGGAGTTTTGCAAAATATGCTTCTGTTCACACAACACAGCTAACCCAGTAAGGTAAAGATTTAGCTGCTGCATTCAAAGGACATGCGAAGCTATATTACTGTTAACTTTGCTTGGGTGGGTGGGGCTTATCTGATGTGCAACCCCAATGCTTTTGTTAATTTAGGATGTGATGCATTGTGTGAACCTAGAAAGTAGGTTAAATGAGCAACCAAGTTAATCACATTGTGTAACTGGAGTCTGTATTTTGGTTGTACCTGCTTATAGCTGCATGTCAGTCTACCTGGAAGCTAGTTTTCTAGCAGTTCATTCTTAACACTGTGCCATGATTACTAATGTGGTTAATATGCTCATGATTTCTTATCTCCTAAATACTGACATTGTTTTTGCCATTACAAAAAAATCTCAAAAAAACCCTGTCCTCATCTGAAATTGATGTTACCCCCCCCCACTTCCAGTTGCCTCTCTGCCCTATTAAACTATTCTTCTTTTGAAATAGTGTGGATTGTTTCTGCTCCAAAGGCTTGGTTTAACCCTGTTTTCCCCATTTTTTAAAATTAAAATAGCACTGTTACAACAGTCAGCATTTCTTGTAGGTCTAGAGTATCCTTCCCCATCAGGGTTCCCCCATTTGGGATTACAATGCCCATGATTCCCAGTCATCAGATTATAGCTCTGGAAGGAGCTTGGTTGAGAATGGCTGATCCCCCAGATGACATGGGTTTTCAGTTCCAAGAATTAGCAGTTGCAGATCTACTCAGCACATCTGGAGAACTGCAGGCTGGTTTGGCTTCACTAAAATAGGAGGGGAAAGAGGAAACCGTTACAGTGTTTACCAGATACACTTTACCAGATGAGGGAAAGATCTAGCAGATGTATTCACACAATATCCTAATTTTGGCTAATGTTAAACTAGTGTGTCTCTGTGTTTTCTGGCTTTGCATGCCGTGTGAGCCCAGTCTGTTTCGTTAGTTAATTGTTCAATGTATTGTGAGAACCCAGAGTATGGGCTGGATTCAGTAATCACAGAATCCTAGAGTTGAGAGGGGCCTTACAGGTCATTTGGTCCACTTTCCAGCTCAGTGCAAGATCCAGTAGAGCCTCTCTGACAGATGACCATCCAGCCCGTTTAAAGATCTCCAGTGAAAGAGAATTCTCACCTCATGTAGCAGCCTCTTCTACTGGCTTACAACTTGGAGCAGTGCTTCTCAGCCTTGGCAACTTGAAGATGGGTGGACTTCAGCTCCCAGAATTAAGTGTGCTAGGCAATTGCAGCAACCCATGTGGGAGACCAATCAGATTTTGTTTGAACTTCTGCTGTGTGGGCTGAAGAAAACCCACCCTCCCCAAAATGCTTTGTGTAAGTTCTGCATGGGATTATTTTTGCCTCCATCCTTTTCTCAATAGTTCAGGTGATGCTACCATTAAAGACAAAGATTTTTTCCTGCAGTTTCGTAAGTGTGAAGGCAGAATTTTAGCCTAGTTCTTGTGCTCAAAGTTATGAGGCACAGGGAAGGGCTGCCCTTGGAAATGAACATCTTTATGTTGCTGTAGCTGCTAGCAGTGAACAGGGAAGTGCAGGAGAGCTGTGGGGTTTTTGCCCCCTCCCTTGCTAATCTCTTTCCCCTACCTGGGGGCTTTGGGTCTGAAATTCCCATGGATGTTTTAGAAAATAATTCCTCCCTCACCTCCTCCCTCCATCCCTGGTTCAGTTCTCTTTTTCCAGGAGGTGGCTGACTATGATCACTTAGGCTTGGATGAATCATCATGATTTGTGAGGCTGGGGGGGAAATGGCTGGAAAAGAAGGAAAGGCAAAGATGAGAAGAGGCTCAGCTAGCCGTTGAGGGCTAGGTTTCTCCAACACTGTTAATTGGGTCAGTAGTGCATTGTGTGGACCCGTTAATACAGTTCTCACTTTGCAACTCCCTAAAATAATGCATCATGCGACATGCTGGGCTTGAGGAATCCAAGGCTGGAGTTAAAATTGCTGGAAGAACATTAACAATCTCAGATATGCAGATGATACCACTTTGATGGCTGAAAGCGAAGAGGAACTGAGGAGCCTTGTGATGAAGGTGAAAGAAGAAAGTGCAAAAGCTGGCTTGCAGCTAAACCTCAAAAAAACCAAGATTATGGCAACCAGCTTGATTGATAACTGGCAAATAGAGGGAGAAAATGTAGAAGCAGTGAAAGACTTTGTATTCCTAGGTGCAAAGATTACTGCGAATGCAACCTATAACTAAACTCATCAACTGGGGTAAAAGTTAGGGATTCACATGAGGTCATGATTTTATGCAGAAGTCATCCCTAATTATATGCCACAATTTGGCTCTGTGAACCCGATAAGTTAAAGAGCTAATCGTTCTATGTATGCAACATGCTGACTGACTGAAGATTGATTGAAACAGATGGGCGTGTTTAGTCTTTAGAAGAGAAGACAACAGAGAGATATGATACCATATGATACCTATTATTAGATAACCAAAATGTTTTTATGGAACAGCTCTCTTGTACTCTTTCACTCCAGAGGCCAGAATTAGAAGTAATGAATAAAAATTGCAAGAAAGTTGACTTTGACTAAATGTTACCAGAAACTTTCTAACTGTAAAAGGGGAAAAGACAGGGGAACAAGGTATCTTGGATGTTGATGGAAGTATTTAAAGAGGTTAGACTAGTGTTTTTCAACCTTGGCAACTTTAAGAAGTGTGGACTTCAACTCCCAGTTGCTGGCTGGGGAATTCTGGAAGTCCACATATCTTAAAGTTGCCAAGGTCATGTGACATCGCACTTTACAACTGCATCGCTTAGCAATGGAAATTCCGGTCCGGTCCCAATTACTGTGGTTAAGTGAGGACAACAGTACCTGTATGAGGGTTGTGCATCTTGTAGTTCCTGCTCTGCCTGCAGCCTCATTGCTCCCTTTTTGCAGCCCATTGCCAAAAGCTGACAGCACAGAGGCAAGCTTTGATAGCAGCCCAAAGTATACACTTCCTTACAGAAACATCTGCCACCATAATGTTTTTAAAGAAATATGTTGAAATATGAACCAAAACAGCACTGCATTTTTAAAGCAGATCTTACCTCTTTCTTCGTATAAATAATACTGCTGTCAAGATACTACTGAAATTCTGCCCTTCAAGCTGTGAAAGGAATGACCTTCCTAAATCATGAAGCATTCATAGTATCTGTCCTTTGCCAAGGTTACATTTATTAGATGTGTCTTTTTGAGGATATTCTCAGAGTCTTGAAGCCAGCTACAAGACTAACCAGTAGGACTGTGAATGTCTCCCCTCTAAAACTAAGAATGAACGTAGAGAAAGAAAGAAAAGAGGTGGGAGGAAGAGCCTCTCTAAAACCTGAGAAATATGGCTTGCTTGAAAGAAAAAAAACCAGTGTTTTGTCTGTATGAGAGGAAGAGACACCAAAGGCCACATTTGTAGATGAATACCATGCATCTCAGATCTTTGCTGATGAGACCCAAGACGTGGAACAAGCCAATTACCTGTATCCAAACTCTGAGGGGAATCAGCTTTGTAATGCAGCTCCAGTTACCTTCACGTGTGTGGGATGAGCTTTGAGCAATAGGAGGGATGTTGTCAGCCCTGCGAGGTAGACCAGACCTTACTGTCTGGTCAAACTGTCAACTGAGAGAGGCAAGGACAATACAGGGCAGTCCCTCCCATATGGGAATGAGCAAGTGACCACAATGCCATGACCACAATGCCATATAGGTCAGGACTACTCTTACTGGAAGAGCTACAGTAACAGAATCTTGCAAGCCTGAATGTGCTTCCCCCGTCCCTCATTTTATCTTCATGTGAACCAGGGAAGGGCTTGTCTTAATTCTTAATAAGAATTTTATTAGGTTTCAAGCAAAGATGAAAGCTACAGAAAAACAAAAAAAAACCTTCAAAGGGAAAAAAACTAAAAAAATGTGAAAACACAAGAGAAAAGTTTTTCAAAGTTACAAAAAGAGGTGACTTCCAACTTTTAACAGCAAGGATATACCAAAATTTCCATAATCAGTCCCTTATTCTATATTTAACCAAAATCACATTATTTCTATAAATCATTCCATTGGCACATTGTAAGAATCACGAAATACAGTTATTCCCTCCCCTTATATTAAAAGGAAAAAAAATTTTTTTTATAAACCTCCTAAACAACTTTCCCCCCAAAGGGAAAGTTATTTAATTATTTCCTTCCTACTACTATTCTATACATTTCTGTCTACTATAATAAAAATCAGACTAAAAAACATAAATTGTCTGCCATTATACTTGATAATAGAACAATTTTAATAATCTTAATCATATTAAACCTGCAAAGTTTTAGCTGGATATCATCAAGGGTTTTGTTGAATTTTTTTTTAAAAAAATATTCCTCTGCAACTGTTTTAAGGCAGAGTTATGGGTGTGAGGACAATCAACAGACTCCAATTTGTCCAGGAAAAAACTTTTTAAAAAGTTTTGTTGAAATTCTGACTCGTTCCAACTTAAAAACAAATATGTTCAAATACTGTTTTAAAAGCAAGCTCTTACTCCAGAGTTGCTGGGAGTTGGATGGCATATAAATTATTGTTGTTGTTATTATTATTACAGGTAGTCTTCGCTTAGCGACTCCTTTGTACAGCAACCGTTCACCATTATGATGGTGATGAAAAAGTAACTTAGCAACCAGTCCTTGCATTTATAACCTTTGCAGGTCTGTAAAGCGAAGGAAAGCTAAAGCTAAAGATAAGCACAGTCACAGTTTCACTTAGTGACCACTTTGCTTAACGAGTTGCTGGTCCCAACTGTGGTTGCTAAACAAGGACTACCTGTATCATCATCATCATAGATTCCATGATCTCTTTCTTTTCTGGGTTGGCAGGCTTGTTGGAATGGCAGACTAGTAAATTAGTCTCTGCTGCAAATATACATTACATCCTTCTTATGTAACATGTTTTTAAAAATATGACAAGTATGCTTGTTTTCACTATTGCATATTATAATATATTCTGATATGAGAAGATGGTCTATTAGTATTTATTTGGTATGCATTTATAGCTGAGTGTAGTACAAGACCTATTCCTCCCACCACCACCACCCACATACAACACAGCAACCATCCCATTAGGAAGGTTGGTCTGAGAGAGAGTGACTGGCCCAAAGTCACCCAGGGAGCTGCTGTGGTCGAGGGTGAGCCAGAACTTGGATCCCTCTGCTCCTAGACTTAACTCCTTACCCACTACAGCACACCAGCTCTCTAATGACCGCTCTGAATATATGTGTATGGATAATAGACCAGCAGCAAATGCACTACTTCACATATGCAGCAAGGAAGAGCCGCTCAGTACAAAATAGATAGGTAGCTAGCCGAAGAGAAACAAAGAGGTTTGGGGGAGGAAGTAGGAAGAGTGAAAGAGGAATAAAAGGAAATGAAAGAGGGGACTGAAAGAACTTAAGAACTGCAGACTGTACTAGCAACTAAATATATAAATATATTAAATATATAATATTGACTTGGGAAAAGCCAAGAATTGTGTACGAAAGAGCAGACCAGATTTAAAAAGAGTATTTAATAAATCTGAGCCTATTTCTGTCTCCCTCCGAGTGAGCCCAGCAAAATGAATTCTAGCAGAAGAATAAGCCACAAATAGCAAAGGAGCAATGCTCACAGGCTGTCTGATGGGCAGGGTTTGTAGACATGTTAACATTGCTCAGTTGGCTACTTCTGTCAGTATCAAAAGAGAGGAAGCTCCAGCCACACCATTCAGCCCCCTCCCAACTGCTGTTCACATGCAGAGAGAAAGTTGCCATTGTGTTTTAAGACTTTGGAAAGCCAGAAAATCCATCAAATCTCTGAATCATGTCTGAATCTCTCCAAAATGATTTCAAAGCACTTGATTTTATGCCGCAGATCAATTTAGGATTCAATTTAAAGATTCAGTATGAAGGGGTGATTTAACTACATTTTCTTCAAACTGAATTGCCCCTTCAAAGCATCACACAGTCTTAGTCAACATTCCATGTGTTTCTTCATGAGATGAAGGGGAATCTAAATTCCAGTAGAGTCTAAGTTTGTTTGAGAATTGCATTGGGTAATTCTGCTGGTCATCTTAAATTAATGAAACTTTTTCTTCTGATTGTACTTCTGCATTGGCTGTAGGAGTTGCCTGGAATAAAACTGGGACAAAACAAGGAGAGTTATGTGACGTATATTTTCATCTGTTCAACTAAGGATAACTCCATTGGAGGTCCATATAATTCCTTGATATTTTCTTCCAGCTAAGCTCAACTGCTATGTTTATCTCTTTTGAAGAGCAACAATAGCATCTAACAGCATATCTACCTTATTTGCCCCATCCCATATTTTTTGTTCAGCTAATCCTTATTCCAGAGCTGTAGGCCAGCCTTCCCCAGCCTGAGGTGTTAGTCAACTTTTGCAATCTCATCGAGGATCGCTGAAAGCCACACTGATTAGGGATTTTGAGAGTTGAAGACAAAAACATCTGGAAAGTACCCAAAGCAGGGAAGGCTGCTTTATATTCCTTGCAAATCTCTTGCTCCCTAAGATATCAGTGCATTTGAACAGCACATATAAAATCTGATTTCCTCCAGGCCAGTCTAATGTACATTTGTACATAATCTCGTTCTCTCTTCTTGTGGGAGTAGAAAGGGAATATAAATAATTTTTTTTTCAGCAGATGCTGCTTCTACATGAATCTCATTATTTAGCTTCGTCCCCTGTTACATGATGGTGAATACCTACTTACTACTTGGGATGGGTAGAATGAGGTAGCCATATTTACCCCTAGCTTTATTTTTTCATTCCAAGTTTCTTTGGACCTTATATTTGTCAGCTCTGTCACATACTGTTGGCATTTCTCTGTGTAATCACTCCTCAGAGAATGATGATTTGGGTTTTTTTAAAAAAGGCAAAGGAATGCATTTGATTCAGAGCATTTTAACACGTGAGGCCGGCCTTCCATAGTTGTGGATTCTGTATCCCTGCTACAGCTTGTGATAGCACCACCCCCGCCCCCCCTCCAGCAATTATGCTTAGCAAACAGTGACCATACTCATGGTCACTTGTTCTCTGCATGAATGTATCTGGTCCTCCATAGAAATAATTGTTACCCATGGCTATACCCTTCCCATTAACAGACCCAACACCACTGCCAGCAAAATTACCTTATTCAAATATCTCTAATTTAAAGCCTCCGTTTTTGCTTGCAGAAATGTGACTTTCCACTTTGGGCTTTCTATAATTAATCATAACATTTTTCACTGAATAAAGAGGTTCTTGGATCAGTTGTCTTCCATATTCAAATTTACTTTTTGTTTGGTTCACTTTGCATATAGGCTGTTTAATTAGCTGTTGCAGAAAATATATGGGTTTCTAATTAGTGCAATTTGTAAGTAAGAAAGCAGGGTATGTATACTAACTAATATTTTTGGATAAAGCCACAGGGTAAATGGGTGTGTCTTCTCCTTTACTGCTACATAATACTCAGCACAACCTTACCAGCTGGAGAAAGAAAGTAAATGTATCATAGCAAGCCATCAGGCAATCATGGTGGAATAAGGTCATGGTCCGAATAAAAATGTAAATGAAACCATTTAAGAACTAATACACATGCACATGTTTCTACTTATATTGCCAGCAATATTTTTCCCATTCAGAAAAATAGGCAATAGCAAAATCATTGGTCCTCACTAATGATCCACATCATCTTTCCATTTTCATCAAACTCGTGTTACAAGCTTCCATTGCCACTGACCTTTTAAAAATCCCTTTAGCTGCCTGGTGTGAACTTAATGTTAATGTTGCAATTTAATAGAAGCCATAATACATAGCAAGACTGGTGTATAACAAATTAGCATAGCGGCAGTTACCATAGGGAATCACAGGCTTATCTCCATGCTATTGATGGATATTGTTTCATCAGCAATCCATAACTCATGGATTTCTTTGCAAGGATCCCACCATTGAACAATGTATAGATTTTCATTTCTGGATTTTGAAATGATCCACCAAACATTCCAAGGGGTATTAGGTATTCTTGAACACCATTCGTTCTTGGTAGAGTACATCCCAATGAGAATAAAACTCATTAGTTCTTGGCAGACCATATCCTTAGCTTCAACACAGGGCTTCCCCCCTTCTCCTGCAATTGCACATACATAAGTGGATTCAGCAGGGAGTTGGTTCTACATAGGAAATGGAACAGCTTTCACCACCATACCTGAGGACAAGAGATTAACTTAGGGGTACAAAGTAAGCTGCATATCACAGACCTTTCTATCCTCCAACACCACATTGTGGTCACCTTGCTTCTGAAGATGCCACAGTTGCTGGCAAAATGTTGGGAAATCTGCTGTCTAGACCATGGTTGCTAAAGCCTGAAGCTCAACACTGTCTAAATATGAATCTGTAAGACAAATAGACTTTACAATCAAAATTGAAAAGAGCCAAAGCTTTAAAGTGAATAGGTTTATGAAATGTTTGGTTTGTTAGAACAACAACCAACTCCCCCACCCTCAATCAAAACATCACCTGGATAGTATTTTTATTGGAACTAGTAAGCAGTTATAAATAGCCAATAAGGTTGTAAATTTTTTCTTCAGGCAGGATCAAGGGTGTTATTTAAATTAGGCAACAACTGGTTCCAGTGATATTTTATCATAGTATAAAGCTCCTTGACACCCTACTTTCTGTTTTACAAGGGGTTTCTAAATCATGCACCAACTTCATTTTTAATCCATGATTTTTAAAAAATATGTTCTTAACATTGGAGGTAAAAGTTGAGTGCTGAGTTTTTGGAAAACCAAAGTTTTCAAAATCTTGTACTTTGTAGTCACATCTAGATCTGTGGGAGGGAGTCCTTCTACTCTTTCAATACCCCAACTTCTCAGTAAATAGTAATCTGCAAACTCTGGTTCTATTTTTGCTCTTTTCTTGGAGGACCAAGACAAAAAAGTTTGATTGATTGGTTGATTATGTACCATCAAGAATTTGACTCCTAGCAACCACATAGATAGATTTTCTCCATGACGATCTATCCCTAACCTGGTCTTTCAGGTCTTCCAACAGTATACTTATTGCCACTGTAACTGAGTCCATCCACCTTGCTAAGAGAGGTTGAGAGATACTTTATTCAACCACCATCTTGTCAGGACTGTAGACAGTTGCCTAAGCCAGCAATCAACATTCCAGCAGATCTGAACTAGGGCTCTGCTGGCTTCCTTGTTTCTACTTCCCTCTACAAGGGAATGTGCTTGAGAAAGAAGCACACTCCAGCCCAAGTATGTTTACTGGGAAGTAAGCTCCCATGCTTAATGGGAAGTAAGCTCCCATGCTTGCTGCTAGCTAAGCTGAAGTGATCATATCAGCCAGAAGCAATAGAACTGCAAAATATGTATTAATTTTCTAGACCAGCTTCTGATTACATAATGGAGATCAGTGAGCTTTGAACCTCTTCCTCTCCCATTCTTTTCTCTCTCTTAACGTGTAATGTAAAGAAGCAGACACATTTTAGAAAGAGCAGTGGTTAGATCTATGCCCATCAGCAAAACAGATCAGTATAGCTTGTACCTTGAACAGGCTGTAGGTGATGTATATTCTTAAGGTTACCGAATGTACTATGGCACCTCTATTTCCTTCCAGCCTTCAGTGAGTCAAATCTTCTATTCTTAGCCAGCTAAATTTCTCTCAGTTCCTGTTTCCAACTAAGTCTTCAATTTGTGAAATCATAATCTTCCACTCCTTTTCCCTCTCTCTCTTCCTGTGCCCCACATCTTGCTAGAGAATGTGCATGAACTGTTTGCTTCCCACCTGACTGCAGGAAGAAATAATCAACAAAAGATGAGGTATAACTTACCAAAAAATGTAACATTCAGTTTGCATGAACCAGACTGAAGTAATTAGATAACATTGTGGTTGATTTTTTTTTTCAAAGAATGTAAAAGAGTAGTGCTGGTTGTGGTGTAAATAAAGGAAGACATGATTTCAAAATCAAAATATAACTTTTTATAACCGCCCACAGTCACGCTTGAGTGAGATGGGCAGTGACAAAATTTGAAAAAAAAAATAAATAAATAATAGATGGGATTGTTGGAGAAGAACCATGTTATGCGTTTGTACGAGCCTCTTCCACCTCCAATTAAATGTGGTCCTTACTTGAAAGTGATTTTTGGAGAACCACCTAGGGTAGCCTGTTCTGTTTTTATTGTGGACAAGAAGAAAGGTTATAAATGTATTGGGAATCTTTCCCAGCCTGTTACCTTCAAAATGCATTAATAATTCAACTCATAAAATTCCTATGTATGTATGTAAGTATGGCAACCGTCCAGGGTCCCCCGAGTGGGGGAGATGGGTGGTAATAAAAAGATGATAGATAGATAGATAGATAGATAGATAGATAGATAGATAGATAGATAAATAAATAAATTTAGATAGCACCAAGTTGGAGAAGGATAAAGTACTGAGTAAGATATATACGTGCATATACATTTCACCTACCTTTATAGCTTCTTTTACAACTCAGCTGCTTCTTTTATTACTGTGGCTTGGCTTAAGCATTTATACAGATGGATCATCCTAAATCTTACTTGCTTTCTTCTGTCCTCTTCTAACTAATATACGTGGATCTTCTCCAAACTGATTTGACTGTAAAGCCGCAACTAAAGATCCCACAAGTATGGGAGCATTTCCATGTTCCTGAGGATGCCAGTGCCTCTGATTCATTGTATGTGCTTGAGGCAGTATGTTGTGAACTTCCATAGGGGTTAGGGAGATGCAGGAGTGAAGATTGCAAAGACTGTTGATAAGGTCAGCCAGAGCCTGAAGGAACCCAGCAAAACTGTCTGGGATGTACAGTATTTTGCTGTTGTTGTTACTCCACATAGAGCAGCTTTCTCCAACTTGCTGCCCTCCAGATATGATGGACTTCTGGCTATTCTGGCTAAGGATCATGGGAGATGAAATCCAGCATATTTGAGGGGGTAGCAAGTTAGATATTATAGAAAAAAGCAAAGAGCACAGTTTCAGGAGTTTCAAGCACATTCATATCTGGATACTTCAGTGTTCTTAAATTGATCCTCAAGCATCTTTCAGAATTATTTGGAAGATATTTCTAATTTGATTTTATCTTAGATTAAGCCGGACGTTAAGATGGGCTTCATTATACAGTGCAGGTGGGTTTTTTTAAGATCCCAGAAACAATATCACCTCACTCTCAATCCCCAGTTTTCCAATTCAGACAGAAGCTACTGCAGCCCTGGCAAAGCCATGTGAGTTTATATCTGTATTTCTTCCCTTTCTTTTTCTCCCTCTTGCTGCTGTTTCTGCACTCCAGCAAGCTGAGCTAATGTCTCTGGTTCTGTCTGGCCACACTGTGCAGGAAAGCCAACTGCAATGCATACAGGGAGAAAGACCACCAAAATATCACATAACTAGGACACCCAGAATCTTAAACCTTCCTAATGTGCCACATCCAGTGTTGGGGGGTTGGAAGTTTGAATTTCTCCATTGGAGATTCCATTGGAGTTGGGCAGCTAATAAATTCAAACAAACAAACAAGCAAATAAATAAAGTGGTAGCAGTGGAACACTGAATAGTATTCAGCTGCACTCAACTAGCTGTTTGCAGCCATGCTGGCTCAGAATTCCAAAAATTGCATTCCCAGCAAGTTTGCAAAATACCAGTTTGAGGAAGACCAAAGCCTGATCCGCTTTACCAACAGAGGAATCTGTTTTCTTCCCTTTAGATGTGTTGCTAATTCTTTTTCTGAATCAAAATTTCCCAAGGTCTTAATTCAAAGGATCCAGGGTGCTTGTTCAGACACTGTGTTGATATGGGCTTTCTTGTTAATGCGGTCACGGGTTCAGTCCGACCACTGGTACAAATCCCCCAGTGGGACACTAAAATCATTATCCTGTGTTTATAGACATGAGTATTAGTCCTGCTGAACAAAATGGATCTTACTACAAAATAAACAAGATGTGGAATAATAGATTTAAGTTACAGGAAAGCAGATTCCAGCTAAGTGTTTGAAAAATCTTCCTAACAATAATAGCAGTTTGACAATCAAACTGATTATCCAGAGAGGTAGTAGACTCCCCTTCATTGGGTGCACTCAAGTGGAAAATAGACAGACATCTATCTGGGATGCTTAAATTTGGATTCCTGAATAAGGGCTTGAACTCAATGGCATAATTGGCTCCTTCTGATTCTCTGCATAGGTTTGGACTCTTGGTCCCTAACCCTAGATTTTATCCCCCATCTGGAGATAAATTCTATCAGCTGAACTTTTTTTTCTAAGTAGGCATACATACAGTATATTAAGTTCTGATTCATTAGGTATTAATCTGCTAACAACCCAACATCATTTAATGGATTTCTATTAATCTGTTGTCCAGCTTCCATTGAAAGCTAATGACAGCCTTTGACAACTGACTTCTATTCAGAAATTAGCCAAGTGGAATGTGTTAACATTCACAGTTTCCTTAATGCTTGTTTTCACTCTGTTTACTGTGTTTCACATTGTGTTAGCCTTACGCAGCCTGGTATCCTCCAGATGTGATGGGATTTTCAGAATTCCCAGTTAGCATTAAAGAACGCCAAACTGGAAGAGGCTACATTATACAAAGTGTGAAAAAGAGAAAGCGGGGAGGGATCACTGAAAGGTGTAAGGGAAATCAGCTACAGGTAGTCCTTGTTTAGCAACCACAATTGGGACTGGCAACTTGGTCATTAAGTGAAGCAGTCACTTAAGTGAAATCGTGACTGTGCTTGTGATCTTACTTCCTTTCCTTTGCTTTACAGACCTGTGAAGATTGTAAATGTGAGGATTGTTCATAAAGTTACTTTTTCATCACCATCGTAACTGCAAAGGGTTGGTAAATGAGGCAGTTACTAAACAAGGACTACCTGTAATAAGATAGATGGGTATCTCTGCTTTGATGACATATATGCTGGCCTTATATGTGTGGTTTGCCATTTTCATGTGGAATCCTTTTTTTCCTACCCTAACTCTTCACTATTTTCAGTAGTTATTGCTCTGATTTATTTAGAACACTATACATTTCAGTCCTGACTTCAGATTCATAATTTGACACTGTCAGATGCATCACTTGACTCTGTCAATTGCATGGTCCCTATCTAGGTTCTAGTTCCTTTTAGATTAGGAGTGCAAAATTTTGTCCAGGCTCAAACTGCCCTTGAGTGTCATGCCATATAAGCAGTGCTAGGAAAAAGAAGAAGGAAGAGCCAGGGCAAAAGTTAAATGTTATTTATTTGAGTTTCAAGTGAAATACAATTATATTAAATTACTTAAATACCATTAATATAATCCCTCCCTTTATTTTTAATAATTTCTTTTTTCTGACTCATTAAAAATTGAAATTCGGTGCCAAGTCTTAGAGTAGCCCTAGAGAATCTTGGGCCATCTGTAGCTGAGTGGCCTTAAATTGTGAATCCCTGTATTTCACTCTTGTATTCATTGTAACAAATGTAACTATAGATAGACTTGACTTTGCTAAAAGAAAAGACCTATCACTTTGGCAGCTAGTGATACACTTTTTTTATTACCAATGATGGTCAAACAAATAAGATCCTCCCAGTCTTGGTCCTGGCTACATTGAGCAGAGCATGTTTTGATGTGAATCGTGACAGATGCTTCAGTGTTGTGACAAAAGCAGCTTTGTGGGCCATGTGAAAATGTTTGGAAGGCCTGCGGTGCTCTGCAGAATTCAATTTTTAATCATGCTTTCAGTTCTTCAAATCACTCAATCGTTTAGTGCCCTTTACCACTCTGTTTTGAGCATTCTAGCTTAGATTCCCTGACATGTAGAACCTGCTTTCATTCTATAAATGTTTTCTGACTAGGTATTAGACAATTGGAGAGATATTAATTATCCATAGTAGAGAGATTTCCTTCACTAAAGACTTCATGAAAAATCAACTCTTAAAAACAGAAAGAGAGGAAGCACAGATGAGTCTCACTTGCATGCTTGTTTGCATTGTGAAAACTTGAGCTAGCAAAACTCACCACTGCAGAGAGATTTGCTAACATTGTTTCTGCATCTGGCACTCACACATGTCCCTCAGTGGGTGTATGACAGAAGATGCAGTATGCAATCGTTCTCCTATTAAAAATCCTTGAAGCAGCCTTCAAATTAATAGAACACAAAATTTAAAACAATTCACTGAAACAAGACAAAACCAAAAATAACAGCACTGAAGAACATATTCAAGCCATTCAAAATACTGCCAACTCATAAAGCAAACATCTAAGTTGTGAGTATAACAATTAACAAACCACTGTGCCCACTGACATCTCCCCCTGTGCCAAGCCCTGCTGTTTATTTACTTATCTGAGGAGACCCAGCTTTCTGCTCAATAGACTCTGCTGTTGTAATCTGTCTGTTTCCCCACACCCTTGACTTTTTTTCTCCTGGCTCTGCATTATGTAGCTACGCTGACTACCTTTCTCATATCCCACAGTGCTTCTATCCTACCATCACTTAGGAAGAAATTAGAAGAGCATCTAGACTGTATCTTCCAGTGCTGCTTGAGGCACTTGTTTAATCTACTGAGGTGGGGGCAGCCAAAACTGCTAGAAAACCATCAGCCTGACACCCCCGGTGACTCCTGCTAGGCTCAGATGCCAGCATAGCTGTTCCTAGCCAGAACTGAGGGGCATTGCTGAAAGGCCACTGCTGAGTTTTGCTTGATGGATTGATTGAAATACATTAGTACAAATGCATGAGGATCAAGGCAGGAAGACATCTCTGCATTTCCATGAAATGGTTGTTCCACTGAAGACAGAAGTATCTGTCACCTAACCTGTTTATGGGAGTTACCATTACATGGCACTCTCCAAGTGTGATGGGGTCACAACTTCAGAATTCTCATCCCATGCTGATGGGAATCTGGGAATTGAGGGAGACAGATAAAGATTGATAATAAAGTTTTAAACTAGGGGAGATTTTTCTGTCCTATCTGGAGACCCTGGAAATTGAACCTCACCTATGCTGGAAATTTGGATGGGCTGAAGAGGGAAAACATCTCTGAAACAACAGATAGTCTGAATGAGTGAAAAGAAGAAATATGACATAATCAGTCCAGTATCAGATTAGGGTCTGAGAAATGTGCATTCAGCCACGGTTTATCTGACAGGAAGTTGCGGAGATAAGAATGGATGGATAGGAAATCTGAGATTTCTTGGAGAGAAACATGGGATAAAAATATAAATAATAATAAGGTATGAATGTGTATATGTATGTTCATTTCAGCAAGAGAAGCACCATTATGCAAGAGTTTTCTCTGTAAACTAATTCACAATTCATGCCTTGGGCACAAGAAGAAAGTTGAGAATGTCATTTTCCCTTAAGGATTCTACCCTTCTTCTTCCAGATCTTTCTGATATAATTACAATAATTTTAAAATCCATGATCTGAATTATTTTCTACCTGTAATTTAAGATTAAGGATATTCCCTTATCATGTACCTGAAATAATATATGAGATGGTATTTCCCAAGTGTGTGCACACAAACCATATCTATTCAATTATCCCTTCTCAAATTATGAAAGGAATATCAGGCAAGTGAAGACCAATATCACCTTGTATATTGCAGTATATAAAAATAACAGAATAGTTCAGAATAAAAGATGAGGTAACAAGAAAGAAAAACAGTGCTATAAAGTAATGCCTAGCAATCATACAAGTATACATATATGACACAGGCCACTTGAAAGCTTGTAAGCAGATGGTGCGCATTCACTGCTGTTCCACATGGAAAGGATTCTTGGCTAGTCAAGTATATGAACTGACCTCTGCTTATTAGGTTCCAAGAAGAAGTTTTAAACTGGAATGGAAAGGTTTGCGGCTTTGGACAGACAACGACTTCAAGTATCTACACCATTACACCATATGTTGCAGGAGGAGAGCTGTGGGACTCTGTGGGACTGCAGTCATGAAAGCTTATGCCCGATAATAAAATGTGTTAGTTGGAAAAGGTGCTCCTCCTGATTTGCCACACCATACAATGGTCTCTTGCATACTACTTGAATGTCAGTGTGTAATTAAGCTATAAAGTAATAGGCCATGACAATTCCTGGTGTCATTCCCATGCTAATGACTACAGAAGATCAGAGACAGGCTTCACAGAGTCAGATGCAAAGTCCTACATTTTGATAAGAAAAATCAAAGGCATCAGTACAGGATAGGGGAAATCATATAGTGGTAGCAAATACAAAAAGAATCTGGGTTGTCTTGGTGGATCACAGGCTGAATATGAGATAACTATGTGATACAGCTGCAAAAAGGAAAAAAAGCAAAAGCAGTCCTGGGCTATATCAACAGAAGTACAATGTCAGGACTGAGAGAAGTTGTCATTCTTCTCTATTCTGAATTGGTTAAACCAGAGGTGGAATATTATATCCAGTACAGGGTACCATGTTTTAGGAAGGACATTAATAGGCTGGAGCATGTCTAGAGGAAAGCAAACAAAATGAGAAGAGGACTGAGAGGAAAAACTTAGGAGGAGCAGTAAGAATAATTAATTATGTTCAGTTTGGAGAAGAAAAGATTGAGGGGAGACAACTATATGAAGAGTTATCACATGAAGGGCAGGATAGCATTGTTCAGAGTTGTTCCAGAAGTCATGAAAATAAATAATGGGTTTAAATTACAAGGAAGTCGATTTCAGTTCGGACATGAGAAAAAAAAAATCCTAATGGTAAGAGCTGTTCAGCAGTGGAAAAGACTATCTCAGGAAGTGGTTGGTTGGTTGGTTTATTTATTTATTTAATGATAATAAAGAGAATCTGAACCAAAAAACAAACACAAAAAAACACCACCAACCAAAAAACAAAAAACACCACCAACCAAGTTCCATAAACACCCTATTCAAAGGCCTGGAAGAACTCTAGTAGTGGATCTCTGCACTGGCCAAGAAGTTGGACTACATGATCTCCAATATCACTTACAATCTTTATATTTTATAATTCTATGACCCTGTACTGGATAGATTGTTATCTAAAAGGTAGGATTACAAAATAAACATTTGTTTGCTCCTCTTTCTACCTAATATAGAAAGTTCAAGAGGATGCAATGGCAAACTGCTCTCTTGGCAAACTGCAATATCCTTACATCTTCTGGGAGCAGATATACAGTGCTGGTGGTGGTGGTGGTGTTGGGGGAGAATATATATAAAGGGACAAGATGTATTCTGCAATGCTTACTGAGAGGAAGCTGCCAGAACTTTTTTGAGAAAGAGAGCACTTTTTCCTCTAATCCAAAACCCCCTGGAAAAGCCCTAGAGAACTGCCTTCAGGGTAAATTATAGTCCCTAGTCTTGATAGATGTGCATAAAATAATCTGTTTTTTAAAAAGCTATAGCATGTGCAGGAAGCCAATACTTGCAGGTTTTGAATCTGTTTAACTTATAAGCCATTTTTTCTTGTCCTCTTCTGTGCAGTACCTAAACTTTTACTCTATGGTGTATTATTTTACCCATAGTGTCTTCCCAGGATACGATTACGTCAAGTTCTTACTGAAGGTTTGCTGTCTTCAGGTGCAGTATTTTCTGCGTTCCATTGGAAAAAAATTAGCTTGCTGTAGGCAGCACTGCAAAGGATAATATCTATTAGGGATAGATAACAATGACTAAGAACTGGCCCTCTAGTTTTCTCCTGCAGTGTGTGATGAAAATCTGAGAGCTGTTCTCATATGCCTCGTCACTGTTCAGTCTCTCCACCAAGAGATTAGCCTTACCTGTGACTGAGCTATCACAAATTCATAGAGATTAGAGATGGTATGTATGCCAGCCAAGTACTGTTCTGTTGAAGGACTTAAGTATTCAGCTACAACTTGTCAGACACTGAAGTGTTGAAAGCTCAAGGGTTATAGGTGCATGTGTGCATGAGTAAAGCACATCTTCCTTGGAGACCATCCATCTGCAGAACAAGAATCTGGGAATAATTCCAAAGTTCATGTATCATCTTTCTAATATAGATGCAGAATGTGTTGCAGTTCCAGCATTGCACTTCAGTGTAATGTGAATCATAGACTGAGATTCCCAACAGCACTTTTTAAAACATCCACATGATAATTTGTTATTCTTCATCTCTTAGAATAGGCAAGAGGAATCATACCTCTGGATATGGACAAAAAGGTAGAAAGGATTAGTTTTTCCTATGAAAAGGCCATCTAGATTTATGCCTGGCTGATAGACTAACATTTTTATTCAATGGATTTTCTTGTTCACAATGCTCTTGAAGGTGGTTGAAGACCATTTTTCTCAACCTTTTTTCTTAACTCGCAAACCTTGAGAAGCAACTTGAAGGCAATCCATGATTATTTTTCTTTCTACTGATTTGAAATGCTGAGAAAAAGGAATTTTTTTTTAAAAAAAAAAACCACAATGTGGTCCTGAGCTGCTGTAAGTTTGGTGCAATAAAATTCCCCTTGCAGTTTCTCCACACAAGACAGGAAGAAGTAGCCTGGTGTTTTGCTGAAGAAAAGGGGGAAAATGCAGGGGGGGGGGTTTCTTTTGTCATTTTCACCCACCCTTCTGAAGGGAGCTGCTAAACCCTCAATTCAGCATTCCCCTTCTAAGATCTGAAGCTCAGGAGCTGGGTGAGACAGTTCTCCAATAGGAAAAAGGACCCACAGTGCCTGAGAAAAAAAGACAAAATAAACTCTAACTTCACAGGGTTGAATCAGAAATAAATCATCTTAAGCAAGATGGTGGGAACACAGATTTCAAACCAGCACATAATCCTTGTGCCTTAAAGTTAATGATATCTCCAGATTGCCACTTAAAATGAACAGGTTTCTTAACAACGGAAGAGAAGATCCTAAAGGTAATGAAGCTGCTTGTGTATTTCTAACTGATTTCTCACTAAGACTTGACTCTGTTACAATCTGTGATCATCTTCATTTCTGCCAATAGAGAAGGGCTCAGAACATGGAGTGAAAATCTCCACCCTGCCCTGAATTGTTGCATATCCTGCACCTCTACTTCATACAAAAGAAAAGGAAAAAATTGAAAACCCAAGCACCTCATTACCCTGCTCTATTTTCTTGGGTTACAGAGGGGAAGATGCTGAGCTGTCAAGCCAGCATTCTACTTAGAGGGCCTTTTAAGGATGCTGAAGTTCAGGAGCTGTAGGCAAGAATTCCTTCCAATGGAGAAGTGGCCCACTCCCAAGCTCTGCAGAATTCCAGAGATTCCCACAGAAAATTGGCTTCAAAGCAGTTCCTCTGGCATCACAGCTGTGCTGGAAACGAATCAGTTCAGCTACGAAAGACTTGGGTCACAGAGGTTCTAGAACAATGCAAACATCTAGGAAGTGCCCTTAGTGTACCTATTGTTTCCCTGAATTCTCCACTGATCCTAAACCTTAACGGGTTTCAGTTAATTTGATTGGGTGACCCTACTGATCAGCTGCTGCAAGATTATTTGGGGCTACGTTCTGCAAAGTGTGTGTATGGAGGTGTACGAGTTTAGCCTTTGGATAGCAGAAGCAAACCATATTTTAATCCTATAGTTATGGTGGCAGCATGATGAACTAAATGGGTTAAACCTGTGGAACTTTGTTGTTGTTTATTCGTTTAGTCGCTTCCGACTCTTCGTGACTTCATGGACCAGCCCACGCCAGAGCTTCCTGTCGGTCGTCAACACCCCCAGCTCCCCCAGGGACGAGTCCGTCACCTCTAGAATATCATCCATCCATCTTGCCCTTGGTCGGCCCCTCTTCCTTTTGCCCTCCACTCTCCCTAGCATCAGCATCTTCTCCAGGGTGTCCTGTCTTCTCATTATGTGGCCAAAGTATTTCAGTTTTGCCTTTAATATCATTCCCTCAAGTGAGCAGTCTGGCTTTATTTCCTGGAGGATGGACTGGTTTGATCTTCTTGCAGTCCAAGGCACTCTCAGAATTTTCCTCCAACACCACAGTTCAAAAGCATCGATCTTCCTTCGCTCAGCCTTCCTTATGGTCCAGCTCTCGCAGCCATATGTTACTACAGGGAACACCATTGCTTTAACTATCCGGGCCTTTGTTGTCAGTGTGATGTCTCTGCTCTTCACTATTTTATCGAGATTTGTCATTGCTCTTCTTCCAAGGATTAAGCGTCTTCTGATTTCCTGACTGCAGTCAGCATCTGCAGTAATCTTTGCACCTAGGAATACAAAGTCTTTCACTGCTTCTACATTTTCTCCCTCTATTTGCCAGTTATCAATCAAGCTGGTTGCCATAATCTTGGTTTTTCTGAGGTTTAGCTGCAAACCAGCTTTTGCACTTTCTTCTTTCACCTTCATCATAAGGCTCCTCAGTTCCTCTTCGCTTTCAGCCATCAAAGTGGTATCATCTGCACATCTGAGATTGTTAATGTTTCTTCCAGCGATTTTAACTCCAGCCTTGGATTCCTCAAGCCCAGCATGTGGCATGATGTGTTCTGCGTACAAGTTGAATAGGTAGGGTGAGAGTATACAGCCCTGCCGTACTCCTTTCCCAATCTTAAACCAGTCCGTTGTTCCGTGGTCTGTTCTTACTGTTGCTACTTGGTCGTTATACAGATTCTTCAGGAGGTAGACAAGATGACTTGGCATCCCCATACCACTAAGAACTTGCCACAATTTGTTATGGTCCACACAGTCAAAAGCTTTAGAATAGTCAATAAAACAGAAATAGATGTTTTTCTGAAACTCCCTGGCTTTTTCCATTATCCAGCGGATATTGGCAATTTGGTCTCTAGTTCCTCTGCCTTTTCTAAACCCAGCTTGTACATCTGGCAATTCTCGCTCCATGAATTGCTGAAGTCTACCTTGCAGGATCTTGAGCATTACCTTACTGGCATGTGAAATGAGTGCCACTGTTCGATAGTTTGAACATTCTTTAGTGTTTCCCTTTTTTGGTATGGGGATATAAGTTGATTTTTTCCAGTCTGATGGCCATTCTTGTGTTTTCCAAATTTGCTGGCATATAGCATGCATTACCTTGACAGCATCATCTTGCAAGATTTTGAACAGTTCAGCTGGGATGCCGTCGTCTCCTGTTGCCTTGTTATTAGCAATGCTTCTTAAGGCCCACTCAACCTCACTCTTCAGGATGTCTGGCTCTAGCTCACCGACCACACCGTCAAAGCTATCCCCGATATTGTTATCCTTCCTATACAGGTCTTCTGTATATTCTTGCCACCTTTTCTTGATCTCTTCTTCTTCTGTTAGGTCCTTGCCATCTTTGTTTTTGATCATACCCATTTTTGCCTGGAATTTACCTCCAATGTTTCTAATTTTCTGGAAGAGGTCTCTTGTCCTTCCTATTCTATTGTCTTCTTCCACTTCCGCGCATTGCTTGTTTAAAAATAATTCCTTATCTCTTCTGGCTAACCTCTGGAATTTTGCATTTAATTGGGCATATCTTCCCCTATCACTGTTGCCTTTTGCTTTCCTTCTTTCTTGGGCTACTTCTAGTGTCTCAGCAGACAGCCATTTTGCCTTCTTGGTTTTCTCTTTCTTTGGGATGTATTTTGTTGCCGCCTCCTGAACAATGCTGCCAACTTCTGTCCAGAGTTCTTCCGGGACCCTATCTACTAAGTCCAGTCCCTTAAATCGATTCTTCACCTCCACTGCATATTCCTTAGGAATATTAGTGAGCTCATATCTAGCTGATCTGTGGGTCTTCCCTAATCTCTTTAGTCTGATCCTAAATTGTGCAAGAAGAAGTTCGTGATCTGAACTACAGTCAGCTCCAGGCCTTGTTTTTACCGACTGTACAGATGTCCGCCACCTTTGGCTGCAAAGGATGTAATCAATCTGATTTCGGTGTTGTCCATCTGGTGAAGTCCATGTATAAAGCCGTCTCTTAGGTTGTTGGAAGAGAGTGTTTGTTATGTAGAGTGAATTGTCTTGGCAAAATTCTATCAGCCTGTGTCCTGCTTCGTTTTGTTCTCCCAGGCCATACTTACCTGTAATTCGAGGTGTCATTTGACTGCCCACCTTAGCATTCCAGTCTCCTGTGATGAAAATAACATCTCTTTTAGGCGTGTTGTCCAGTAGTTGCTGCAGATCCTCATAGAACTGCTCTACTTCAGCTTCTTCAGCATTTGTGGTTGGGGCGTATATTTGGATCACTGTGATGTTAGATGGCTTGCCCTGAATTCGAATTGAGATCATTCTGTCGTTTTTTGGGTTGTATCCAAGCACTGCTTTAGCCACTTTACTATTAATTATGAAGGCTACTCCATTTCTTCTGTGGTCCTCTTGTCCGCAGTAGTAGATCTGGTGGTCATTTGATGTGAAGTGGCCCATTCCAGTCCATTTCAGTTCACTGACGCCCAGAATGTCTATCTTTAATCTTGACATCTCACCAATAACCACATCCAATTTGCCCTGGCTCATAGATCTTACATTCCAGGTTCCAATGGTGTGTTGATCCTTAGAACATCGGATTCGCCGTTCACCACCAGCACCGTCGGCCGCTAGCCGTCCTTTCGGCTTTGAGCTAGCTGCGTCATCACGTCTGGGGCTAGTTGAGCTCATCCTCTGTTCCTCCCCAGTAGCATTTTGACCATCTTCCGACCTGGGGGTCTCATCTTCCGATGGTATACCGACATATCTCTGGTTGTACTGATCCATTTAGTTTTCACGGCAAGAATACTGAGGTGGGTTGCCATTACTTTCCCCAGGGATCGCATTTAGTCTGACCTCTCTGTCATGACCTTCCCGTCTTGGGTGGCCCTTCACGGTTTAGCTCATGGCATCATTGAGGTGCTCAAGCTCCAGCACCACGACAAGGTAACGATCCTTTGCTGAAGTGTGGAACTTTACACTTGATTAAATTTGAAAACAAAACAGCTTTGGGTTTCCCCACTACTGGTGGAGAATAGAACTATTGGTGATTTTGCTGTCATATATAGGGAATATAACTATTGGGTAAAGTGGGAATGGGAGGCTCTGGCATTAAAATGCCAATTTCCCTGATTTGCTAAATATTTCTTACCTCTTATCTCCAATGTCCTTTTTTTTATTTTAAGATTAGGACTTTCTTAGGTGTAACTGTTATCCCCAACTTTATTTGGGCTGAAAAAATAATATTCTTAGGATTTTATAATATTCTATGATATTTAGAAGCAGTAGAGTAGGCTGATCCAGGCAAAAATGGGTATGATCAAAAACAAAGATGGCAAGGACCTATCAGAAGAAGAAGAGATCAAGAAAAGGTGGCAAGAATATACGGAAGACCTGTATAGGAAGGATAACAATATCGGGGATAGCTTTGACGGTGTGGTCAGTGAGCTAGAGCCAGACATCCTGAAGAGTGAGGCTGATTGGGCCTTAAGCAGCATGGCTAATAACAAGGCAGCAGGAGACGACGGCATCCCAGCTGAACTGTTCAAAATCTTGCAAGATGATGCTGTCAAGGTAATGCATGCTATATGCCAGGAAATTTGGAAAACACAAGAATGGCCATCAGATTGGAAAAAATCAACTTATATCCCCATACCAAAAAAGGGAAACACTAAAGAATGTTCAAACTATCGAACAGTGGCACTCATTTCACATGCCAGTAAGGTAATGCTCAAGATCCTGCAAGGTAGATTTCAGCAATTCATGGAGCGAGAATTGCCAGATGCACAAGCTGCATTTAGAAAAGGCAGAGGAACTAGGGACCAAATTGCCAATATCCGCTGGATAATGGAAAAAGCCAGGGAGTTTCAGAAAAACATCTATTTCTGTTTTATTGACTATTCTAAAGCCTTTGACTGTGTGGACCATAACAAATTGTGGCAAGTTCTTAGTGGTATGGGGATGCCAAGTCATCTTGTCTACCTCCTGAAGAATCTGTATAACGACCAAGTAGCAACAGTAAGAACAGACCACGGAACAACGGACTGGTTTAAGATTGGGAAAGGAGTACGGCAGGGCTGTATACTCTCACCCTACCTATTCAACTTGTACGCAGAACACATCATGCCACATGCTGGGCTTGAGGAATCCAAGGCTGGAGTTAAAATCGCTGGAAGAAACATTAACAATCTCAGATGTGCAGATGATACCACTTTGATGGCTGAAAGCGAAGAGGAACTGAGGAGCCTTATGATGAAGGTGAAAGAAGAAAGTGCAAAAGCTGGCTTGCAGCTAAACCTCAAAAAAACCAAGATTATGGCAACCAGCTTGATTGATAACTGGCAAATAGAGGGAGAAAATGTAGAAGCAGTGAAAGACTTTGTATTTCTAGGTGTAAAGATTACTGCAGATGCTGACTGCAGTCAGGAAATCCTTGGGAGAAGAGCAATGACAAATCTCGATAAAATAGTTAAGAGCAGAGACATCACACTGACAACAAAGGTCTGCATAGTTAAAGCAATGGTGTTCCCCGTAGTAACATATGGCTGCGAGAGCTGGACCATAAGGAAGGCTGAGAGAAGGAAGGTAGATGCCTTTGAACTGTGGTGTTGGAGGAAAATTCTGAGAGTACCTTGGACTGCAAGAAGATCTAACCAGTCCATCCTCCAGGAAATAAAGCCAGACTGCTCACTTGAGGGAATGCTATTAAAGGCAAGACTGAAATGCTTTGGCCACATAATGAGAAGACAGGACACCCTGGAGAAGATGCTGATGCTAGGGAGAGTGGAGGGCAAAAGGAAGAGGGCCGACCAAGGGCAAGGTGGATGGATGATATTCTAGAGGTGACGGACTCGTCCCTGGGGGAGCTGGGGGTGTTGACGACCGACAGGAAGCTCTGGCGTGGGCTGGTCCATGAAGTCACGAAGAGTCGGAGGTGACTAAATGAATAAACAACAACAGAGTAGGCTGAAATAAGCTTTGAACAATATATTTTATTATCTAAAGTGAAGGACTGTGTGGGATCATTAAATCCAGAGTCTAAAATTATCTAACTGGTTCACTGCTTTACCGAGATATGTTGTCTAATATGTCTTGTATGTCGATCAATTTCATATCTATTACAATAGAATTTCACAAGCGTACGCAGACTTTTTTTTTTTAGTGTAGTCCAGCAAATCATCCAGCACATCAACATTAGCCAGCTAAACTATATGTGGAGGTAGCTCAGAATGTATTTGAACTATTTTTCTGTTCTTTGTGTGCAAAAATAAAAATCTTTGCATCAACCCAATTTAAGGATTGAAAGCCAGTTTGGTGAACACATCAGGCTAGAAACTGGCAGACCGTGAGTTCTAGTCCCACCTTAGGCATAAAGCTAGCTGGGTGGCCTTGGGCCAGTCACTCTCTCTCAGCCCTGCTTCTCAGGAAGCAGGCAATGGCAAATTACTTCTGAAAAACCTTGCCAAGAAAACTGCAAGGACTTGTCCAGGCAGTCGCCAGGAGATAACATTGACTCAGATCATCATCATCATCATCATCCACAAAGCACCTTCTCATCAGAGACCTATATTTCTGAGAGCAAATACTTCTGAAAGCATTACAGAGCAACTAGCATTCTGGAAGCTGCAGTCTCACACGATTGGAAAGTATGGGTTGGATAAAGAAAGTGAAGAGAAACAAAGAGCGTATATTTGCTCATATGTGCAACCACCAAAGGTCTGGGCTGATTCTGAGAGGGTCTGTGCAAAGAGACTGTAAAATTAGCCACTGTATAAATCCAGATTTCATCGGCTGCCTGAAAATTTGTAAAATCATAAGACGCGCATGCAACTGACTGTTGCTTAAACAAGTTATGGGAGAATGCTGAATAGTAGTAAACATCCCAAGAACAGAGGGATTGATAGTCAAAGAATCATAAGAACTGTAAAGTTGGAAGGGCTCACAAGCTTCATCATCACAAAGGCTCCGTTATGTGCTGGGTAACAATTTAAACCATCTATGAGAGGTGGCAGTTGAGCCTCTCTTAAACCCTCCAGAGATGGAAAATCCACAGCCTCCTTAGATGGACTGTTTTGTACAGATCTTATCATCAGGAAGTTTTCCCTGTATTTCAGTCTTAGTCATAATCAGAATTATTCAGGTATGCCACTGCATTTTTTTTAAAGAGAGGGAACATATACATTGACTGTACCTATGTTTTTATCTAGTCACCTAAGACATCATAGGAGCATACTGTTCACTGTTTCATATGTTTGACCCTTCATGGTAGAAGATTTATGGTAGTGTAATGGGTCTTATGGAGAGAGGGAGGGAGGGAGGGAGGGGGAGAGAGAGATTGGAAAAGGCTCTACTGGCAGACCTGGAGTTTTTGTTTGGTATCAAACTTCAAGCTGAGTCTAACTTGTCCAACTTTGCTGTTTCAGTCATTTTACTGCCAAAATTTGATGGTGCAATCTTGGGATCCTACAACAGAGCCAGTTTGGTGTAGTGGTTAAGGTACCAGGCTAGAAACTGGGAGACTGTGAGTTCTAGTCCTGCCTTAGGCACAAAGCCAGCTGGGTGACCTTGGGCCAGTCACTTTGTCAGCCCTAGGAAGAAGGAATGGCAAACCACTTCTGAAATCTTGCCAAGAAAACTGCAAGGACTTGTCCAGGCAGTCATCAAGAGTCAACACTGACTTGAAGGTGCACATACACAAAAAGGTTACAAATAGGGGGCTGGTAGACCACATGAAGGCTGTGGGTTGCCCACCACTGTCTTATTAGTTTGAGTTTAATCTTTGTTTGTATGCATATTATTTCATCCCAGAGCAAGCAGGGTATGTTTTAACTTCATAACAGCACTGTGAGATGTTATGGACATTGCTGATGAAGGAGAGGGGGACCCTCTCCAGGGGGAAAAACACACACGCAGTACTGATTCTGCCTCCCTATCAAGAGACCCAGAAAGGAACCACCTTAGCCTTCTGAGCTTTTCTGGTAGGAATTGCTGGTGCTTCCTCAGTTTAGCAGGATTTTGTATTGTACAGCAGAACAATAAACACTAGAGCTAAAACATCTGATCTCAGCGTGGTTCTTTGCTCTGTATCCTGACAGAGATGAGATAAAGCTGAGACATAATGATTTGCTCTAGACTTCCAAATTGTTTGGATAGCTGAATGAGCACACTGAACTTGCATACAAAAAGTTGACTCCTGGTCGCTTTATGGACATGTCTGTAATTTTCTTCACAACAATAAGTGATTTGACACTGCCTTCTCCTGGGATTTTTAAAAATTTCCAGTCTGACCTAAAGCCCCAGTATTCCGTGGCAGTCTCTCATCCACAAGCTGACCAGACCAGACCCTGCTTAATTCAACCTGCATATCCTATATCAAAATGCATTATTCTATCATCTACCCCACGCTGTGTATTTAATAAGCAAACACAATCACTGGATGCGAAGTGCAACACTGAAATTGTGCTCTGAAATAAAATGTGGAGATATGAAAACTGGCAGTTTGAGAATGAGATAGAGTGTGCAAACCTCATACTTTAAGACTTTTACTCACTTAGGCTGGAATTTGGTCAGGATCCTGGGACCAGCATAAAAGCACTTACAAAGAGTGCACATCTGGGTGCACGTCACAGCCTTATGGGTCTCAGTACACAGTGGACTCATCAATCAGAAGCCTAGCTTCCCTGGAAAATCCCCAGTTCAGTATTCACTGGCATAGAAAATGGAACCAGATACTGTTTTTCCAAGGAAAGGTATTTATAACATGGCAACCTTCAGTTTATCACTCATGCTGTGTGCATATATTTAATTTCAAACCTAGTAAATATTCATTCTCCCTCTGAGAAAGACTAATATTCATTTTCCTTCCTTCTGAAATCTATATTCTTGGGCTATTAGAGTTAGAGAGACTTATTTTTTAAATGGCTGATTCCCCACCTTTGCCATGTTTGGCAGAGGAACATCAACTCCCCACAAATGACCCCCCTCTGCAGCTAAGTGAGGCTTGTTTCCATGGTAGCCTCATTAAATTTGCATCTTGTTCAGCTTGGGCTGCATCACGGCTGCAAGTTGTATTTTTAGTTCATGGCAGTTACATAATAAGAGACTATTGGGGAGAGGGAAGGGGTAACTTCTAGTGGGATCATTGGCTTTGTGGAACCCATCTGGCTCACTTCACCGGAAGCCTGTGGAACTTCTCTAGACGGTAGACTCCATCATGGTTTGCTTGGTGACATCACATTCACTTTCCTTTCTACAGCTCAGCCACTGGTAGATCTCATCATTTCTGAAATATGATTGATGGTTACCAGTCTTAAATATATGTCAAAAGCTTGAAATAAAACACACACACAAACACCTGTTTTCACTCCTCTAGAACCTTTTAAATATGATTGTAGGGGAAAAACTGTTTAGGTAACTCTTCCCAGCTGTGGTCCTAATTGTTGTGGTTTATACGTTCAGTTGTTTCTGACTCTTCGTGACTTCATGGACCAGCCCACATCAGAGCTTCCTGTCAGTCGTCAACACCCCCAGCTCCCCCAAGGTTAAATCCACCACCTCTAGAATATCACCCATCCATCTTGCCCTTGGTAGGCCCCCCTTCCTTTTCCCTCCCACTCTCCCTAGCATCAGCATCTTCTCCAGGGTGTCCTGTCTTCTCATTATGTGGCCAGAGTACTTCAGTTTTGCCTTTAATATCATCCCCTCAAGTGAGCAGTCTGGCTTTATTTCCTGGAGGATGGACTGGTTTGATCTTCTTGCAGTCCAAGGCACTCTCAGAATTTTCCTCCAACACCACAGTTCCAAAACATCGATCTTCCTTCTCTCAGCCTTCCTTATGGTCCAGCTCTCGCAGCCATATGTTACTACAGGGAACATCATTGCTTTAACTATGTGGACCTTTGTTGTCAGTGTGATGTCTCTGCTCTTAACTATTTTATTGAGATTTGTCATTGCTCTCCTCCCAAGAATTAAACGTCTTCTGATTTCCTGGCTGCAGTTAGCGTTTGCAGTAACCTTTGTGCCTAGAAATACAAAGTCTGTCACTGTTGTCTACTTTTCTCCCTCTATTTGCCAGTTATCCATCAAGCTGATTGCCATAATCTTGGTTTTTTTGAGGTTTAACTGCAAGCCAGCTTTTGCACTTTCTTCTTTCACCTTCGTCATGAGGCTCCTCAGTTTCTCCTCACTTTCAGCCATCAAAGTGGTATCTACATATCTGAGATTGTTAATGTTTCTTCCAGCGATTTTAACCCCAGCCTTGGATTCATCCAGCCCAGCATGTTGCATGATGTGTTCTGCATATAAGTTGAATAGGTAGGGTGAGAGCATACAACCCTGCTGCACTCCTTTCCCAATCTTAAACCAGTCTGTTGTTCCGTGGTCTGTTCTTACTGTTGCCACTTGGTCTGTATACAGATTCCTCAGGAGGCAGACAAGATAACTTGGTATCCCCATACCACTAAGAACTTGCCACAATTTGTTATGGTCTGCACAGTCAAAGGCTTTAGAATAGTCAATAAAACAGAAATAGATGTTTTTCTGAAACTCCTTGGTTTTTTCCATTATCCAGAGGATATTGGCAATTTGGTCCCTAATTCCTCTGCCTTTTCTAAACCCAGCTTGTGCATCTGGCAATTCTTGCTCCATGAATTGCTGGAGTCTGCCTTGCAGGATCTTGAGCATTACCTTATTGGCATGTGAAATAAGTGCCACTGTTCGATAGTTTGAACATTCTTTAGTGTTTCCCTTTTTTGGTATGGGGATATAAGTTGATTTTTTCCAATCTGATGGCCATTCTTGTGTTTTCCAAATTTGCTGGCATATGGCATGCATCACCTTGGCAGCAGCATCTTGCAAGATTTTAAACAGTTCAGCTAGGATACCATCGTCTCCTGCTGCCTTATTATTAGCAATGCTTCTTAAGGCCCAATCAACCTCACTCTTCAGGATGTCTGGCTCTAGCTCACTGACCACACCGTCAAAGCTATCCCCGATATTATTATCCTTCCTATACAGATCTTCCATATATTCTTGCCACCTTTTCCCATTTTTGCCTGGAATTTACCTCCAATGTTTCTAATTTTCTGGAAGAGGTCTCTTGTCCTTCCTATTCTATTGTCTTCTTCCACTTCCGCGCATTGCTTGTTTAAAAATAATTCCTTATCTCTTCTGGCTAACCTCTGGAATTTTGCATTTATTTGGGCATATCTCCCCCTATCACTGTTGCCTTTTGCTTTCCTTCTTTCTTGGGCTACTTCTAGTGTCTCAGCAGACAGCCATTTTGCCTTCTTGGTTTTCTCTTTCTTTGGGATGTATTTTGTTGCCACCTCCTGAACAATGTTGCGAACTTCTGTCCATAGTTCTTCTGGGACCCTATCTACTAAGTCCAGTCTCTTAAATCTATTCTTCACCTCCACTGCATATTCCTTAGGAATATTAGTGCGCTCATATCTAACTGATCTGTGGGTCTTCCCTAATCTCTTTAGTCTGATCCTAAATTGTGCAAGAAGTTCGTGATCTGAACTACAGTCAGCTCCAGGTCTTGTTTTTACCGACTGTATAGATGTCCGCCACCTTTGGCTGCAAAGGATGTAGTCAATCTGATTTCGGTGTTGTCCATCTGGTGAAGTTCATGTATAAAGCCGTCTCTTAGGTTGTTGGAAGAGCATGTTTGTTATGCAGAGTGAGTTGTCTTGGCAAAATTCTATCAGCCTATATCCTGCTTCATTTTGTTCTCCCAGGACATGCTTACCTATAATTCCAGGTGTCATTTGACTGCCCACTTTAGCATTCCAGTCTCCTGTGATGAAAATAAAATCTCTTTTAGGCGTGTCGTCCAGTAGGTGCTGCAGATCCTCATAGAACTGCTCTACTTCAGCTTCTTCAGCATCTGTGGTTGGGGCATATATTTGGATCACTGTGATGTTAGATGGCTTGCCCTGAATTCGAATTGAGATCATTCTATTGTTTTTTGGATTGTATCCAAGCACTGCTTTAGCCACTTTACTATTAATTAGGAAGGCTACTGCATGTCTTCTGTGGTGCACTTTTCCACAGTACTAGATCTGGCGGTCATCTGATGTGAAGTGGCCCATTCCAGCCCATTTCAGTTCACTGACACCCAAAATGTCTATCTTTAATCTTGACATCTCACCAATAACCACATCCAATTTGCCCTGGCTCATAGATCTTACATTCCAGGTTCCAATGGTGTGTTGATCCTTAGAACATCGGATTTGCCGTTCACCACCAGCACCGTCGGCCGCTAGCTGTCCTTTCGGCTTTGAGCTAGCTGCGTCATCACATCTGGGGCTAGTTGAACTCATCCTCTGTTCCTCCCCAGTAGCATTTTGACCATCTTCCAACCTGGGGGTCTCATCTTCCGACTTATCTCTGGTTGTACTGATCCATTTAGTTTTCACGGCAAGAATACTGGGGTGGGTTGCCATTACCTTCCCCAGGGATCGCATTTAGTCTGACCTCTCTGTCATGACCTTCCCGTCTTGGGTGGCCCTTCACGGTTTAGCTCATGGCATCATTGAGGTGCTCAAGCTCCAGCACCACGGCAAGGTAACGATCCTTTGCTGGAGGTAGTCCTAGTTAGCCAATACAAATTTCTCCAGAACTTGCTTTCTGAAATGAGAACTTCTGGGCCTGCCTGACTAGATAACTGCTATTGTTTTTGATGTAGAGGTACTCTTTTCCTGCATCCTTCATACATAGAGAAGGCTGAAATTATTCCAGTTATACAGTGATGAGGAAAAAGCACTTTACATTCCTAGGACAATTTTCTGGGTTAACTCTTCATGAGTATTAAAACTCAGGTGAGAACTATGGAATATTGCTGTTAAGATGATCTATAAGCTAGAATGCCTGGATTTTAAACTGCGATCTTTGGCAATGTTCTCTTGGTTGCTCTCCCAATCTTTCCACCTCAGCAGAGGGATAATTTCATCTTGTAAACTGTAAATCCTGAAGATGGCATAAACATATCATTAAAAATAAATAAGAGAGACATATTTTGTATACCAATATAAACATGAAATGCCTTAAAAACCGATTGCTACATAAATACAAAGTGTTAATACAATATAAGAACCTTTGCCTGAGTCACGGACTGTCTGAGGCTGTATCTCTTAAGAGAAGGGGCCGTGAGCTAGTGGTAGAACATCTGCTTTCCCCACAGAAGATTCCCAATTGAATCCCCAGAATCTCCAGGCAGGCCTAGAAAAATTCCTGACCAAAACTGCTGACAGTCAATATTAACGATATTCGGCTAGAAAGACCAGTAGCCCTGTTCCCACCACATACTTAATGGGTTAGTAAGGTGCTGTTAGACTGTTGTGAGAAAAAGAGTCAGTTAACATGCTCAAGTAGTTCTCAGGATGTTAGATCTAGCCCCAAGCAAACCTAGTCTTGTGTAGGTTTAAGCTAACTAAGTGCAGTTAACCAGACCCCCCAAATGCAGCCAATTGCCTCATTGTCCTCCAAGAAAAAGCTGAAGGGAAAGAACAGACAAAAAATCAATCCTGTCCACTGAAGAACTCAGCACCAAGGCCTTTCCCAAATTGCTTTACCGTACTTCTGGCGAATTGGGAGGGGGATGAAGATGTAATGAAGCTCTGGCAGTGTTCTCCTGGCCCAAAGTGTCATGGGATATAAGCATTTTCTAGAGAAAGTGGGTAGGACTCTATATTCTGAAAATGACAAGTTTTGGATTTAGTTGTACTACAGGTATTGGCAAAGGGGGTTGAGTGAGCCAAGCATATTGTGGGAATAGGCCAATATTATACAATAAGTTCTATTGAAAATGAGGGAGCTTACTTCTGAGTAGATGCCTCTTGACTTAGTTTATTATACTCTTCCCCATGGGAAATGTTCAATACCATGGAGCATGATGATGGCATTATTCTTGGTTGTTTCCCAAAACTTGGGCAGTGCTGACATAAGGAGAAGGATCGTGGCTTCTTTTCAAGTGTTCTTGAATTACTTGAGCTGCCCAGGAAAAAGCTCAATGCAGTGGCTTCCACACCACCAAGTTAATGTCAAAAGGACCAGGAGTGTTTAGGTACTAGCATCAGGTCAGTTTTCTAAAATGTCTGTTAGTAAAAGGGACCTTTGCCTTCTTGAGGAGTCAGACTTAGATGGTAAAAAGATCTGAAAAAGCTAAAATAGGATCTTCCACCAGTGGATGTCAGACAAGACAGGTAGCCAGATGTTGCTTTCTTAAGCTTCAGCTAGTCCAGAATACAGCAGTGATGGGCATGCCCATGTGACATCTCTGCTCTGCAAGCTGAAGTGGTCACCAGTAAGTTTCCCGGTTCAATTCAAGGTCCTGGTTATTACCTATAAAGCCCTACATGGCTTAGGAGCAGGTTATTTAAGAACCATCTCCCATGATTTCTGCCCAGCCAGTAGATGCCATCAGAGTTGGCACACTCCACATCCCTTCAATCAAACAGCCTTTGTTATTTTTGGTTTTGTCTGTATATGACTGGATCCCATCTTGTTTTGGTTTGTATTGGGGTTTGTGAGCTGCCTAGAGTTAGTTGGAGTCAGGCAGTGCCAGGGAGGGAGGGAGGGAGGGAGAGAGAGAGAGAGAAGATAGATATGCTGTTATAACATAATGGGTGAGCCACAGTTGCAAACCAGAAAAAAACTGATTTGAATACTGGTTGCCAGGGGCATCTGCACCAGACTGAGATTTTGTCATGACACAAGTACAAGAGGGGATGTGTTGTGTCACAATGTTGTGACACCTATTTGGCAAGCCACTGCTTCTCAGCCCATTATAAACATTTTCTCTATTTCTGTGTATTTATAAACATTTTGGCTATCTCTATTCATTGAAGCATATGAGGGCCACATTACACTTTGACAGAAAAGTGTGTACCCCACAAAATGGGGAGGTCATTTCTTTTTGCTTGATGCTCTTTTTTAAGAAATGTAATTACTGACAGAAAACAATGCTTGCAGCTCCTGTTTTCTGGCACAAATGACAATATGCCTATGTCAAACTATTCCAGGAAGCAGAACATAGAAACCAGAAGGCACATCTCATGGCTGGGACTGCATAGAACATGATCTGTCAAGCACTGTGGCTACTGTGTAGCCTGTGTTTGTTTCTCTGGCGTTATGCAGGGCTCCTGCACAATTAAATTAGTGAAGACTGTGCTTGATAAATTGCTCCTGTAGTGTCTTTATTACAGCCTTTATTTCTTCTTGTCCCTAGGCTAATGTCATGGGACTTCAACAGTCTCAGCACTAATTGTGGGAATGTCATATCCCCCCCAGCCTTTCACTCTTCTCCAAAAGAGTTCAAGATGTACAAAAAGATAATTTAACAAGTATTTTTTGCCACAAGCATGCTTATTCAAAAGTAAGGCCCACTGAGGAAATCCACTTGTGTTATTTCCAGCATTGGAATACCAGTGTTTGCAACCCCAACAGATGATGCAGTTCCATAAATACTGCTGGAGGTTTGGCTATCTCCAACCTTGTGAACAGGGTTATCATTATGAATCAGTATACTCATAAAACACGGTAGCTGGTCCTTACTGACCTGAAATAGTTCTCCAGTTTTTAGGATATGATGTCCATAAGAATGTGGGAAAGGGACAGTAAAGCAGCTAGAAGAAAATAGCAATCTGAATTGGGACCATAGGCTGAAGATCAGAATAGGGAGCTTCAGAGTGGACTTAGCCTATTAATTGGGCTATTTTTTAGGACAATACTAAAATTATGGGATAGAGGATGCAGAAGTTCCTAATGAAATCCAAAACCTCTGTCTAAAAACAGCACTTAAGATTGCTCTTGCCAAAAATGAAGGAGTTGGATCCCACTTTAAACTCAAGAACTGTAGAGATAGAAACTGCAATCAGCTGATGCAATAGCTCCACTACCTATTGTAGAAAGCTAGTTGCTTCCACTGCTGTCTGGAACTGCTTGGGCTAGAGTTATTAACCCTCATATTACCTCTGAAACTTATTCCACATACGGAACCATCAGGGTTACAGACTTTTTAAGGACTTTGAAGTATATTTTCAGGCCCTGCACAGGCAGTACCCACCAGAAGTAGTCATTGGGTCTTTCTGAAACTGGAAAAGCTAGAAAAAGGATCTTCTTAAGCTGCTACATTGTCTGAGCAGTAATACTCTTCCTAACCTCTGCACGGTTTTAGTAGTTGAATATTTGTAAATATTATTTTAATATTTGATATTCAATGACATTTGACTACATGAAGTGGTATTTAATATTTTATTAGCACTTCGTGATTTCGTGTCTGAGAGAATCAGTTTCAATGCCCACATTATGTATATTCAGGTGAAATAGTTCAGATATAAATGTTACATTTTAAGGAGGGAAATAGATGTTGTTGTTGTTTTTCATTTAGTCGCTTCCGACTCTTCGTGACTTCATGGACCAACCCACGCCAGAGCTTCCTGTCAGTCGTCAATAGCCCCAGCTCCCCCAGGGACAAATCCATCACCTCTAGCAAATAGATAATTTTGGCAAATTTGGGAATTTGCAAATTCAGATTTAGGGCATGTTGATGCAAGAATTAGTAACCAACTCAACAAAAAGTGAGATCCCTACAGGTTCTTCTTTAACAATATTTATTGAAAGGGTAAGCAGTTAGCCCTTAACTGCAATCAGGAATGGAGAGAATACAGAAATTTCAGCTACCTGATTCCTTTCATTTTAGAACCCAATTTATATTTCAATTTGTTAGAGCCGAGACTTTTCAGTCTTTTCCTAATGTCTTTGAGTTGGCTGCTGTTTTTCTGGATAACTGAGAAATGTACATATTATTGGAATCTGGAGATACTCTATAGTAGCTGCTCGCTGTTCCACTTCTTGATGCTAGGCTTTGTGCCACATCCTGAAAAGTTTATTGAAGGAATAGCAATAAGGAGAGACAATGAAAAATTGCCAGGCTAAGTGGCTACAGCAATCATTGTCACCCTTCCTGTGAATCACTTGTGAATGGAGCTAGGAAATTTAGGCACCTTGCCCAAGGCCCTGGCACTGGCTGCAGTGCTCATGTTTAGCATAGGATAAAAATTTGAAAAGTACATTATAAATTAGATCTCCTAGCAACAACTGAATCTCTAAATCTGTACCTCCCTATGAACTGTTACTATCATCAACAGTCTGAAAAATCAAATGGCTCCCAAACCTCAGGCTGCTTTAAACATCATACTTTCCTGATCAGCTAGCTGTTAAAGTGGCATCCTGGGGGTTGTGCATTTGCTATGTCCCAGTGATTCCAGATAATATTTTCCTCAGTTTACAAACAAGGGGATCACTTTTAGTAGAGTCTAGAGTTACTGCTTTAAAGTCAAGCAGTTTTTCCCTCCCTCTTCTTTCTCAGAGCAATATGAGTAATAAACATTGCAGAATAAACTAGGCTGGGGCTGATATGCCACAAGAGCAAAAATAAAGGCAAATGTGCCATACTGGCACCACCAAAAGTAGAACTTGGGTTTGCAGACCGTTTATTGCTGCTCACAGTGGCTAATCTGTCAGACCTGGGTTTGTTTTTTAAAAAAACAACACTGTGTTCTTATTGGTGATCAAAATTGATCTGGAACCATTGGGCACCTCAGTCTACTTCATTCACAAAATTAAACTGCTCAGAAGCTGTCCAGACTACAAGTCAATAGGACTTACTACATTGCTCTGATGATGACTTCTACCATATCACCCAAATAAGACTTTCCCCCCCTCTCAACTTGTTGAGGCATGGCGAAAATGTCTGGAGCTCAGTTGCATGTGAGATAATAGAATTGTGAGCAACTTCCATGCAGTTTTGTAGTCACCACACTGTAGTTTATTTACTTATTTATTTATTCATCACATTTTGCCACCACCCATCTCCCCCCAGAGTAGTTGATTTCCGTGGATCAGATTTCATCCAAAAGAGCACACTTTGGACTTCAGTGTTCTCCAGATGCTGACTGGGTGTTTGGGGGAGCATCCAATACACTGGGCTGCTTTAGTTGAGGAACTGAACAATTTGGAGGGAAAGCAGCAAATTACATCAGAGAGCCAGGAAGGTTTGCAAATTTAAAGTTAAAATTGCAGAGTTTGGCTGAAGGACATGAAGAAAGCAGGCATAAGATTAATGAGGATTTGTGAAACTGCCACCACTGAAGCACAACCAGGATTACAGCAAGTTGCACTCACTCCCATGACAGCATTTCTCATTTGGTGGCGGTGATTTCTGCATCACAAAGCAAGTTAAAATTCTCAAGGTAGACAACTGTTCTGAGTAACACAGAACTCTTCACATATCATCTTCCTCTTCTCCCCCAGTTCTTTCAGCATTTTCATCTTTACCATCTCCATAGCAACAACATACAGCTGCTAAAGAATAACAAAAATGACTAAATATAGCTTGCCTTCAGCTAAAAGCCTTAAAACAGTTTGATGCTCTGGTCAGCTAACAGCATGGGACAGGGGAGCATACCTGGGGGTGGAAGATTGGGGATCCCTGAGCAAATTTCTTATCTGCATTTTCTTTTTGGCAAATGTGTAGAAAGGCACCACAGACCTATTGTCTTTTCTCTGGCATTACAGGGATCCATACTAAATGTAGTATCTGTGAAATGTCACAGATCCAAGTGTGTGTTACTGGGGACAGATTTCCAATTCTTCATAGCAACTTTTCCATCTAAAAAATTGCCATGTTGGGTTTGCACCTAAAGATGTTTCCTGAAAGATTGCAACTGCACAATATTGCCTGTGACTGGCTCCCCAAAGATTGCAAATCTTCTATAAGCAAGATCACATTTTAATCTTTTTAACACATACAGTATCTGCAATTAGATTGAAGCCATTGGTAACCCCTTCCACAAAATCTATCAACTTCTGGCTTAAAAGCCCTTCAATGAGCATTTAATGCTCCTGTACCTCCAATTCCTGCTGTTCAGTAATAGAGATGTCTGTCATAAATTGTTTGATTAGTTGTCTGTTCTTCTTTCTGTAATGAGTTCCATGTTTTCAGTAAAAGCTGTGTTTGGAAAAAAATTGTCAACTTTTGTCACTTCCTTGTGCAACTCTTTGTTACCAGCAGTTTAATCACAAGGTTTGGGGGGCTATTTACAACTGTAAACCTTTCATTTGGGGATAGTGCAACTACACATTAATGTAGGAAAAGACTGTTTTTGTTCAGTGGCATTTGGATTTCATTGAGTGTCAGGGCGGGATGAAAAATGAATTTAAGGATTTTATTTAATTTATCCAAGGGAATTATTTTATGCACAAACTTGCTGAGTTTTGGTGGCAGCTGCAAGGAAAGTAAGGTCAGTCAGTGCCTTAAAAGAAAGATGCTGGCATTGGTTCTTTTGTTCTTACAGGAATCTGTTTCGTACAATCCCACAGGAGGCAATTATTTGTTGGTGGCTGGGTTAGTTTCTCATACTAGCAGTGCTGGTTCAACATCAGTACCAAACTACATAAAAGAAGATGGCAGCTGAAGCTTCTTTCCTGCTATGAGTGCCATCCCCACCTTAGGTTTAATTGGAAACATGCCGGAAGTTGTGTGTCATTTATTGTATTAATCCTTCTTTCTTGATGGTTTCCTTGGCTGCTTCTTTTACGTTCCCTATTTTCAAAGCAGAGTGTCATCCCAAATCTCTAGGCCGTTGGTGGTAATGGTGGTGGTGAGGGTACTTTTACAGTAACAAAGCACCTGTGTAGTGCTGGATGATGAAATACAGACTGCATACATGTACAGTATGCAGTCCAACCCTTTTTTATTCCAGTGGGAGAGATGACACTCTTCTGTTTAATGGACAGAAAGAAAGCAGTATACCTGGGAAGAGGGTTGTGTGTATGTGTGCTGGGAGAGACAACTGAAGCTTTGACCAGAACAAACCCAATCAAGACTACGAGCAGTAGGAAAACAGTAATCTTCAGTAGAAGCTTGAACTCAGAGTGATGGCACAGATGGGTGGCCAGAGCAGCAGAGATGACAGAAGCATCCATATTTATTGTGGTAGTGAACCACTAAACAGAGCCACTACCAAGTCAAACTGGTAGTCACGGTAGAGATGACAAGCAATAACTACACTGCAAGAGGCGGCAGATGGTGGAGGATGATAACTTAAAGCAGACCTCGGAACTGTATTTTGATTTATATATTCCTGTTCATTAGCTTAAAAAAAATCCTGAGCATATTGGAGACAGTGGAGATATCTACTGTTTTCTGTTTCTGAATTCCCACATTGTGTGATGCATAATGTGATTTCTTTGATTTCAGCTTAGCATGTTGCGATTACCTAGCCAATTGGTATTCGGTAAACCAGAAATGCACAACTGTTACATTGCACAATCTTTGCATGGCATATCGAGAGCAGAAGTTTACAGCTGGGTTGGACTGGGACCTAAAAGTGCCCACCCGGCCACCCTGGCCAGCTCTAGACCAAGGGGATGCAGTCAGGCTACATTTTCTGCATTTCTTCAAGAAACATGGGTAAACACACTGCTAAGTGCAGAAGTCTGAGCCCAGCCTACAGTATCTATATATATTCACTAATTGCTCTTTCCCAATTTTTTTTCATTAAAAAAAGTATCTGGTTACCTTCCTATTAGTTCTCAAGATACTTGATTTATATGCTCCTATAACACTTTTTTCCTTCCATATTCAGAATCTTGCATACTTACTGTTCCTTTCTTTGTAGCATACCATTTACTTGCAACTGCTTCTAAATACATGCACAGTTCTTCCTTCATCTGAAACTTTCCTTGCCATTACTTTTTTCTCAGGGCTGTCGTTCTTTCCTACTGCTTGCCCAAGCATAATTTTAGGCAATTTGGAATGCCAATCCTACTTCCACTCCTCTAATCATGGTATCTATCTCTTTTTTGGTGGCTTCATTCCTGAGCTGTAATGAATTGTTGAGGAACTCAGCAACCTCACTGTTTGCTGGGAACATCTGCAATGTTCCCAGACAAAATTGCTATAGACTACTTAACTGAATTCTTAATCTAGCTTTGTTTCTATGTTAATTCTTCTCACCTTGACATAGAAGATATCCCAAGCATCGTCACTGCTGCTACATCAGTTTCAGTGGGAAGAAGGCGAAAAAAGTATTAACATAAAACTCGATTTCCTTTTCTGTATTCCACTTGCATTCACAAGCTGATTAGTAAGCTTGCCTGGGTTTCAGTTAGGGTTATTGGGAAATGTGTTCAACAATTCATAAAGATTTACTTCCCTGTGAGCTTGGAGCTGCTCTCCAGAACAGGTGTTAGGCCACATCTCTTGCATCCTTCAATTCACCAGCCCTTCTTCAAAAGACACTCTTCAGGGAATTCTTTTGTTCGGATCTGGTTCCCATTCCCCACTACAATTAAGCCTTCAGCCAACACATATAATTTAAACAATTGCATATTATTTCCAAGTTTACGTCAACTCCAATCTTTCCTTTATTGTTTTCATGTTGTCAGATTTTCGACTACATCCTTGTTGAGACAGAGATCTAGTCTGCCATGTTCCAGAAGATACCATGCCTACCAATGGAGCTACTTATATAACTAATATAAATATTACAATTATGAAGAGGGATCCATAAAATGACTCAAGGTTATGGAAAATATGAATAAGCAGGAGATTAGTTATAGGCACTTTATATTCCTGTGTACAAAATTATGGAGAGCCAGTTTGATCTAGTGGTTAAGGTGCTGGGCTAGAAACCAGGAGTCTGTGAGTTCTAGTCCCACCTTGGCATGAAAGCTGGCTGGGTGACCTTGGGCCAGTCACTCTCTCTCAGCCCAACTCACCTCCCAGGGTTGTTGTTTTGGGGAAAATAGGAGGAGGAAGGAGTATTTAGTATGTTTGCCACCTTGAGTTATTTATAAAAATAATAAAAGTGGGATAAAAAAGGTAAAGGTTTCCCTTGACGTAAAGTCCAGTCGTATCCGACTCTAGGGGGCGGTGCTCATCTCCGTTTCAAAGCCTTGGAGCCGGCGTTGTCATAGACACTTCCGGGTCATGTGGCCAGTATGACTCACGGAACGCCGTTACCTTCCCGCCGAAGCGGTACCAATTAATCTACTCACATTTGCATGTTTTCGAACTGCTTGGTGTGCAGAAGCTGGGACGAGCAACGGGAGCTCACCCCGCCGCGCGGTTTCGAACCGCCGACCTTCCGATCGACAGCTCAGCGGTTTAACCCGCAGCGCCACCGCGTCCCTGAAAAAGTGGGATAGAAAATAAATAAATAAAATTATTAACACATGAACTCCCCACTGATGACATACCCAAGACTGATACTGATTTGGCTCCTTTCCTCCAAGGGACATTTGTTTTGGGAGCAAGTGTTCTATTAATATTATTGATTTCCTATTGCAATATTATTTATTTATTCACAATGGAAATGATCATAGCTCATTGGTATAGCAAAAACTATATAGGTTCCAGATTCAATATACGTGATATTTCCAGATGGATTTGGGAAAAACATAAGGGTCCTAACTGGGACCTACACATAGAAAGCTGTTCATTCATTCAACATCTGTTGTGACTTGGACCGTTATTTCATAGACTGGATATCAGTTATTGGGATTGTTCCTTGAAGATGATAAGTCACTTAGTACTCTGGCCTTCTGAGTAGATTCAGTTGAGGACACAGAAAGATGATGATGGGGATTTAAGGCTGGTTATGACTTAAGATGTCTGCTTAAACCCTAATTTTTCAATACAAACTATAAAAAACTGAGCGGGAAGGGAAAGAAAGGCTAGGGGCTCTTCTTCACAGCCATGTTAAAGAGCTTTCCTCCTATCCTTGAGTTAAAGGAAAATACATTGGCCTAAATTGCACTGCTCCCATAGTCTTATCTTTGCTCAGCTATGAGGCCTGGTGGTCTTATTGCCCTTACAGTAACATTGTCGGCCCTCACTGTTGAGGAGCAGTGAGAATATGGGAATGGTGCAATTTAGGTCAATATACATATTACAGTGTAACACGAGATACTGTACTTTCAAGGCAGCAATTAATATTCAGTCTCCCTCACAGCCAAAATCAAAATGGCCATAAAAGCACAGTGTTTAGTGACCAGATGGGAAAAGGACATTAGAATGGAGGAATCAGCAATCTTCTGAGCTGCTGCACAACTGTTTCTCCCATAGGAATGCATTGGAAAAAAAATTACCTGGATTTTTTTCCCCATACCCTTTGACCAAATCTAGCACATTTTCAGTGTTTCTTTTGTTAGCTTCTTTTTCCACACCAAACTTGGTCTTGCTCTCTTCTATTTTTAAAGTTATTCTGCTGGTGGACAGAGTTCCAAGTCCCATTACATAATTTCTTTCCAACATTCCATTTGGTGAAGGAATTAACTAGAAAAATTAAAGACACATCCAATTAAACTGTGTAAAAGTTAATCCTATTTACTCATAAAAAGTTCTGCAGAATAAAACATATATTCACTTCATTTTCCACATCCCCTGTTTACATGCATGAAATCCACTTCTTGGAGCACTTCCAAAAGTTTCCACATAAAAAATCGATGTTATATTCACACGTTTCCACTTGCCAAAGCCTTCATCCCTGTGGTGTGCACAATGCTTTTTATCCATGTATTGAAAAGTTTACATGACGGGATTGGAAGAGAAGCTATGGGATCTGATACCTTCACTGATGCTGAACTCTTAGTTGGCATATTTCCACTTAATTCTCAGAACTAGGGACAAATTCAATGTCTTCTATAAGCTCAAGCTATTTTGCAAACCTTGGTGCAAAATCTATTTTGCTCATATTCATGTATATGCCTCCCATTTTATGCAGATGAGGAAGGTAATTAGTTTTTCTTCCAAAGGATTTTTCCAAATTGAAACTCTTTCCTCATCATTTCATCTAAGTGAAGAGAACAGAGAATTTCATTCCATGTCCTTGCGTGGAACAAGGAGGAATGAGTTGTAAAGGGACAACTGTTCAGGAAAATGAGAAGGCACAGTTGTCACTGGAATTTAGAATATGTTGTCAGAAGGGACTGAATTGATAACCTTCCTCAATCTGGTGCTCTCCAGATGTGTCTGTCTATAACTGTCATAAAGGAGGTCTTTGAATGGTAATTCAATACATCTGAAGAATAGCATATTGTTAGTTACCCTCTGGAATGAGGTTACCCTCTGAATGAATGAGTTATGGATGGATGGATGGATGGATGGATGGATGGATGGATGGAGAGATGGAGGGATGGGATGGGATGGGATGGGATGAATTAGTTACCCTCTGGAATGAGGTTCCCTGTGAGATCCAGGTGGCCCCACTCTGCTGTTGTTTAGAAGAGCTGTGAAGACCTGGCTCTTCACCCAGGCCTTTGGCAAGAGAGAGTAAGATCCCTTGCTTCATTCCATCTGGTCTGTCGTTCTTGGCATCTTTTATCTTTTATTGGTTTTATTGTAATTTCTTTGTTTGATTGTTGTGAGCTACCCAGAATCATTGGGAGACAGGTGGCATACAAGTTTAATGTACTATCATCATCATCATCATCATCATCATCTAGACAAGGCAGGATCAGCTGAATTATGCTGCCCCAATTAGCTGTGCCCAGCATCATCATTCCATCACCCAGAGAAAAACCAAGCAGCTTATATAGCTTCAAGATTCATGGTGCTATTGGTTAAACAAACATCATTAAATGTTGATGTTGTACATCACCGATTCAGTTAGAAAGAAGTTTTTTTTTACAGACTGGGAAATTAGCACCACCCATTCCTAAGACACCTGAGAAAATATAATTTGTCAATCACTATTCCTGAGAACAGGACAAATATGAATTTATAGGTATTTCACAGACTTTCCCCACCAAAAATAATTCAATAAAATTTACATTTCGTTGGAGGTCGGTAGCCCTAACCCTAAGGCTAGATATGAATTCACTTTGCAGCCCTCAGCACTACCACTGACCATGATGGCTAAAGTAATTTTCCTGCCGTTTTGAGATGAGAAACAATGAAAGCTGCACTGTAAACCCTAAAATAGGCAAAGCATGAGTGAAACACCTACAGCAGATTCACAAGGATGACAGAAAAGAGGATACCATTGCATCTCTTGCAGTGTTCTTCTGGGGCCAGCAGGTAGTCATGTCAGAGCCATTTCATGCAAAAACAATTTATGTATCCCCATAGAGTGTTTCTAGGATAAGTTTCCCCAATCTGGAGCCTGTTTGGGTTTTAGACAGGGCCCTACAGTCAGGGGTACCATATGGTGATATTAAGAGAAAAAAAAGCACCCATCACCATGTAGAACTGTCTTCATTTTCTTAGTAAGAGTTGTAATAATGCATACTATTGCTATTTACACTTCATTATCGAGGGCTTTTCCAAATAGTAAAAACAACTGCTGGCATCGTCCAGGTTTAATTGCCCAGTCTTCTGTCCTTCTTTGTGTGATCTTCATCACCTATTCCCCTCTAATGTTATCCTCCCTATAGTTGAGCCCTTTTTACTGTCAGAGTATACAAGCCCACACAAACACATTCACAGTCATAACTAGAAAATAAAATAGGAGTTGAAAAGTAATTAAACTCCATAAAAATTGACTTCTAGGATCCCTCCCAGATGTCATCAAAATGGCAGGTATACCTATTCCCTTATCTTTGTCAGCTCATATCTATTGAAAGACCTGTAGGAGTCTAAGGGGTTGATGACAAAAATCCTAATTAGCAGTTTTGGTGATACCTGGTAGGGCTGTATGAAACTTTGAAGGGTGATTCGATTTGGAGTACATTCGATCAACTTTCTTCTCTTTGACTCCATATGAGGCATCAAATTGAATCAAGTGTCTTTAGTAAATTACATCAGAGAGCAAAGGCAATTTGAAGAATCAGTGGTCTCTCTGGCATTCTCTGGACAAAGCTGCAGGGACTGAGTAGTGTGATGGGCTCTCTGACACTGACATGGCTAACCAGCCAATGAGTGTTATCATGTCTGCGCACCTTGCCTTGAGAGTGCTGCTCAGCTGTCGGTGTCCCATTAGGCATGGAGGGACAGGGAAAGAGCAAGAGAGACCCAGATCTATGCTGCTGCTCCTTTTAAAATTTGACTTGCTCCTTCTTGCCTGATTATTTCCTCAAATCCATTACACATTTTAAAATCAATCGATCAATCAATCAATCCTCAGTTTTCTCTCTGCTGCTTATCTATCTTGGTCTTGTACTTAACAAGTGTCCTTCACTGCATGACTGGGTTTGAGATATAGTGTTACTTGACTTGTGTGTGTGTGTGTGTGTGTATACAGTTTATGTATATGTATATGTATAAATGATACAAAACATATGATTACAAAACCATTAATGACAATACATATACTTTGGGACTTCTTTTTTTTTAATGTTGCACAAGCACCTAATGAGTCATGCCCCAAAGAAGCTAACCTTGGTGATGAGCCATTTCAACAAGACTGCCAGTCCAGAAAACAAATGGTGAGAGGATAGTGAATTTTTCAATATTTAATGGATGTTTACTCACTAATGTTTATAAAAGCTTTTATTTTGAAGTTGGAATAAGACAGAGACCACAAGGGGGCACCCAGCAGGCCAACCACTGCACCTGCACTGCTGCTAACAGCAACCGCCCACTTAAAGGAGTTGTTATAGAAAACAATACAACAGCATCCCCAACTCTCAAAGGCAACCCAGTAGGCTACTGTAGCAATGGTATCGAACACCAGTGAGAAGAAAAGTAGGACCATCAGGGACACATTTCATCCAGGTCTCAAAAAAGGTTTTCCAAGAGTAATCAGTACTGTTTTGTGTCCCATGCCTGATCTGAAAAGGGTCCAAATAATTTGCTTTCTCTAAGCCACACCACAGCCAGACCCATACCACCTTCTCGACAACCTTCCTTTAAAAGTTTGATACTTGTCCATTAGAACCAGATCCAAGGAAGGCCTCTGAGAGGAGGTAAACCAGAGCTTCCTGAAAGGCAGCTGGAACAAACCCTTTCCCCAAAGAAGGATTGACAATATCCCTGACTCAACTGTTCTGTTCATTCATAGGAGCTAGAGAGGACATAGGTCAAGATTACAGGCAGCACCAGTAGAGTTCATGCTGGGAGCACCCTGTCCACTTCATCAGAAGCCAGAATGAGTCCCAGATAACAATATAAAACTCCGTCCCCCACCACCACTTTGGACTCCACCAATCAGGAATCAAGATTCTGGTGCACTTGGGGGACTTTATGAGCAAAGTGTTACACAAATGTGTCATGGTGACCAGGGGCTACATCTTCCTGTTCCTCCCACCCCAACAGGGATTGAATAACCTTAATCATGGCTGCTAGACAACAATCTGCTGCTGCAGTAAGATTGAGAAGTCTGGGTGGTTCACTGCCCTTATTGCCAGTGTAAGCTCAAACGTGAGCTCTTACATATGCTTGATCAACTTTACTTTTAGTCTTCCTCCACCAGTACTCCAGGCATTGCTTATGAAGTTTTATCTCCCAGATTTATTCCCTCAACAAATCAGGAAACACCTCAGGATCTGCCACCAGAGAGAGGCTGCTTGGGAGCAACTGCATCAAATGTCCTGCTTACCTCCTGACCTTAGGATAGCCAACCTGTCCCTACAGCCCAATCTAATGCATAGACATTCACACATCAGCTCCAGAGCAGGAACCTTGGTTACAGTTAACACATGGGGAGAACTTACAGAAGAAGGCACTTCAGAATGAACTAACTTCATTTTCCATTTTGTAATGTGCTACTTGATTTTAAAATGTCTAACTATGCTAAAACTTACATGCCATTTTGTTAAATGTTATTAGTTTGTCTGATGTGATATACTGTGGATTACCTTGTACTGGTCAATGACCAAAATAAATGCTGTTACTGGCACCACCAAAGCCCCTTGATCTACCATCAGATCCCAAAATCCTTGGTATCATTTTACTATGAGCTAAGCCATCTCAAGGTGCTTCAGAAACAGTTAAGGACAAGTAGATTATATTGATGAATACCATTTAGACTTTGGTAACATGATCTGGGCCCTGATTTGGCTCTAGTTTAGATTGCCCCACCTGGACCTCCCTTCCTCCCTCCCTCCCTTCCTTTTTTAACATCTTTGAGTGCAGAAGGAGGCCCTCACAGGGAGTATTTGTTACGTACTGCAGAAATATATACAACAAGGTCCAAAATCAAGTGTAGATATGAGAAAGAGGCTCCAGCTGTTACTCTTTCAGTTAGATGTTTGGGAGGGGAGTTGCCTTATCTTCCTACCAGGCATGACAGTATAGTATTTTTGTTTCTCTTGTTGAATCTCTCGTTTGCCTTCCTTGCGTATGTCATCTTTGCCATCTCAGCCTTTTCCTGGATGGCACCCTTCTAATGTCTTGGACAAAGAGCACTATTACTTCTTCTCTTATCTCCCCCACTTCCAGCCTGGCCAAACTGACTTGATTTTGCTCATTGCTTTGTAAAAATTATTGCTCATGTGTGTTTATGAAGAAAGCCCATATTAATTGATTAAAAAAACAAAACAAAACCTAATGCTGAGGACCAGAAGATGAAAGAATCAATATTCCATTCAAGACATTTATTTCAGTTTGCACACATAAGCTTTGTCTGCCTCAGTGATGAAGGAGTAAAGAAATGTGAGTAAGCTATGATGAATCATTCCTGAGTCCTTATCCCAGTGAACCACTAGGGAGCCCTTCCATGCTTTTGATTGTCATGCTAGAGCTTTGGATGGGATATGTGCTGTTTGAGGAGAATTTAACAGCTACAGATGGAGACAGGGAGGATGGCAGAGACAAATACACAAAGTGCCCAGCCTCAGAAGTAGGTGGATTTGAAGGCTTGTGAATGGGAGCCACTCAACTGATCCAGTTTCCCTTTGGACCTCTCGCTTTTTATTAGGGCAAATGTAACTGTCAAGCTGTTAATAATAATAATAATAAATCCCTCCTGTAATCCACTCCAGCTTGATTAGCTTCAAAAGGCTGTCATGACATCCTTATGACAGATAATTGCTGAGCTTCTCCCATTGTTCTTTCTGTCAGAGTCTGTCACACCTTTCATATTAACATGACATCCTCTCCGAATACTGTCACACTCCCTGGGTCTCCACTCTGCTAGGTGAGTCTTGCCAGGTGCTACTGACAAAAACAGAGAGTGGATGTGTGTGCTTTCACCTAGTCATCAGATGAAAATTCTCTAGGTCTGATTTTCTTTTAAAGCATGAAACACACTCCTGAAGATAAAACACCCAACACTTAGATCCCCAAGTCATGGTGGTTAACGCTACGGAATCCATATTGTCAGTAGGCTTCGTAATAAAGAAGACACGCATCCAGTTTTGGCTACTAGTGGAAATTGTTTTGCTAGGTCAGTCCAAGGTCCCTCTAGACCAGGGAGACATAAACTGAGTCCTCTTGTATGTGTCTTCCAGAACCTTTCCAAAAGATGCCCCTATATGTATAAATGCAAACATGGGGAGTAATCTTATTAACTGTACTTAATTAACTGTAATCTATTTAAAATTCATTTTACATTAAATTGAATCAAATTTATTTTTTGTTTCCCCCTTCTTTGTACCAAAGTTGCCCTTTTTTTTTTTTTTGGAGTGCAACTGCAGCACTCCATTAAAAGGCCAAGTGGGAATATGCCTCCCCCTGCCCCCCCGCCCCCTGCCCCCCCACACACAATTGCTGTAGGGAGTAAGGAAGATGACCTTCAGGGAAATATGCAAGAACCATTACTTGGCAAAGGGGGCTGAAACATTTTTTAAGCCCTGAGAAACAAAATACTATTCAGAAGTGGCTTGGGTAGAGACCACCCTGATTCACTGGGATATGAGAAGTGGGGAGGGACAGCACAATCAGACTTGCAAGATCCTGTTATTATTGCCAATCTCAATAAAAGTAGTTTTAGCCTTCCTGTGGAGCTGATTTCCTGGTCTGGTCTACCTAGTGGGGCTGACAATTGCATACCTTTATTTAAAGCAGTATTTTTATAGCCAACAGCCAGATGTGTTTGGGTATTTTCTATTGTGTGTTCCAACATCTGGAACTTAGAGCTATACAGAAATTTTCCATTTATATACGAGTACCACTAGCCATTGATAGATCTATTTTTCATTACGTTTGCCATGGAAGCTGCGGTCATAATCACACTGTTCATTCATTTTGTGCTGCCTGAAGTATTTCTCCCCCTTATTGCCAATCAAGAACAAATACATTCTCATCAGTCCTAACTGGTTAAGATAATTCCATTCTGCATTCCCAGTTTTCCATTTTTTTTCTTTCAACTCTTGTGGCAATAGATCATGTTTCTGTTCTCCTGGTTTTTAATTTCATTAAGTTTTGTTAGGTTTATTATTTTTCTTCAGTCCTTATACTAAGATCCCTCCATTTGTAACCCTGTTTCACTTCCATTTCTGCCCATAATCATCATTTGCGTTTGCAATTATAAGGTAATTATGAGGAATGGGAAGCTACTTTAGCCACATTATTCAGCTGTAATTTAGAAAGGTCAATTAGGTAGGGAAATGATTAAGTTGTCCTGTTGATTTGAGGCATTGTTGGTACATGCTAGCATAGATAAGTATTTTTCTAATTAGTTGTTTGTTATATATGTATAATGCAGCTGAAATAATCACAGTATTTTAAAACAGTTTGATGATTTTAACTATCTCTTAAACATTTCAAATAAGAACTGCCATTTTGGATTAAATCTCCACCTTATAGATTCTGATCAGAGTAAGTGATTAACTAACAAAAAATGATAATGCAATATAATGTTTTCTTTAGTCATTTAAAATATTTATTTATTTTTTCTGTTTCTAAGGTCATCTCAGCTAAAAATGGACAGTGTACATTTAAAACTAGTATGATACTTAAGCAAAGAAACAATAAAAGGGACATCTCATAAAACTCACATAAAAGACAACATATCACAGCCAAAGCAAATAATACATATCAAGTGAGCACACCATCAACCCCAGAGCTTGGGGGAAAAAACCCAAATATTTAAAGATTGTCTAAAGACTTGCTATTCCAAATGGGAGGCACCTCAGTGGAGAAAGTGTACTTCCAAAGTCTCATCAGATGACATTCTGTAATGGTTGGGACACAAAGTGTGCCCACCCTGTTGAATCTTAGCAGGTGGGCAGAAATGATGCAAGAGAGGCAGACCTCTTTGCCCATGCCTAAAGGATAGGTGGTAACCAGTACGTTGAATTGCACCTGGAAACTCAGGTAGCAGGTGTTACATGGGTATAACTGCATTTTGGACCAACTGTAGCTTCTAAGTAGTCTTCAACGGCAGCCCCAAGTATAGCGTATTGCAGTAGTCACCTTACAGGAAGTCTTAATCAACCAGGAAGGACATGGATTTGAAATGCAGATGGCCAGACTGACAGACCTGAGGACCCTCAGGCATCACAGCATCAAGCACTTCCCAGGTAACAGAAACAAGATTGTGCCTCAGCCAACTCAACAGGACCTGCCCAGTTGAGTCTATCTCAGAACAGATCTGAGGTTCTTCATCCACCAGATGCCTAGAATATTCCTCATACTGCTGCTGTAAATATTCTTGTGACCTGTCCCTCCCCAGCAGGGAACAAGTCATTTAAACAGGGCCAACAGCCAGCTATCTGTGGACGTGATAAGAGCAAAAACAACCCCAATGTTTTTCCACTCTTATTGCCACATTGTCTCTTACACATGCTCAGCCAGGTTTTCTCTTTGTCTTTCCCTAGTGGCATTCTAGGTATCTCTTCTATCACTTTACCTTCTGAAGCTCATGAGAAAACTGAAGAGCACATAGGCAGAGGCCACCTAAGTGTCATCTGACAGAAGGTCCTCCTCACATATCCATTGCAAAAGGAGACTATGGCCTAAGTCGGATCCCATCACCCCACCAAGAAAACCCCAAACTCCTTCTGAAACCTATCCAGATCCATTACTTTGGGGCAGAGTGATTCAAATAAGTTCTACTTCCTGGGGCAGTTGTAGGGGGCAGCACCAGCAAGCCAAAAAGTAAATATAGCGTTATCTGACCATGATTAAGGAATGATGGTGATGTCCTCCATCTTCAGATCATTTTACAACTGCACCAAGACAAAAGCCAGATCAAATATGTGACCACCAGGTTGTGTTGAGCCCTCAGTAACTTGGGCCAGGTCTTTGGTGGCCATAGTGGCCATGCATTTCTCAGGTACACCAGGCCCGGGCCACATGAGAACAAGTTAGATACTCTCAGAATTAATCAGCCTTGGAAACTCCACTGCCAACTCAGTGAGTCAAGGAGTTCAGGCAGCATGTCACTGTACAGTAGGGAGACCAGTATAGCAGCAACAAACCCAACTGCTCCCTAAAGCCCAATTTCAACATAAGGTCCCATACTGCAGAGCAATGCTGAATAGAATAGAACAGAACAGAACAGAACAGTATAACTTTATTGTCATTCCACTATACACTACACACCAAGTGCATAATAAAATGAAATTTTGTTGCAGGTGGCTCACAAACACAATCAGACACTAAAATAAAAATACCATAATCACTATAAAATATATGTTCTTTACACATTCCACTTAAAAAAAACTTATTGAGTACTCAGGAGTCTAACAGCCTGGGGGACAAAGCTCTTACCCAGTCTGGCTGTTCTACATCAGATGCAGAGGAACCTTTTCTCAGAGGGTAACAAAGAAAACAGGTCATAACCACTTTTGCTTCCAAAAGTGGTTAAGGCCTCCTGGATGTCAGCTGCCACTCCACCCCTCCCTGTCCTGGGGTCATGTCTGGTGCCAAACCCAAAACTCAGGTGGGCATTTATTTATTTATTTCCCGCCTTTATCATTTTTATAAATAACTCAAGGCGGCGAACATACCTAATACTCCCTCCTCCTCTTTTCCCCGCAGCAACAACCCTGTGAGGTGAGTTGGGCTGAGAGAGAGTGACTGGCCCAAGGTCACCCAGCTGGCTTTCATGCCTCAGGCAGGACTAGAACTCACAGCCTCCTGGTTTCTAGCCCGTTGCCTTAACCACTAGACCAAACTGGCTCTCCATATCTCCAAGAGGGGAACACCTCTCATCAGGACCACTCAGGCCTCGGTAATATATCAGTGCTCTGCAGCCTCTCCACACTCCAGTTAAATCCCAAGAAATGGTACCCTAAGAGAAGTCTTCCCCTTGGGCTTGTTCAGATTGAGAACTGTGGGCCCCATGGAAGCTTAGAGTAACAGAAAAAATACGTTACAGAGAAAACCCTTTCAATAACACAACTTCCAACAATAAATCAGTTCAAGAATGAGAGAAGATCCAAAAGAAAATTTTCAAGTATCCTGAGAGTAGATATTTCTGGTAATTTGTACATGGATATCTATTTTTTTCCTAGTGTTCACTTTAAAAAGGAGAACACTGAAGGAGGCACTAGGACATCAATATTCTAATAAATGTGTATTAAAAGAGTCCCTGTAATTAAAGCCCTGGGGTTCCCTTCCTCTCATTACTGCAGTGAGCCCAGAGAGGTGAGGACAGTATTCCATGGAATACAACTCACAAAGGGTTTGCTTTCATTCAGCAAGTTTAACAGCCCTTCAACCTCTTTCCCCATCTACCCTGGAGTTGTTTGGTTTAGGCATTAGCAAGGGAAGGTTACATATTAGTGAGGATTAAATGTCTAGCCGGTATTGGGTGCCTGCTAAGACGAAGGAGGGAAATCGTTATCTAATTGGGGTTAGAATGGGAGGTTTGTTATCAAGCAGCTTAGGAGAGTAAATAGGAAGGGCTAACTCATCCAAGCAGTCTCTCTTCCAGATGTTAATTTAAGAATGTGGGTCAATGACAGGACAGTACGATAGGGGTGAAAAAATACCAGAAAACTGTTGAAAAATTGCAAGGCAGATCTTGACATACTGTACTTTTAACTCAAACTGATGAACTAAAAGAGCATATGCTCTTTTTTGCTTCAGCATGGTTTACAATGTGTGTTTTGTGTGTGTGTGTGTGTGTTTATATATAGAACCAGTCATTGGAAGAATTGAGGGAGAGCGTCTCCCAGGATATGAATACTTACTTTGGAGTCCTTGGTGCTCTCTGAGCCTTGTTTTTTTATTGCAGACGTTTCATTGCCAGACAAGGCAACATCTTCAGTGCGAGGAGGGAGTGGGCCTTGCTCTCAGTTTATATATTGTGGCTTGCCCTGCTTGTGTTGTTCTCTCCTTGGGAGTTCTTTGATTGGGCTGTTGTTTGGTGCTTGCTTGATTGACTTGAGTTAATAGTTCCTTGATTAGGGTGTATTGTGCTGTTTGATGGTTCATCTGGTGTTAATCCTAGTGTTGATTTTTGCATATCTGGGTGTTGATTGCTGGCAAGGGAGTGTACTGGTCTTTTGGCTTTTCTATTGTCTCTTTTGAATGGTATGTAAATGTTGTTTACCTCTATGTGTCTGTTGATGGCTGCTTGGTCTGCCAGGCTTCCAGGAATTCTCTGGCATTTTTGGATTTGGCTTGGTTTAGGGTGCTCACAGTTTCCCAGTTGAAACTATGGTTGAGTCTGTCCATGTGTTGTGAGATTAAGGAGTTCTCATCGTATCTTCTGACTGCTAGTTGGTGTTCATGGATGCGCTCTGCTAGTCTTCTGCCTGTCTGTTCTACATAGTGGGTTACAGTCTTTGCATTGTATGTTGTAAATAATTACTGTTTTTTCTTCTTGGGCTATTGGGTCTTTTGGGTTGCTTAATATGTTTTGAAGAGTTTTAGTTGGTTTAATCTCACAACACATGGACAGACTCAACCATAGTTTCAACTGGGAAACTGTGAGCATCCTAAACCAAGCCAAATCCAAAAACGCCAGAGAATTCCTGGAAGCCTGGCACTCAGACCAAGCAGCCATCAACAGACACATAGAGGTAAACAACATTTACATACCATTCAAAAGAGACAATAGAAAAGCCAAAAGACCAGTACACTCCCTTGCCAGCAATCAACACCCAGATATGCAAAAATCAACACTAGGATTAACACCAGATGAACCAGCAAACAGCACAATACACCCTAATCAAGGAACTATTAACTCAGTCAATCAAGCAAGCACCAAACAACAGCCCAATCAAAGAATTCCCAAGGAGAGAACAACACCCCTACCAACACAAGCAGGGCAAGCCACAGTATATAAACAGAGAGCAAGGCCCACTCCCTCTTTGCACTGAAGATGTTGCCTAGTCTGGCAATGAAACGTCTGCAAGAAAACAACAAGGCTCAAAGAGCACCAAGGACTCCACAGTTCAACCCTGAGCTACAAATATTTGCTTTGATTGGTAATACTTTACTTACATGAACATGTACTTGAATAGTAATTTCTGAGGGGAGAAGGATAAGATGCAGAGAAGCAAGAAAAGTCCTGTGCAGTTGGGGTGGGCCACTGATGGAATCTCTTCCCCCTTGTCCTACTTGCCAAGCAGAGATCTGGCTATTCACCCAGTGAATGGAACTCTGGCTAGGTTTGTTTATTGTGTGTTCTTGTTTTGTGCTAATGTTGTATTATTTGAAGGGTGATCCCAATGTGAGCTGCCTGGAGCTCTTGAAGGAAAGACAGAATAAAAATCAAATAATAAAAATGTCCTGCATGTCTCCCATCCTGAGAACCATATGAAGTATAAACATTTTAATAAATAGATAAATAAAACTGTTCCTTCATGAATACATTTGGTTCCCATACAGAGCCATCGGTGTCAAATGGAGAGCTATCATATAGGAGGCAATGGATTTTCTTTTTTAAAAACTAAAAAATTCCAGCACTTTAGTTTTCCACGTAGGAAAGGTATCCATTCTTTCTTACTTCGTATTGATTTATTATAGAGTTCAGCACAGACTCTTAGAACAGCTAAGAAGCCATTAAATAAAATTAATACTAAAATATAATTACAATCATAAGCAATTAAATGAGCCATAGCAATTTAAAAAATCCTAAGGAAGCACAACTAGGCTGGAGAGCCTCTCACACTATCAATTTTTCTCTGTTCCTGCCTCTCCAACCAACCATCTTGAATTCTAGAAAGGCTCATCAGGGAACGTTTCTCAGCAGTGTGGACAATGTTGATGTAGTGGGAGAGGTGATTGCTTAAAATTATGCTTCGCTGAACTCCTTTTCATACTGACAATATGAAAAATAACTAAATAACTTGCAGTTACAATTTTAAATATGTCTTGGTCCAGATAAAAAGTCAAGAGTTATTCTAGCCATTCCCATCACAATATATTCTTTCTAATTTACTGCTTTTGTTGTTGTTGTTCTGAAATTGCTTAAAATGTTGTTACGCCTACATGGAGAGAAAATATTTGAAAAAAAAATACATCTTATACCTATATTTCTGTGCTTACAGTTTCTAAGAGATCTTTTGGTTTTTGAATTGGCAATGTAGGTGTTTCAGGATTTTGAAGTTTGGAAAAGTAGCACAATCACTGTCTTCCTCTGAAATACGATGACAAGACTTTCATCAACAGTTCTAGTTGTGTTTCCACAGAGATGTTACAATATTATGGATTGCTAAATACAGTTTTATAATAGTTAGCTTTTGTTGTCCGATACCTTTGAAGGCAGTATGCTCTTACAAGCACTGAATCAGGCTTTGCTGACCTTGAACAAGGTAAACAAGTTTGGACCTAGTTAGAAACTTGTTTGGGAAACTAATAGGAAATACCCTGAATGTGGAACTTGAAAAGGTGTCTCAGAAGTAGACAATCAAAAACCACTTCCATGCTGTTGCCAAAAAAACCTACATGGGTATGTTCACATAGGATATCTAACCATACTCTAATGTATCTTGGTTTTCAGGAAGTATGAAAGTCAAACAAGAATAGCATTTAGTGGCTGGATTCATATCAAACCATTCCTTTTAACTTTGTGGATGGCAATTCATTTCTACCAGGGAACTCAAATTAAGTCCTTCTTTGTTCTAGCCTCTGAGATCATCAAGGAATTTCTGTGACAAACATTGGGGTTGAACAGTTTTGCCCTTTTCTAGAGGTCTTAACATTTCTGCTTTGTAAGATTTCTGTACCGGCTGGGTTGCTTCTCCAAAATGGGGATGTTGAGGATCCTCTCTATTCATGAGATTTAGGGTTGGGAGGCCAGGAAGCAATGTTTCCCAATCATTTCTGTGAAACAGCATCCTCTGGAAGTTCAAATGGCATCCACTTTGATGGCCTTCAGGTGGGTGGTTAAGACAGAGCTGTTCTGCAGAGCCTTTGAGGTCCAGGAGATCCTTAGGTTGAGGACACCAAGGTGAATTGATTATTATATTTGTTTTCATGGATTTCATGGATTTGTTTTTGTTGGCTGGCTGAGTTCAAGGGACTCTATAAACAGTTAGGAATCCTCATGGAGTCTGTGTAGTATATACAGTAAAACTACCATAAATAGATAAGGCAAAAAAAAAGCATCCACAAACATTGGTGGTTTTGCTACTGAATATCTGTTCACAAATGTGGTTCTGGAGACCACAAAATGCAACTGAGATGCCTGAGGCAGATATCTCTCCAAGCCAAGAGCATACTGGCTTGGTTCACTCAGAATAGCAAGCCATGAATCACAGTTCACACATCTTAATGGCTGAGTATGTATACCATAGTAAGCCCAAATCAGACATGCACATTATGGCTTAGTGGAGTGTGCAAATTGTTGGAATTATCAGGGGTCAACTCAGCATTGTCTCATAAGCATAAGGGGGTCTTTCTAGTAAACGCATCTCTATTGTGCTTGTGGGATGTCACATGGGTCACCAGATTTCCACCTCCTCCTCCTCCTTGGGTTTGGGGATTAACAATCTCCATTTCCTCTTGGGCGTACCTGCAAGCAGGAGGTGCTGCAGAATGCAGCTCTCGTCCTTTCAACTTGCTTGCATGCAGACATTTCTATTTCCATAAAAATGTCTACAAAGAACCAGTGATGAATAAGAGCTTTCTACTATGAAGCTACTTGTATCCAGATCTACTGAATAAATGTATGCTACCTTTTTTTTCCCTTCATCTAACTACTGTGTGAAGACTGAATTCTTTTCTGAACGTAATTAAGCTTAATGTGCAAGTTTCTTTTTGGTTCACGCTTCTACTTCGCAAGATAGTTGTTAGCTGCTTGGAGTTCTTTTATTAACCTTTAAAAACTCCATCACAAATATATACAATTAATGTGCACTTTTTATTATGAAAATAGCAGTCTTCAGGAAGGCTGAGCAGCACTGGGACTGTGGAGGACAGGAAGGAGGTGTTTTAGTCCTCGCTTCCAAGCTGGCAACAAAAATTGTTCTTCTGGCACAGCTACTGGAGGCTTCTTTTGAAATACAAATGGTAGCTTTTCAGGGCAGTTTTTGTTGGGATTATGGTAGGGTGGGAAAGAATTCCCCCACAATCATAAAGGCACACATTTCCAAACTTTTCAGTTATTAAGAAAAAAGCATTGGGTTTAGATAGATACGGTAGATATATTCTGATAATGCTTTTTAATATTCTAGTAAAGAGCAAATGCTTAAAGCCGCATCAAACTACTTAAAAACGCCATAAATGTACACTATGCATTGCATGGACTACAGGTTGCATCAATGCAGCCATGAATTTCTACTTTTAATTAAATGTGTAAGCTGCCAGTAGAATTCTAGATATGAGTAAAGAGACGACTGGATATCTGAGATGTTTTTGCCAGAATACATTTTGACAATCTGTTTCCATTGTCTATGCAAATGTTCTTCCAGACTAGCTAGCCAGGATGTAAAAATTTAAATCCTTTTGGTTTTTTTCATAATGGGTGAGTAAGCTTTGACCATCTAAATTCTCTCCTTTCTCCCTCTTTTGCCCAGCTTGCTCAGCCCTTCTCCCCATTATGACACTCATTATTTTTCCATTCACAGCAAAACTATTCACATCAAGGTAATTGATGATGAGGAGTATGAAAAAAACAAGACTTTCTTCATTGAGCTGATGGGTCCTCGAATGGTGGATATGAGTTTTCAGAAAGGTGTAGTACTGGCTCTCCCAACTAACATTAACACTCTTCTTTCCTCTTTTTCTTATCTCCTACCTTTCTTTTCTCACTCTCAATAGCCTCTTTTTTCTTTTCCAACCGCTCTATCTACACTGCTGTATCTGCACAGCCTGTCACATGGTACTGATGGAAGTTAGCAAGATGGTGCTTTGTTTAGCTGGGAACAATGTTTGCTTGTGTGCTGGCGTGACTGAGGGATGCCAAAGTGTATTCTTGAAATAACTGGGCCCTGGGGTTTTCAAATCCATCTTTGACATTACAGAAATAGGCCATAGAGCTCAACACTGCAGCGTGATGCAAACATATGCATATTGGAAGTCTTCAGGCTAAACCTGCACATAGCATTCAGCTCGTAGCATACCTATCATTGTCCCAAGATCTGCATACTAATAATAGTTTCCTGCTTTGCAAAGGAAAATGGTTATTCATTTTTCTTTACAAAGCAAGACATTTCATGAATCAATGGACCAGCATGCTAACATATCAATCTTATCTTCCTGTAAACTCAATTGGCATTTTTACTTCAAATCCATGCCAGTTCAATGTACCCTGGAAGGGGACTAAATATTTCTTCTAATTAAAAGCTATTTATTTAGGGTTGGCTGAGAGATAATGACTTGGCCCAGTTCCTCCAATAGCAGCATGGATGGTTGAACAGAGATTGGAACTTGGTCTTCTCACTTGTGCTGATCACTACAGCACACCCTTTCATATTCACATGTATAGACACATTGCTCATTTTTCTCTAGATGGCCGGTCCTCAGCATACTTTTTGCAACCTTACAAATTGTTAGATTAATCCAGAGACTAAGTTCTGCTGTGATACTTTATATGAAGTATTGGAGTGAAAATATTTTTTTCATGGAACCACCCAAGAATCAGGATCACACATTTATTTTGGTATTAGCCTGACATCTGTGTGGCCAACTGATACGGAGGCTGCTGACAACAGCCTGTGGGCAGAAGCGTAGATGTGGGGAAGTGGAACACATACAGTATATTTTTTGCCAGAATGCCTTTCCCTTAAATGCATTTGCATTGCCTGTGTAGAGAGACTTGATCAGAAAATGGCTGCAATCAATCTACATATGACTATACGTGAGAACTGAAAATCATCATTAATCCTAAAAATACAGTCAAGATTTTCTCACCATTTTGCATTTTATATGGAGAGTTCCAAAGATGGTATCTGTTGTGGCACAGATTTCTCATTTGTTTAAACAGCCAATTTAATGTTCTACTTCAGTTCTCAACATTTTGATGATACAGGCATATATCAGGATTTAGCTCTTTTGTGGCAGTTTCTACAAATTGGAAGAAATAATTAGGATTCACAGCCACTTTCCTTGAGAAAATAACAAAAAGGATTGTGTTAGAACTGGTCCAAGGGCTCAAGTAGAAACCCAATAAATACAAATAGATAACCTCCAAGGGAAAATGGGAAATCATCAGTATTCATTCTTTGTCATTCTTCATGTTTGTATAATGAAAATTTAGGAAAGAAAAGAAAAGGAAGTAAAGTTTCTGGGCAATTCTGAGACATGTTGATGTGGATGTAAATGCCACTGAGTTTGATAGCACTTATTCCCAGCTAAATGGATACAGAATTGCAACTTCAAAGCTCATTCTTATTAGGGTCTCTTTCTTTAGTGTCATTTTACGATACTCACGTGGTTGCATTATGTTCTGCTCATAACCTTCTAACATTGAATTTCATGAACACTGAGCAGTTCAGTCAGCAAAAATGAATTATCAGTGCTCAATAGAAACTACTGTATGAAGCATGAGAAAAGAAACCACTTTGCCCTTGCACAGAAAAAGATCTGGATGGGAAAGTCCTGGCCTGTGTTTTGTGCATGAGTCTGTGCGTGTGCATGCATGTATGTTAAAAGGATATTTTAATGCTGTCTTATTGCACTCTCCACCCACAGTTCAAAAGCGATGGCAGCAAAATGGTGTGAACGAGAGAAAAATTGGCCTTTTACCTAATACACTAAAGATGCTTGTCCTATCTCTGCCTGTAGGCTGTTCTGGATTAGCCATAGTTCAGCCAGTTGATAAACTGTTATTACCATGTGACATTTGACTAAATGTGCTGCAGAAGTCACCTTCCACTAACCATCAATATAGACCAGGTTCCTCTTCCTCACTCTTTGCCCCTCCCTCCTTTCCTCCTTTCCTCCTTCCTTCCTCTGATATTCTTTAACTCATCTAAAAATCAGCTCCAACTGATATGTCCTAGAAAGCAAGTGAAACACCACCAAGACAGTGGCAGAAACAGGCTGCATGTGAGAAGGTGTGGTGGTGGTGGTGGTGCCGACTGCTGCTGCTGCTGCTGCTGTTGAATTTGCTCCCAACCAGGCTACCCACTGTACACACATCTTTTTCTTGTTGTCCCTACAGGAAGACCATAAGGGTTAAAATAGTAGATGAGGAGGAATACGAAAGGCAGGAGAATTTCTTCATTGTCCTTGGTGAACCGAAATGGATGGAACGAGGAATATCAGGTGTGAGATCCTTTTTTGAAAAAGAAACCAAGCAAATACAGATTGCAAAAACAACCTTTTTTGCTCCACCTTTTTCTCTTTGATTTTTACACAGACCAAGCTGTATTCTTTTCCATCCTATATTCTCGCTCTCACCCTGTTTCGGTCCCATCTCTGCATTTTGAGCCTAGCTTAAGATCCTCCTTGTGTGCAGTGCTTGTGCCTTACAGGCTGTTTGAACGTCCATGCATTTGGATCCGTCTCCTTCTTTTTGCTCTCCTTTCCCCCCTGTGCTCCATTTGGTAATCTTTTTGATGTAATCTCGTCTCCCCTTCTTACACTGAGATGGAAAGTCCTTTTCTCAGAAGAATGTGTTAAATTGCATGGCTGCCTCTTCAGCTTGCTCCCCAGTTCTGAACTTTGCACAATGGTCCCTGTCTTTTTTTTTTAATTCTCTTCATATGGCTTTGTAATTAATATTAGCTACTGATTATTTTTCTTATAAAAATATATGGATATATATGTAAGTATATATTTGAATCACAGTTAACAAGTGCTGCCAACAGTAACAGCAAATAATGTTTGCAATTAATTCCCTTCTGTGGTGCCAAAAAAACATCTCCAACTGGAGCAAAATACTTTATAATACAATTTTATAGAACTAATGTTAGGAAGTACTTCCACAGGGTTTCATCAAAGACACATAAGCACATCAGCAACATAGAACTCCATCCAAGATGGAAATTAAAGCATGTTTTGAGACAGTCTTCCTTAACCTACTGCCTTCCAAATGTGTTGGACCACTCGCCAAAAGGCCCATGTCGGCTGCAAATTCGAGAGGGCTAACAGATCTGGAGGGCCACCAGCTTGAGGAAATCTGTCTTAAGCTGCCATTGCTAAGTTTGTTGACCTGCTTGTGGATCCCAGAGGTTTCACAAATTTGTCCACTCTTGGATGTTTCAAGAGTCTCTACACAACAGTTCTTCACTCTAATGGGTCACATCAAGAAAGGTCTAGTGGACTTTCAATCAACAAGCAAAATATTTTGTATTCACCATCACAAAATGTGAGTAACAGATAAAGCTCATAAAAAAAGATGCCTATAACAATGCATGGAAATTAAATGATGTAGATCAATAAAGAATATTTCATACATTGTACAAACACTCAGACTATTTTAGCCTTCTGAGGAAGGTGGTTTACCACTGATGCTTCTGAACTATGGAGCTAACTCTCTTGAAAAACAAAGAAATAACAGCTCTTAAGTATTTGTAATAGCAGCATACTGCTACTGGTTCTACCATTAGTTTTATGTTTTATTCTTCATTCAAGGGGCAATACAAAACAATTGTCCAAAGACAAAATGCAATTAATTCTTACTTAAAATTGAGACATTTAAGCTAAATACCAAACCCCTCCTTTTTGAGCTGGGAAGTCTGTCACCAGCTATTCATTGCTGGGCTTTCAGGACCCAAATTATATTACTCTGATTATTCCTTAGATGTAAACTTCCATCTTTTCTGGAGTTCTTTCATACTCCAAATTTCTGGGTTCTCCTCTGTCTCTCTCTCATTCTCTCTCATTCTCTCTCTCTCTCTTTTTCTCTCCCCCACCCCCATCCCTACACCCTACCACCACCAGCCCATGCACATGGAATTTTTCATGTGATCTTTGTACATCCAGCAGTTCATATTCATGTGAAGTTTAAACAGTTTAACTCATGAGAATATGGTGATACTATTTGAAAGGAGGACAGTGCTCTCTATATTATGCATTCCACTGAGATGGTGTTCCGCTGGAATCGGCAAATCATAGGCCAGAGGTTGTTTGATTGTTTACTTACTTGTGCAGTTTATCCACTGCCTCAGTCCTAGTGGACTTTAGGCAGTTTATTGATATTAAAATAACAGTAATAAATAATATATTACTTTTAAACATTAAAGCTATAGTAACAAATATGTAAGTGTTGATGGATCCACAGTTCCTAAAGACCTTCCAGAAAAGCCAGTTTTTTACTTACTGGGTTTATGTGCCATTCCAATCAATAAATGGCTCCAACTGGCTTACTTACCTCATCTACTCATCAGATTAAAAGGATACAAAATAATTGTGACAATAATAACACTATTAATTAATACAACAACAACAAACTGTTAGCACTGGGAAGTTCCACGGTCAACAAATATTTCCCTACAGGAGAAACTATTCTATCTTTCAGATCTGAAAGACTCGCTGAAACAGCCAAGTCTTAATGGCCTTATTGAGCAACAAAAGCATAGGGTACAATCAGATGTCCACTATTCCAGAAAAGCGGGGTAGTGACAGAGAAGGCATATAAAAAAGACATTTTACAAATGCATGCCATTCATACACAGACACAATTATTGTTAAAGAAATTCTGAAGGCCAGGATTCTCCCTCTCACACCAATGGTAGATGATAACACACTGTGCACTCTGACTAAGGGAACTGAAACAACTGAAGAGGAAGTTGATGAGCTGTAGAAATGTTGGATCATCTTTCCCCAGGCTAATGTTACATGCCTTGTTAGGGTCTCATGCCGCAGTTTTGTGTTCTCACGTCTTGAACGATGTGACTTTAAGACAGAGATGCACTAATGAGTGATGAGTAGAATGTGCCAACACTTTAATAGACTCCAAGCTTGGGCTTATAAGGTCTACTACAAACCAGAATTGAGTTCCCCTGGTTGAACTCTTTTTTATAGCAAAGGAAGCTGTGGCCCATAAACCATTTTCCTGCTTCTGTGAGCAGTGTCCATCCCCCAATAAAAAGCTAAAATCCCGCTCTTCATTCCTGAAGCTTCATTTGTAGCATTCTTCAAATATTCATGCACGATATTAGAAATGAAAGAGAGATAAGCACTCTTTTACTAGGCTGAAGCACAGATGGTAGTCAGAGATCTCAGGTCTTCAGGAGATGCAAGTTTTAAGTCTATTACTCTTGTGGCCCTACTTGTAGCAAGGAGCACAAGCCAAACCTCAGGGGGAGAAAGTCAGCTTTGGGACCAACAAGATGTAAGTACTGGAGAGGTATTTCCTTTCATGGGTACATTCTATTCACATATGCAGGAGGCTGTGGGAAGGTGGGTGGGTGGTTTTTAAAAAAATAATAATAAAAGGTATGTGTAAGAAAGGAAGATTGACCTCATCCCCTTGTGCTTTCCTCCAGTCCTTTGCTCCAGTGAGTGTTTTCCATTCCAGCTTTCCAATGTCAGAGCTAGAAAGCAGAAAAATGTCCCAATTAACTGTTTTGAGGGACGTGGGGTGCCAGCTGAGGAAGAGTCCCTCAGCAATCCAATATTTTCCAGATGTTCTAGACCACAGCTTCCCATCTCCTTGCCATTGTCCATGCTGGATCAGGCTAATGGGAATTGAAGTCCAAAATATCTGGAGCATACCAGATGGACTGCCCCTGCTTTATACTGCTAAAATATGACATTCCTGCCTTCATTTTATGTTTGAAAATAGCCCTGTCAAATCTAGTTCCATCCTGAATTTTCTCCTGCTATGTTAAAGGTACAGTCACAACACTGTTACAATTCAAATAGCCTTTTGGCTGCTGTCTTGAACAAGTATCAAATGGCCCTACAAAAATGAATGTATTTGAAAGAGCATCTTTAACCATTCCGAATTCTGTTTACTGAGTGTACTTGGATAGGTTTTAAGTACCGGGTGCCTTCTTTAATGGATGTTTCTGTGCAAAACCCATGCAGCATTGTTAGCAGGAGATGTCATTTATTCAAGGTCAAAACTACAGAGAGATTCAGGCTTCTTTTTAAAAGCCATTCTTTGCAATGCTATTCTCCAGAGCCTCCCATCTCATCTCATAAACTTCTGTTAAGCCTGAAGCTTCACTCAGATTCTTCAGCTGCAACTGGCTGGGCCAGTTAAGACATGCAGCTTATATGGATTTCACTAACATAGCATTCAGTGAAATGGTATGGTGTAGATTAGGTTTCCTCTAGTCCTTGGAATCAGATTACAAATAACAGAACAAATCTGCAAAACTAAAGGGGCAAAGTTCAGCTCCTGTTTCACACTTGTGGTTCAGTTTTTATTCCAAATGGTCATACTTCTCCAGATTCTTCTCTGAAAATCAAGCTAATGTTTCATCCTTCCTGCTAAAGCTACTTTTCATACGAACAAAGGAATACAGATGAATAAATCAGAGTGAATGTAGAAGTTAAGATAGTTGCCTTTAGAATTAATTGCACAAACATAAGAAATTAATTCTTAATAGAAAATAAAATTCTAAGAGTCATATTGAGGTATATGAAATGGAAGGGAGTACAATGAGATTAAATTAGAAATCTTGGCACTTAAAAGAACATTTATAATCCAAATTAAAAATACTATTAATAGAGCATTCCTATCAGAAGTATACTATCAATTAGCAAATAGAAATTAAAAGAACATAGCAGAAAGGATTTTCAGGATTCATATTTAGTTGAGCCGAGTTATTTCTCGTTACCGGTATCACAGCTCTTTGGCAGGCTTAGGATGAACTGGTTATCCTAATCAGCCTTGATAGACCAAAACCACAAACTGAGAGTTCAGAGTTTAGAATTAAAAGCCATTCCTTGCAACACTATTCTCCAAACCCTCCCATCTCAGCTCTTGATTTCAAGAGGCCAAGAGAAGCAAATTTAATTTGTTTAAATTCCCAGGATCACTTCAAAGTTCTCTAATGATCTATAACTTATACAGTGGAAGTTTTAAAAAGTTGAGACAATAGGTTATGGGGGAGGCTTCACTTATTCTTCCATTTAGGGCCCTGTTATCAAAATTACTTGTGTCTGGGAACAGTTATAAGAGGAACTTCACATTTAACACAGTTGCTAAGTGAGTAGGACTGCCAAAACTGGACTGAAAAAATCTGGATGATCACAAGATGGCAGAAATCACTTCGAGTATTCCTGTATCTCTTCGTTGCTATCTAGGAGTTACAGTACTGGATTTTTGCAAGCTAGTAGTAATAGCCCCATAAAAGAAGTGGCAAAGCAAGTATGCAAGCTAGGTAAGGTGATATTTCATTCCCCATTGAGTGACAGTAATTCAGCTAAGGTGATACAAATTTAATTTCTAAGTGTGAATCATTGCATCTCTCTGACTTCCATATTATTTTTTACTGAAACCAAAGTTACTCCCCTAGGTGTAGGCAATCTAAAGAGTTTTAACTGGTGGAAATACCTTCCTTAAGCCAGTACTGAGAGCCAGTATGGTGTAGTGGTTAAGGTACCAGGCTGGAAACCAGGAGACAGCGAGTTCTAGTCACACCTTAGGCACAAAACCAGCTGGGCGGCCTTGGGCCGGTCACTCTCTTTCAGCCCTCAGAAGAAGGCAGGGGCAAACCACTCCCAAAAATATTGCCAAGAAAACTGCAGGGACTAATCCAAGCAGCCACCAGGAGTCAACATTGACTCGAAGGAAACAACAACAACAAAAAAGCCACTAGATCAGTGTTTCTCCACCTTGGCATCTTTAAGATGTGTGGACTTCAACTCCCAAAATTCCCCAGCCAGCAATGCTGGCTGGGGAATTCTGGAAGTTGAAGTCCACACATCTTAAAGTTGCCATGGTGGAGAAACACTGCACTAGATATTTGGGGTGAGCATGGCTTGCCCCAGATTCTGGTCTTGTACTCCAAATTCGTACACTGACCGCCTCCACTGTCCTCACCTCTTCAAGTCCTGTCCCTCCCACCCCACTGCCTGCACCTTTGTTCATGAGGGAAAGGGGAAACCTCTGAAGCTCTGACAAATGCACCTGTTTGATACAGCTTCATCTCCATGTTGTGGTTCCCTCGCATGCTTACAAACCTGCTTCTACCATGAGTCTACCAAAAAGCCATCGTTACATCAAGCAAGCTCATTATTATTTAATAGAGTCGTATGCAAAATGCTTATGAACCTGTCACACAGAAAATAATAACTCTGTCCCCTCCTTCCTTTTTTGTTTCTTTTTATATAGCACTCCTCTTGACTCAAGGTAAGTCCTTTTTTTCTTTTTTCTTTTCCCTTCTCCTTCTGTCTCGATTTCGGCCCTGTCCTTTTCTTATCTACAGCCTAGATTTCAAATGTTGTCTTTCCTTTGGCATGGCTTCGTGCGTCAAGGGTTTCCCTACAACGTGTAGTGCCGATACCAATGCTGAGAATACACCGCATGAACCTAAGCCCGTGCTACAAATGAAGGGTGTTCAGCTGCACAGAAAGAGCTGAGGGCCATTGGAACTGGGATCGCACCTCTGTTCTCTACGCCCTTGAGGGAACCTGCCGCACGCCATGGTGAACCCTTAGGGACGAGTTCATTGTGCGCAGATGAGCATGAACATGCTCAGATATCCTAGCCGATGCAGACAAGGAGAATGGTTCATTTTCCTGATTTCAGCCTTGTCATTCCAACTCAGTGAGCTGCACATGGAATGACAGTATGCCATTCCAGAAGCATCTGCAGGATCTGATACTTTCATAAAAAGAGATGAAAGTAGCACCTCGCCATTGTGCCGTACATGCTCTCCCTGTTGTATGTTTGTTCAATGCCACGATGCTTTACAAAAGGGGCGGGATTTGAAATACAATGATACTTTTGTCATTTGTCCCACTCCCCCTGGATCGCTCTGCACCATTTTGTTTGCATGGAATGAGAGGGAAAGGGGTGGGATCTTGAGTAAATGAGTAGGAATAATCAGTACTGGTTGTCCCAAGTGATTGCATTGATGATTGTTTGTCTCCTACAGCAGCCTTCTCTGGTCCTCTCCAGATGTGTTGGACTACACCTCCCATAATCCTCCTCATATGGGAATTGTAATTCAATAAATCAGGAAGCTGCCCTCAATAGTTATTTATTTAGGTGTTTATTTGATTCATATCCTGCCATTATTTTGTACAACTCAAGGCAGCATACATAATGTTCCTCCCTTGTATTTTCCCCACAACAACAACAACAACCTGTGAAGTGGGTTGGGCTAGGAGAGAGTGACTGGCCCAGAGCCAGCCAGCTGGCCTTCAGGCCTCGGGGGGGACTGGAACTACAGGTGAGTGTCTCCCCGTGTCTAGTCCAGCACTTGAACCACTACAGCAAGCCAGTTCTCTCAAACTCTCAAGCATGTGCTGCAGACTGAGTTTTTATTCATTTATTCAATTGGTATTCTACCTCTCTGATCTGGTAAGCACTCAAAAGTGGTGAACAAAATTTAAGAGCACAAACAATATGAAAAGTTTAACATAGATATTAAAACAATAAAATAAATATACACATACACCCACACACACATATATATATCTATATCTGTCTGTCTGTCTGTCTGTCTGTCTATAGTGTTTGTGTGTGTGTGTGTGTGTATATATATATATATATATATATATACACATACATATACACACACACACATATATATACTCTGTGTGTGTGTGTGTATTTATATATATATATATATATATACATACATACACACACAGACACATATACATACATACATACATACACACACTGGTGAAAGAGAAGCATCTTTACAGATTCTTCTGAACAGTGAGAGAGTGAAGATCAAACCCAGTTCTTGAGGGATTTCATTCCACAGCCTGCGGGCAATGCAGGGCAAGGTCCTCCCCAGATGCCAGAATGATAGCCTTGAACAGCAGAGGCACCTCCAAAAGGGTCTCTCCTGCAGCTGTTAATGACTAGATAAGGTCCTAAGGAGAGAAGTGGTCCCTCAGATAAGCCGGAAGCTGTTTAGGGCTTTAGATATCTTAAATTGTTCCTAGTAAGCAATAGGTAGCCAGTGCAGAGCTTTCATCACAGGCATAATGTCTCTACATCTTTCATAGATTAGCAGCCTAACTGCTCTGTATTTTACACCAATGGCAACTTCTGAACACTTTTCAGCATATAGAATACATTATATTAGTTAAGATTGGATGTAACCAAGATACGGATAACTCTTGTTAAATTTAACTGACTCAGGAAGGAGGCAACTCTCTTACAGACATAATTGTGCAAAGGCACTCTTTATCATAGCCACCACTGGCAAACCCAGTGTTAGTTAAAAATCAAGGAACACTCCAAAATTATAAACATGCTCTTTCAGGTGGAGTATAACCTGAGGTGCATAACATTCCTGAACCTCAGTCCCTGAGCCCAGTTCACTCTTTACCAATAGCACCTCCATATTCTCTGAATTAAATTGCAAGTCATTCCCCTCCCAGACAATTAGTAAAATACATTGTGCAAGGGTATGGATTGCTTCCTTGAAATTGGATACTAAGGAGCAATAGAGCTGGGTATCATCATGCTGATGACACCCCACTACAAGATGATGTCTCCAGCAGTTTTGCATAAATGGTGATGGGAGCATGGGAGACAAGGTGAAACTCTTTGGGATACCATAATCATTGGCCTAGATATGGAAGTGTACTCGGTCAGCCCCACCATCTGGATGTAGCCTGACATGAAGGTGACCCACAAGGATACCATTTTCAAAATCCACAGAGAAGTCCAGGATAACTAACAGGCCAAAGCCTCTACATTCAGTTTCTGGCATAGGTCATCTACCAAAGTGACTAAAACCCTTTCAGTGCTATATATTCTCTATTTATATTGTAATTTATGTCTTTTATGGTTTTAATTGTTGATTTTATTGTAAACCACCCAAAGTCCCCCTTTTGGGGGGAGATGGGCAGTGATAGAAATCTGTAAATAAATAAATAAATAATATCCTGGCTGGAAGCCCAATTGAAATGTATCCAGAAAATCTGTGTCAGTTAGATATGTCTAGAGTTATGGGGCCACTACCTTCTCGATTACCTTTCCAAAAAATTGAATATTTGCGACTGGCCTATAATGATACAAATCTCATTTGTAAGAAAGGAGTGTTTCTTCGGGAAAAGTCTTATTACTTCCTCCTCTACACGGGGGAGAAACATCTGTCTTGCAAGGAAGCACTGATCATCTCCATTAACTATGGGATTTAATCAGCCAAAGGAGCATGGGGCAAGTAAGTGCATGAGGATGCTTCATATCATATCCACCTCTTCAAGATGTACAAATAAAAAGTAATCCAAAATAAGAGGACAAACCATTGTCAAGGTTACATGCCCACAGTCTGCCACAACTCTGCACCATCCACTAAATGCAGCAACTTGGTTTCAGAATTAGTAGACTGCTAGACAAAGCATCTTGTCAATGAGATGGAATGTCTATGGACCTCTCTACTTCGCTGCTTTCTAGGTCTAGCCTGCTGTACTACAAATTAGACTAGTGAAGAGATTAATTCCATTAATTCCAGGTCTCCGTGGTCCACAGGAGATCAGCGCTTTCATCAAGGATTAAATCTTGGATAATAGATGCTTGCTCTGGCAGTCCTTTTTCAACAGCATCCTACCTCACCAATATTCTTTACTCATCACTTAAGAGAGCTTTTGTTTAGCTAGGTGTGATGTGCTGCCTTCATCCCTTTGCAAAAACATCTCTGGCCCTGACCATTGAGGGAAGTCAATCAGTTGTTAATGTTTTCCTGCATTGGCCCTTTTATTCACTTGGCACAAGGACTTACTATAATTTTGCCTCTATTACCAACTATCACAGGAGTTCAGAAGATGACTTTATTCTCCTTTTAGTTGATAAGTCAAGGATGTCTTCTAGGGTGTCTTACTGTATAGATGTAATTAAAATAAATGATTAAATAAATGAAATTTATTTATTTATCAAATTTCATCACCTCCCATCTCCCCCAAAAGAGGGACTTTGGGTGGTTTACAATAAAGCTAAAAAGATTAAAATATAAAAACAAGATATCTTACATAATGTATAAATACACCTATAAAATATAAAATAATCCAGAATTATTGGGACTATGGGTTCCTGCTCTGGAACCTGTTTTTGTCTGATTTAAAGAATACTACTGAGAGAAGTATTTGAAATAAATCCATGTTCAGTATAACTAAGTTATTTGTGTTTTGAGGAAATGGAGAGATACAAAACAGAATGATTTTGTTTTGTTTTGTTTTTCAAAAGCATCATAGAAGAAAGTTTTTAACAGGGCAGATTTTGGAGGAAACTGCTGGTTGTTTTCTTCAGAGCCGAAAGCAAAAAATAGAGTTTCTTACCACCACCACCAGCCGAACAATTGCGAGACATTTGCTGCCTTAAGCAGAAAATATGGTGCCTCCTTCTCATTCCATGTACTGTAGTGTACATTAAGCAACCACACCAACATTTGAATCTTATCTCACTGCTGATGATGGGAACAGTGCAGGGAACTTTCATGGGAAAAGGAAAGAAGTCTCTGCTATAAGTCCCTGGGCCTAGAACTTAGACCATTGATGCAACCACAGTGGAAATCACTATATAACTCATCTGCTGACCACAGTCAGCATGATTCCCTTTATTTAATTTTTTTTTAGTACTCAAGAGATTTATGGCTATGGCAAAAAAGTTTATACAATAGTGTCTGCGGGGTGGGTGGGTATGTGGTTTGGGTATATACACACATACATATAGTACATATATATGAATGATCTACTGTTTATAAATGTACATCTCCATCTTAATATAGAATCAAGCCTGAGGAAGCCAGTATGATTAGTGACTTCCTGTGTGTATATAGGAAAGGATTTCTACAGCCATTTCTTTGCTAGGTTGTACAGTCATGTGAATCCCGTGTCCAAAAAAATCATCATGAGAATAATGGAAGCCTAAATACTTTCTACTTAGAATTCTAGCAGCTCTTCATTTCAGAAAATCTGTCACAGCTGTCCCCATAGTAATTGTGTAGCTCTAATTCAGTAGTGTGCTAATTTAATTAATTCTCCTTGAACCAAATAATATGTATTAAAATAATGCAATTCTACCCCTTCTCATGCCCAGATTTTATCTCTTATGGCAGAAAGCACTGGATAATTCTCTTGCTTGTCTCTGTAGGAAGTTGCTCTTGCCTTAATAAGTGAGGAACTGGAAATTCTGACCATGTTAGGAAAGAAGGATGCCCAGAAGATTGTGCCAAGTCTTTTTCCACACCACATGCACTCTAGGTAGAATCTTCTTGCTTCAGATGAACTGTCAAGTTGCTATTTCTGTTAACTTCTGCAATTGGTCTCCTTTTCAAAGGTTGCATTGACATCTCTTGGACATGTGGACATTGTGCTTCAAATTCTGTTTATCTGTGACAGATCATATCCAGAGCAATATAAAAAAATGCATCTGTTCCTGCACAGGACAGATCATGACTAATAAGTAAAGAATGGAGATGACATTTTCACTTACTCTGTGTCATGTTAGATTTAGAAAATGCAAGCATTTCAGGAGTGCTGGAAAAAATTATACGAAGATTACACTGAAGCTTGTCATTGTCTTTTTTGCCTTTAATTCCCTTTTTGCCTTTAATAACCACCCAGAGTCCCTCTTTTGGGGGAGATGGGCGGTAGCAAAATTTGAATAATAAATAAATTCAGCTTTCTCCAACCTGGTGTCATTCAGATGAATTGGGCTTCAAATCTGATAATTTCCAGCCATTGTATCATGCTGGCTGGCAATGATGCATCTTGAAATCCAACACAGCTGAAAAACATACAACTAAGGAACGCTACTTTTAATTTTTGCCCTTCCCCCTTCCAGTATTCTGCACTGTATAGGTTTTTTATTGGCTTGACTTTTCAGCTTCCTGCTTCCTTCTTTCTTTCTCTCTTATATCCATATTTTCTATCTTACAGTTTCTCTGCTTTTCAAAGCTTTGGGAGTCCTTAAGATCAGCCTTCTGACTTTTCTTGAATTTCATGTGCAAAACATGTGTTACTTTTTTTGCAGGACTAACAATACTTAAGATAATTTGTAGAATGGTACAAATTAAAATATACATACCATACTATATGGAACACAGCAAAGCAGGTATACCACCAGACATTATATAAAATTAATCACTAACTTGGAGCAACTTTGTAATGTTAGCTATCATTCAACACCAGTCACACTCATCCCTATCTAGAGGTTTCATTCCCATGGCTTAGCATTCCAGGCATGGAATTCACACCCTCTAGCTGTCATCCCATTTTACTTTTTCTGCTCCCAGGGAGGGATAAGAAAATTTGCAATATCATTCATCCAACTCACTGCTTCTAAAAAGACCAAGACACATCTCTTCAATTCAGCCGTTTAAATGGCTTTTGGTCATTTTAATATTTTAATATGGTGTCAGCGTCAAACTTTTATCTAATGTATTGCATTTATCTAATTTACTGTTCACCACCCTGATGATAAGTGAGGCTGAAAGGTGTGCCTCAGAAATGGCAAATGGCAGTCTTCATGGCAAGTCTTATGACCAAAGTCTATTTAAATAAATTAGGTACTTAATTAAGCAGGTGTTTTTGTTTTTGTCCATAAAATAAAGCAATTAAGGGTGTTTTTTTTCTTTTGGTTAGGAGCCTATTTCAATAAGAGGAACTTCTTGATCTTCCTGGAAATGCATTGTCTGTTTCTCCTTGTCAAGAAAGAGAGTATCTTATCAGCTTTCTGTCCTTTAGCACATGCTTAGATCTGCATGAGAGGTGCTAAAAACGGAATTCTTTCCTCCCTAAACTTTTGCAATACCTGGAAAGCAGGGATGGGAATCAAGGAAATGCTGACAGGTTCATTCCCCTGCTTGGCATCTTCAGACTAATTGGAGTTGGCAGCTAAGAGTCTAGGGTGCAATCCATGTTGAAATCTGAGTACCAAGGCTAACAAATCAGGAAGGTTAGTAATTAAGTTACAGCTTGGCAGTGTTCACCTTGACAGACTTGACCTGCCCCACTCCCTCAGTCATTAGCTTTTTTCTCCTGCCTTATGGACATTAACCAACTGGAAACAGTGCCTAAAACTCATGTTTTCAGTGTACTCTACAGTACTTAACTGTGGGGTCTTGTTTCATTGTGCCTTCCTTTCCTTCTACCCCTCCCCCCACAAGTGCATGTATTGTGCTCTTTGTGAAGTGCCTTGACTGCCAGGAGCAGAAAAAAATGGGCTTCTGCAATACCAGTACTCGATGCTATTGTTCTTACCGTTGTCATCCTATGTTTTAGTCAGCAGGAGAAGAGAGTTTTGATTCTTCAGAAGTATGGGGTATGTGCAGGCAGTTCAGAAACTATCACTCAGAGGCACCAGAATTTTACTAAGAGTGAAGCAGCAGGAGCAATTATGTAGGCAAAATGGGGAGGGGTTTCCAAAGACCCTTTTACTTCCTTGTTCTTGGGTGAGCATAGTGGGCCACACAGTCTGTCAAATCTTTGCAACCAACTCAGGGATTACCAAATCATGGAGAGCTCATGACCTTGCAGTCCATTTGCATGGGTGTGAAGAATGTGTACCTTGGTAAGTGCACACCCCTAAGCTACTCTTGGATGCAGCATTGTAGACCGAGCAATGCCTTGCCTCAGAATGCCTTTTATCAACTTACACTGGAGATAATTGCAACAATTATTTGCATTCTAATAACTTCATATTTGGTTTATCACATGTTAGACGTGGGCTGACTTTGCAAATGGTCCACAAACCAGAGCATCTAGACCCAGACTGAGGAAGGCATAGATATGTGGTTGGTTTTTTTCCATATCTCCCCAGATGTGATAATTTTCCTCCCATTGGTATGGAGAAAATCAATAGGTTCACTTTGTAATGCCCATGAATAACTTACTACTTGATCCCATGGAGCTATTTCAAGTGGCCTCCACAGGGTGGCTCTGATATATATGCTGGCTGTAAGTGAAAATGAGAATTCAAGTCCATGGAAGAATTGTTCAGCTAAATACATTGTTCCCATGCATATGGCCCTATATCCAAGTTCCAGTATCATCCAGACATTGTGACATCAAAGAGACAAAAAGTGAAGAGCAGCTGTAATCATTATGAAAAACCATAATTTTGATCTGGCTTTTTCTCTATAAGGTGCTGATAAGTAAGAATGATTTTTCCCTCTACTATGATGACCTGAGTGATAAAGAATATACCCCATTGATTCTTTCTCACTTGCTTGTTCTAACACACAGGAGAACATTAAAGTATTAGGAGCCTGGCTGGCATTCACAGTAGTATCTACTTTCTACCGCTGTTCTTTTGTGCACCTATTTCTTACTCACTGTTAGGGTTTTTTTAAATATGGTAGAGAACACAGACACAGAGACTGCACTTGTTTTTCCCACACAGAAGTACTCTTTTAATGTGCAAAATTAAACCCCTATCTTATTGTACTATCTTCCTATTACTATATGTTTACAACTATTCTATTTCTATTCTTATTTAATCTATAAAATTCTACTCTATGTTTTATTTCTATGTCCCTATTCCTATATTAGCACTATGTTGTCTTGTCTTAACCATTTCTTCTGTGTATCTTTCCCCCAGGTCTTCAGCTTTTGTAGCCAGTCTCAGTCAGTTTGAATGTGAACACCCTTTGCATTCCTTTATACAGGTAGTCCTCACTTAACAACCATTTTAGTGATGGTTTGTAGTTATGATGGTCCTGAAAAAACCGACATGACCAGTCCTTGCACTTATGATTGCCACAGCACCCTCCCCAGTCATGTGGTCACGGCAACCAGTTCACATTTACGACCATCACAGTGTCCTGTGGTCATGTGATTACCATTTGCAACCTTCCCAACCAGCTTCCGGCAAGCAAAATCAATGGGTAACTGTGTGATTCACTTAACGACCATGTAGTTTGCTTAATGATCACAGTGATTTGCTTAAGGGCTGCTGCTGCAGAAAAGGTTGTAAAATCGGGTCGGATTCACTTAATGACCACTTCGCTTAGCAATCAAGATTCAAAATTCTAGTCCCAATTGTGGTTGTTAAGTGAGGACTACCTCTAAACTTGTGAATGGGCTTTTCTCTCCCCCCCTCCCCCGCCCAGCACTCACAGTCCTCTGTTTCTGGAGCTAGTTTGTAGAGCTCTGCACCTGGGCTGCTACACACAATGGGCTTGGTTCAGTTTGCAGGCTTGCTTGGTTTTGCAGACTCTAGTTGGGCACCCTTCCTCCCCGTCTCTCAGCTCTGCCTCTCAGCGGTCTTGCAGCTCTAAGAATTGAAGTTTTCTCTTGCTGCCTGAAGACCCCTGCTGAGGTGCTTGCCTTTGGGTTGGAGTTTCTTGTCCCGCATCAGTGCTGTCTTCTGGGCTTGACTCTTTCTCTCCACACGCCTACACACATGCGTGTTTTCAGTTCCCTTTTCATAAATCAAACCCTCCAGTTAAGGAGAGGGTGGGGCTATTTTAACTCTCCTTCCCAGGTAGCATCAAAACTTTGGGTCCCAGGAAGAAAAAAATGCCTGCTCACTCCAGGTGGTGAGTTCACTCTTCCCAACTCACACAGCATAAAAAGGGGGAGGGGGGATTCCCCATTCCAGAGACTTGATGGGACAAATGTAGCTGTGGCACTTTGATATATTGCTGACGCCAAAAGGTGGATGGATTTGTTTCTCTTGCAGTGATAAATTAAGATGGCATTGCCTGAAACAGGAACACTTACATGCTTTGTAATGTATGCCGGCTTTGTAGAGTTAATAAACTTTGTAGCTGGCATTTTATGCTGAGGCGAAGTTTTAATGATATATGAAGTCTATGCAGAGGTTTTTGGTTCTGAATAATTTCTGGAGGTCAGGAATCATGCAGGATTTATCATCTGAAGCACTTTGGGCTCACAAAACAACCTGAACACTTCATACAGAATACAGAAGAAACCCCCGTGTTATGCTTGCGTAGTATGCCAGCTCAGAGAAGAAGGGTGAGCATTCAAGAGAGAAAGGGGAGATGAGAAAGTTCAGAGGAAAAGATGCTAGTTACCATAGCTACATGCTCTGCTGCTTTTGCAAGCACTGATGTGGGTCATTTAATGTGACACTGGCAGGACGGTTGCACCTGGAATGCTCTTCTGAGATACTGCAGGTCTTTGGTGGGCAGCCAGGACTGGACTGTTGCTGTTAATTACTGCAAGTTGTAAAACACCTTGGCTGTTTTTTTATTCCTCTTGACTTTGTTGTCACTCTCAATTAAATATATTGTTTAGAGATTAATTTAAATGATGCCACACTGAATATTTCTGATACTCAGAAAGCCATGATATAAATTCTAACAGTAACAATAACAGCCATGGAATTTAAAATTGGAAGCAGTTTTTGCAATATTGACGGCACATAAAACAAACTGGATTTTTTTTGCTGAAACGAAAAGCTATTGTGTTGAATAGAGGTTATTACTTAGTAAGGGATATAGAACTGCAGCTGTTGCTGTCATGCTTTCAGATAGATTTCCATTTTCATGAAAGTGGTAATAGTCCCAGGCAAGTCCAGGGAGTGCTAGGTAGAGGAAAGCTGTTCTTGAATATTTTGCACAAGCAGTGCTCATTAGATTTCTGCATATCAATTGTCTTGTTTCAGCTTGTAGTCCAGTATCTACCAGGTCTCTGTACAATTCTATCTTTGCACAATTTAATATCAGAGATGTGAAGAGTTCACAACTTCTAGGTTTTTGTATTCACCCCAAATTTCAAAATTTGAGGGGTAAGTTAAACCGCAATTCTAGTATGTACCAATATATTTTGAGGGCTAGTAAACCACATCTTTGAAAAATAATATACTGCTTTTTATTGAAACAAATGGAATATAAAGAAGAAAAATAAAAAATAAAAAGATAAATGAGAATAAACAAAGAATAAAAGCAAACAAGGACACTTGGGGAGGACAGTGAAATATAATACATTTAAACAACTATACCCAATATTTTTACTCAAACATTTGTACATATGTATGTAATCAATAAGAAAACATTAAAGTGGCTAATTAATGGAGAGGATATTTGAATACATCTATGCTTAATTAAGGGGTTCTTTAAAGCTCTTTTCTAATTTTCTGCACTTTTATATAGCGCTTATGCAAATAAAGTTTTTCTTCAGTTTTCCATTGTTTGCCACAGTACATCTGGTGCTAATATCAAGCACTGTATTACGTTGCAGCATTTAATAACTTGTAGGAAAAACATACAATGAAACATTGACAGGATTAATAATTTCAAAATTGAACAACTTTCAGCACCATGGACAGGGCTGGCCACCTGTAAACCTGTTTCTAAACTGAAATTCCAGCAGGAATTTTGTAATATCTTAGTATAAATTACACAAGAATGTACAAACACCACATGATAAATTATTTGGTATATTTCAGTCAGATTTATCTCATCAATTTACTTCCTTTCATAATTCACCTCTTGATATTATCTTTGTTTCTTGGTTTTCTCCTTTATTTGTCATCCTTATCTACAAGAATTTATCTCAGATGAAGGTGGGTTTTTATTTATTTATTTTTTCCCCTTGGAAATGCTTATATACATCAATATATATGTATATAGTGTGTGTATATGTGTGTATATCTATAGTATACACACACACACAAACATACAATACATACATATATACACATACAGTCATAAATATATACTGTAGAGAATATAGTCACAAAATATTTGTGGCATCAGTACAAAAGTAACAGTTCGCATCCATGCATGTAATATAATTTTTGACTTAGTAAAATAGAGGAGAAGACAAAAGAATTAATGGGTTATGGTCAAGATTTATCTGGATGGGGCATGTCCAGTTTATGAAATATAATAGAGATTGTGTGCAACTGCATCTGTCCAGCTGGTATTGGGATAATTTCCAAACATTTTCCCCATGTTACAATTGGCCATAGCAGTTGGGAGATTTTAAAAAATGTATTATTTAATGGACTTTCAACACTTTAAAATCATGATATAGGGCAGTAAGAGCAACAATTACAACAGTGAGAAATAATGCTGTACAGGTTTAAGAAAAATCTTGGGCAAACTTTTTTTAATAGTAATTTTATTAAAGATTATAATTACAACAGTAAAAACTAATACAAACTGGAAAAAGGTAGAAGAATAAATAGTAGTAGGTGCAGAAAAGAAAGGAAGAAAGAGAAAATAGGAAAAATATAGTAAAGAAAAAGAGAAGAAATATATAAAGAAGTGATTTCCCTGTTCACAACAAGTACAAACAGTTTTAGTAACTTATCACCTTCTCTGAAAATACAACAAATGATCTCTTCTTTCCATATCCTATCTCTTATTTATAAACTAATCCATAAAGCATCATCATTTCAGTCCTGGTGTTGGCAAAAGTCCATTAAGGGTTACCAGAGATAACAACACATTTATTTTAACCTTGATCAAATAAACCAACTTTATATTCCTTCCTTTTACTTCTAACAATCTTAATCTTTGGTCCATTCAAATAATGTCATAGAACTTGATTTCTTTTCATTTTTTCTTTGTCTTTTCTCACAAGATTCATCAAAACTTTAACGAGCCTCTTTTGTAAATCCAATATAGGAAAATTATCCAGGTCACTCTCTTGGTTTATGTTTGTATATTCCTTTTAATTATTAAGACATCAGCCAGCTTCTTTTGTATGTCCAGTGTAACATCTTTTTCCATGTCATTCTTGTAGCCTGTCATTTGTAAATCCACTTTCAACTCAGTCTCAATCTTGTCAGGTAGGACTTGTTCCTTTTCCATAACATCTTTTAGACACAGTCCCTCCATAGAGGCAGATATCTCTGTTGACACTATTAAAATTAACTTTGGAGTCTATTGTTCAAAAATATCCTTCAATATGTCCAATGCTAGAATATTTTTGCTTCATTCTGTAATTGTAAGTCAAGTTTATGTGTTCTTCTTTAATTGTAATCTTCAGTTCCCTCTAGTTCCCTCTAGTATCCAATTTTTAAAATCTTATTATGTTTTTTTTTTAATTCAAAACAAAAGCATTTTCCCATGGGAAGGATTCTTTATAATTAATTCCAAAATCTTATTTCAAATTTATCTGGACCCTTAGTCTGTTTATAATTTTCTAAAATCAAAGTTTTAATCACCCTTTTGCAGTTTATTAAAAAAAAAATTAAGCTCTTAAACTTGTAGTTAAAACTTTCTTTTGCTAAGGATTGAAGGAAACTCACCTGGTGCTGTCCAACTTGTCAATCCAAAGATTCCTAATAGCTGAAAAGTGGTTAACAAGCAATTTCCAAAAGTGATTAGAAAAGGAAGTATGCAAACTTAGTGTCCTTTCAAAGGCACCAACCACGGTTTGAGCAAAATGGCTATTCCCTCATCTCCCAGAGCTCTAAACCCACCAGAGACCACTGTCTTGTGGTCTCCTTTTGAGGAGCAACTGTCTGGAGTACTTGTGGGTAATCTCAAGTCGTCTCCTTGTCCAGAAGGGAACTATCAAAGAGCCAGTTTACTCATTGGCTCTTCATTCCACTGCAGTCATTTTAGTTCTATAAAGGACTTATGGACAGACTAATGGGCTTTTCTTACAAAAATTGGTGCTTAATGGAAGATTGGAATGGAGTGATCTCCCCACAAATAAACAGAACTTCTGAGAAAAATATTAAAAATACACAAGGTAAACTACAAAATTTTTTTGTATTTGATGGACAGTTTAGAGCTTGTTGATGCATGGAGACATAAAAATGGAAATTCAAGAGAGTATACTTACTTTTCTGAAAGATATAGATCTTTTTCGAGAATAGACATGATTTGAATTTCAAGAATTGGACTACTGAGGTTAATTAAATAGAGATATTACTAAAGACCTTTTCAGATCATAATCCAGTGAGTTTGTTTTTTAAAGGAAAATTCAGTTGTTTCAGATGGAGGTTAAATGAAATGCTGTTATAGAAAGAAGCAATAGTGGAGGATTGTAAAAAGAAATTAAAAGAGTTTAAAAAGAAATTTAAAAAGAAAATAATCTTAATAAAGGTACAGATGTAAGAATGGTTTGGGACACAAGCAAAGCTTTCATGAGAGGTTACCTTATTCAGCATAATAGTGACCTCAAAAAGAAGAGTCAAGAGAAAACACAAGCTATTTTGGATGAGATAAAAAGAAAAATAAGAGGGATTAATGAAGTTTCCAGAGAAGATAAATATTTGTCAATGAAGTAAGCTTCTACAGAGAAAATTATCTATGTTAACACTAAGAAATAAAAATGAACTATGCAAAACAAAAAGATTTTGAGTTTGCAGATAAACCAGGGAAGTAGTTGGAATACAAATTACGAAAAGAAAAAGAAAAGAAAATGTTACTGGGAGTACAAGAGGGAGATACTGTAATAACAGATAATGTAGTTATGCAAAAGGTATTTCATTAATTTTATTCCAGTTTATATAAAGGACATGAAATTTCCCTGAAGAAAGTAGCTGAATATTTAAAGAAACAAAATTTACCAAAGACTACAGAAAAACAGAAACAGATTATGAATAAGGGAAGTTTGCAAAGCTATAAAAAAGACTAAAATAGAAAAGATGCCTGAACAGCTTCTTACTATAAATGCTTTGAGGATGAACTTTTACAACCTTTACAAAATATGATGAATTCTATTTTACTGAGGGGAAAGATGCCAGAGAGCTGGAAAGAGGCTAATATAGCATTAATACCTAAGAAGGGACAAGTTTTGACTTTAACAAGAAACTATAGGCTGATATCATTATTGAATGATGACCACAAGTTGTTCACAATGATTCAACGATTTTGGCTGAGAGGTTGAAAATAATTTTGCAAGAATTTATTCATGAGGATCAATGTGGGTTTTTACCTAAAAGACAGGATAATATAAGCAATGCGTTTGACATTTTGGAATACTAGGAGCAACATAATGAAAAACAAGCCGCATTGATTTTCTTAGACACAGAGAAGGCCTTTGACAATTTGAACTGGGCCTTCCTGTTTAAAGTTTTGGAAGACATGAATTTTGGAGAGAATTTTATTAAATGGATAAAATTGATCTACACTTCACAGAAAGCATAAATAATTGTCAATGGAGGTCTAACAAAACCCTGTGAGATACAAAAAGGGACAAGACAGGGATGCCCACTGTCTCCTCTGCTGTTTATTTTAGTTCTTGAAATATTAAATAGAGATATAACACAAGATGAGAGGATTGTGGGAGTAAAGATTTAAAAAGAAACTTATAAGTTAAGGGCTTTTGCTGATGACTTGATGTTGATTCTGGAGGATCCACTAAAGGGAATAGAGACATTAATGGGAAAATTAAAAGTATTTGGTACATTAGCAGGTTTTAAGATTAATAATCAGAAGATAAAGATGTTAACAAAATTATGAAAATAGAAGATCAAACAGAATTGATGAAGAAAATGTGTTTTAAGATTGAGCAAAAAGTATAATATCTGGGTATCACTATGACAAATATGAATTGTGCGTTATTTCAAAATAATTATGTTAAGACATGGAAAGGAGTTTTTAAAAGATATGTTATGATGGGAGAAATTACAATTTCTGTGATAAAAATAAATGTTTGGCCTAGACTGATATTTTTGTTTCAGATAGTACTGGGTTTTGACAACTGATGCACCATTTAAACAGTGGCAAAACAATACATCTAAGTTTGTATGGCAAAGGAAAAAAAACACAGGTTAAATATAAGGTGTTACAAGATGCAAAAGAAAGAGGAGGATTGGGTTTACCTGATTTGAAATTGTACTTTGCAGCATGCTGTTTGGTTTGGGTGAAAGTGTGGGTGCTGCTCAGAAATAGAAGACATTTAGAGTTAGGAGGACACGACCTGAGGTTTGTGTGGCATGGATTTTTATGGTATGTGGATTTTAAAAACCACTTCATTAGACATGCCATATTGAGAATGTGGAATAGATATAAATCAACATTGTGCCCAAAAACACCTTTGTGGCTCTCAGCACAAGAAGTATTTCATAGACAAGAAATAATAGGCTAACACAAATGGTTAACATATCATGAGATACTAGAATTCTGTCAAAGGGAATACAAAATAAAATCAAGAGAACAACTGATGGCAGAGGGACATGACTGTCAATGGTTTTCCTATTTACAGTTACTAGAAAGATTTAAAGTAGACAAAAGAATATATGGCATTGTATATTCTAAGACTGACTTTGAAATGGAATTGTGTACAAACGATGAACATGTGATTGCTAAAATGTATAAACTTTTATTGAAATTTGAACCAGAACAAGTGAAAGAATGTATGTTAAAGTGGGCTAAAATTTTGGTTATAATATACAGATGGAACAATGGGAAATATGCGGTTGAAAGGATTGAAAGTTACACTAGATTATAATCATAAACAGAATTTTTATAAAATGATATATCATTGGTATATGACACCAGAAAAATTATCTAGAATGTATAAATGGTACTTCAAATCTATGTTGGAAATGTGAACAACAAGAACAATCATTTTACCATGCTTGGTAGACGTGCAAAAAAGCCAGAAGACTTTGAGTGCAAATGCATACACCAATTCCGAAGATTTTAAAGATTAATATACAATTGAAGCCAGAACTTTTCCTCTTGGGACTGATGGATAAACAGTTGGAAAAAAGTTACGGAGCTTTTTTTTCATACGGTATATGATAACTGCAGCGAGATTATTGTATACACAAAGAAGGAAAGATTTGGCAATACCTACAATGGAGGAATGGTTGTGAAGATGATAGAACTTGCTAAATTGACCTGTTTGATTAGAGAAAAGACAGTATCTACGTTTATTGCTGGCTGGAAACCCCTTATGGACTTTTTGCATAAAACAGAAAAAAATGAACTTATGATCTATGGTTTTGACAATTAGATAGGGTAGATTATAGAAAGAAGAGAATCATGATGTAACTTTAGAGAAAGAGGTAAATCTACAATTGTACTTATAACTGCTGTAAAGAAGATCAGAAACCACTTCTTTATATCTTTTTTCTTTTCTATTTTTCTCCTACCCTTTTTCTTTCTGCATTTTAGCTTTTTCTTTTATTTCTTCCTTTCTTTTTTCCTTCTTACTTTTAGTTTGTATTAATTTTCACTCTTGTTTTTACAACTTTCAATAAAATTTCATTTTTAAAAAACCTTACATACCACAAGAATCTTGTTTTTTTTAAAAAAGGACTCCCAAAGTTACATGGATGCCACCTTTCCCTCAATCGCTGAGTTTGCTAGTAATGTTAGAAAAGCCTCCTGTTATGCCAACTTTCTGTCACTACAGACAAGCCCACAGTAGGATCTTGACTCATTTATAAGCTGAAGTACACAGTACCGTTGCCATAATGCACTTTGACGTATTTTTCCCTTCCTATCCTGAAAATAAAACTTCATCCAGGCTGTTCATCAATAGAGCTTCTATCCCATTATATGTAGATGAAAACTGTTTATTTTCCTGAAAATATGTCCATTTCTTTCCTCTTTATAAGAGACAAATCTGCCAGGAAAGACAGAACATTAATGGTATAAATTAAAACATAGGATAAAATATACGTAAGTGCACACATAAGCTGAAACGTATATGTGTGTACATCTCAGTGGAAGAGATTAATATGTACCAGCTGAAGGTTTCTTCTTCACTGCAATTTAACAAATAAGTAAAAAAAAATGATGTTTTCATCCAAGTCTTTGCTTTTGGAGAGTGTAAGGAATGATTGATGCATTCATCTCTTCCATGCTGGGTTGATAGCAATAACTACCACAAAAGTTCACAATGATTTCCTTGCTTTGATCAATTTATTTTATCTTGTTCTTTTTTATCTACTGAAATCTTGAATTGTTTCTATAGAAGTTTAACATAATAAGAATAACTATGATTTTTCTTCATGGATGATACTTAATAGGATTAATGCTCACTGCAAACTCTGGTATATCAGTGTTGTTCCAAAAGAATAAATAAAAACTTGATATTTTGAGAAACACATTTCACACGCAGCTTTTTCTCACCCTTGAAATATTAAAATACTTCATCCAAATATTTATTTATTTATTTATTTATGGACACTGATTTGCTCATGGCAAACTAAGAAACAGAGAGAGGAAGAGATACCCAACATAATGATTTCATAAAATCACAATCTAGGAATTCATAAAAGGAAGCATGTATATTTAATAAATGTATGAGTCATATTTCAGATAATAAGCCCTCAAAATGACCTAAATAGAAAATTCATGTTTAAATTACCAAGGCCACCATCCAACAAAAATGTAAGCATGATTAAACTTCAGCGGGTTATGCATACAGCTCTGTGGTGGATGATATGGCCCATAGGTAACACTTAAGTTAAAAAAGGAAAGCAGTCCCAATATTTTCTGTAAGCCACATTTTTGCAAATAGAATGAACTTGCCCTTCCCTTACCCTGTTTCATTCAGATATTACAACATTAAAAAGCAAAACAAAAAATAATAATAATAACGAGAAGAAAAATAGATTGGTTGTATCCTCTGCCATGCTTTGTAATCTATGACAGTTTCCTGTAAGATTGAAACTGATTTTCATACAAGAGGAAACCGTTTTGTAAACAATGGACAAATGGCAGAAACAAGCAGCCGTTGACTTAAAAAGATAGCCAGAAGCGGTCCAGGATAATTCAGGTGAACAGTTTATGGGAAGAAGGCAAATGTGGAAACTGGAAAAGGAACAAAACCATTTTATTTCCAAATCCAGCCCTTTTGCCATTGCCTTGTTCTTTTAGTAGTATAACAGACACTCACTATAGTACCTCCATGTTTTTTCCCACAGAAGTGACAGAAAGGAAGCTGACAATGGAGGAGGAGGAAGCCAAACGTATTGCAGAAATGGGAAAGCCAATACTGGGTGAACATCCAAAACTGGAGGTCATCATTGAAGAGTCCTATGAATTCAAGGTTAGTGCTGTGTACCAAGAGTTTTGGGCAGGAAGTGAGAGAAGGAACAGCGGGAAAGCAACTAAGCAGAAGAACTGGTTAGTAGAGCAGGAGAAAGGAAGGTGACTAAAAGGAAAAAGGGAGGGTGCAAGAAAAGAAGAGGGTTGAAAAGGGACGCTAAGCTAAGGCAAAAGTCCAGGCTGAGTCCTGGGAGGGAAGAGAAGAAGACAGTGAGAAGAATAAATAAAATGAGGTCATGGCAAGGGAAAGATGAAAGTCTGAGCAAATTTGAAATAGAGTAAGAAATGTTTTAAAAAATATAGCTCTACTTTAACAATAAGAGAACTTGATGTCCAGAAGTTCCACAACTGTCTTCTGACCGGTGATGAGTGAAAAGTCCTACATCTAAATATATTCATGAGTTCAAGATACTGTATGTAAAGTGAGAACCAACTGAACCAAATGTATGGTCGTTTTTAGCTAAAAGAATATTGCATTGATATACAGTATGTGAGAAATTAACTGGGAAATGTGCTAAATTTTTCCAGTTGCTAACCCTTACCATCAAATGACTCAGGGGCCAAACTGACATGCCCTTACATCTAGCTGAAACAGGTTTCTAGCTCTCTGAAGGTTGGTTGTCCTGGAAATTGTTTTTAGCAACATGTCCATCTCAATCCAGGTCAAGTCTGCTAAGACTCACAGAACACCGTAAGGAACCTGAGCATGCTAGGTTCCGGCAGTTATCAAAGGGAATTATGAATGGGAAATAATTTATCCATTGACAGGGTACATTGCAGTCTGTGGAACAAACAGAGAAAAGGCCAAGAAAGAAGAATTACATTTACCAAGAAGGGAGAAAGACCTATATGAATTAACCTCTTGGATTTTATACTTATTTATTGCATTTTATATCTGTAATTGTTTTTATAGATGTTAATTGTTATTATTATAGTCTTGATTTTATTGATTTTATTGTAAACCACCCAGAGTCCCCCCTTTTGGGGGAGATGGGCGGTAGCAAAATTTTAATAATTAATAATAAATAAAAATAAAAATAAATAAAAAGCAGAAAGTGCCCTTTTCCTCAATGATGCAACTGTGACTTTGGGCAAATAACTTGTCCTAACATGAGCTTCCCAATCTACTTACAGTTTGATGTTTATATCTTTTGCTTCTTTTATTTCCTCTTTCATAGCCATTGTCTATGGCTTCAGCTAGCTTCTTGAAGCTGATGCTTTCTAAAAGAGTTAAGACTACAATTACAAGAAACCTTGTAAGACTGGTGAGGAAATTCTGGGTCATGTGGTCACAACAGAGTTGGAAGGCACCTGCTTAGGAAAGCTACTTAAAACCTTCAGTCAACCTCCATGTTGACTGAAACATGCTCCAATGGAGGGCCTGTAGTAAAACCAGTATTCTCTGTGTTCCTGTGATTGACAGAGTACAGTGGACAAGCTCATCAAGAAGACAAATTTGGCTTTGGTTGTGGGGACCCATTCATGGAGAGACCAGTTCATGGAAGCCATTACTGTCAGTGCAGGTGAGACAGAGTGAATGCCTTGGACTCAGCCAGGGGAACAATCCCCCAAAGGTAGAGAGGGAACCCTAGCACGGATTGCTACAAGCGTTTTTATGAAGCTCTTGTTCCCACCCAGTAGGCATTATGGACTGTTGAAAGACTTTATCCTTATCTTGCTTGACTTGCATTTTGGTTAGAAATTTTATTCATCCATCCTTTGGATAGTGAATGAATGTATATTAAGTCTGAAAATAAAGTATTTTAGATTAATTACTTGTTTTTAACTAACACAGTTATTTAACAGATACACATAATATAAAAATCATTGCATGGTGAATTTTTCAGGTATTGTAAGTCATGATAATGAGAAAATATGCAGTTTAATAAAAAAAAGTTTTCACTGATTATTAGAAAGAAACTATTTTTTTTAAAAAATCCTGTTACTTTAATTTTCCAGAATCAGAGTAGCTAAAATTAAATTGTTCCCTTAATTCCCAGGGCCAGTAATTAAAATTAATCCCAGACTATTAAAATTGTTATTGACCAATCCATTGGGTTTAATCTTAGGTAAACCAGTTGTTTTTGTTTAATTAATCTAATAAAATCTAACTAGTCAATTTATCTATTCAGTTAAATTAGAATGCTTAATCCTTTGGACAGACTTTGGCAATTCACACATACCACAGAAACTGCCTCCTCAGATCTTAGTGATAAACAGTGCTTTAAAGCCACATCCTTCTATGGCTAGGCACTCTAAGCGCCTCTGTTTTAAGTGAAGTCCATAGTTCGTAAGTAGCCACAGTATCCTGTTGCAAATGTTATTGAGTGCATCTTAGCTGGATACTAGCATTCTTCCTGGGAAAAGAGTTTGTTTCCAACAAGCCTACAGTTTCTGCTGTGTGAGCTTCCCAAAGGCAATGAGAAAAGTGCGAGGGAAATCCCAAGCATTCTGTTTATGAAAGTATTTTCACTATTGGCTGTGGGACTTCCTTGCTTAGGGCAGTTTGTATTTCAACACTTGCCATGTCTCTCTCATTCCTCTTTCTTTCCTTCCCCACTTGAGCATGGCTTAGCCTGCAGCCCGAATCACTCATTCCCCAAAGTAAAAGCCATCACAGTCAACAGGATTTGTTTCCAGAGAAGCTTATATTTTAGATCAGACTACCAATCTTTTGTTCCCACGCCTCTCCCTTACCTTTTCCCAGCTTATATTTTCCTCCTGTTGTGATACACACTTCCTGTAATAATGCATATTATTGAACAAAATTCTCCTCAAGATCACTCCAATCTCCAATCTCAGGATTTTGCCCTCATCCATGGTAGCCAACTGCCAGTGCCTAATATGCCAAGGCACAGTGATGGTCAGGTGGAAAGCACTTCCTGTTTTATGTACTACTCTTACTGCGTTGATACAAAACTTGCCACTAGCAAGGACAGGCTGAAAAGCAGGGTTTCCTACATTTTGTGCCCAATGGGTACATTTGAGATTTTGAGAAAGTATCATGGGCACCATCACAATTCTTTTTTTAAAGCAAAGGGATTAGAAATCAGAGGACCAACAGTTGCCAGCTACTCCACTCTCTTGCTTTCCTTTCTTAAAAAATCCTTTGAATTCATGCATTGCATGAATAATAAATTGCACAGAAGTATCCTGCAGAGACAGAAAGGGAGGAGGGCAGCTGGAGACTAGAACCCTGTTGCTTTCTACCTGACCAAGGTAAGTTTTGTAGAGCCCAAGAACTCCCTCTGAATAGGAAGGCTCGTGAAGCTTTAGCAGGCACTTGGGTAAATGCCTGACATGCTGTGATGTAGGGGTGGGGGGCAAGACATGGCTAATCCCAAGAGTAATCGAAGGAAGCCTTTATTTGAGACAAAACAAATTAGATTTCATTTTCACCCATTTTCTTTCCCAGTGAAATCCAAGAGTTTAGTGCAGGAAACCTCTTGAACAAGGTAATCTATTTCAGTTCCATCTTCCAGATACAACACTGTTAGATGAAATATGTGGCTAACTTTTATTTATTTGATTGATTTATTGATTTATATGGCTGCCCATCTCACTGCAGTAACTCTGGACAGCATGCGAAGTTAAAAACAACAGTGTAAACAATCTAAACCATAATGTCCAAGGTTACAGACAACAAGTCCAGCTGATAAGAAAACAAAATTAACCAGCAGAGCCCCAGTACCTGGGGGAACTGGCTATATCATAAAAACTCTGAGCTTTTTTGATTATTCTACCCATGTCAACTGGCAACTGAATTTGAGCCTGATTCCCAAAGAAAGACTGCATTCAAGGGAGTATGCAAATTCCAGCTGTGAGATCCAAATCAGTAGTAATGTACTGTAGTTACCCAAACATCATCACATTTTTTTCCTTACACACCACACTAGGATTAACACCAGGTGAACAATCAAACAGCACAGTATACCCTAATCAAGGAGATATTAACTCAGGCAATCAACCAAGCACCAAACAACAGCCCAATCAGAGAATTCCCAAGGAGAGAACAACACCCCTACCAACACAAGCAGGGCAAGCCACAGTATATAAACTGAGAGCAAGACCCACTCCCTCTTTGCACTGAAGATGTTGCCTAGTTTGGCAATGAAACGTCTGCAAGAAAACAAGGCTCAGAGAGCACCAAGGACTCCACACCACACCCATCATAGCATACATACACAAACATGTTGGAATGAAGGTAGATTGGGATCACCTAGTACATTTTTGGTCATCGTAAATAGATTGTTATGGATTGATTCCTGATTGTTTAACATTGGTAAACAATGATAGTGGCCATCTATTACTGAAATAAAGTTGGAGGAAGATTAACTAAGAGGAATGTTTGTGGGGGAAAAACTGTTTTGAGATTCAGAGCAGATCCTTGGATTCGAGAGTTCTTTAATCCCAGGCTATTGTATCAAGGGCTGCAACTGGGCAGGGGGGGGTAAGCGGGGCATGTGCTCTGGACACCGCTCTGGGGGGGTGCCAAAATGAGCACTGGGGGGGCACCAAAATGGGCATGGGATCCATGTTTGCCCCAGGTAACACAGACCCTAGTTGCAGCCCTGATTGTGTCAAGCTCCAGTTAAGCATCTTAAGGTACCAGTAAAATACAAGGAAGAGCTGGTCCCTTTCTGATTTTTATTGTACTGTGAGAGAGAAATCCATCTTCTGACTTTGGGCACTGAGAAGCATGAACCTTTCTGTCTTGTATCTAGCACCAAATACTGAAGTTCAAATATCGTATTGTATGGGAAATAATTTCTTTGAATAACCTGAGTTCAAACACTTGCTTCTTCTGAGAAAAGATGAAAAAGATTGCCTGCCTTCAATCTTTCCACAAAGCTGTCACTGTTGCTATGGTAATAAATGTGGTCATCCTCTGGGTGCTCATATAAGAACAAAGTTAAGAACATTAAGTGTTGCTTCCTTTGTGTTACCCACTTTCAAGCATTACGTTGTCATTACAAGAAGTGAGGAATCCCAGTGCAGTCTCCAACTGTTCATCCCTGCTAATTCTCCAAAAACTCATGAAATCAGAAGGAATGAAGGTGCAGTTTTAACAGTGCTGTGCTTTTTCAACCACCTATGAAAGTTTCTGACTAGAAAAAAGACTTTTTCCATGGTCAGCTTTGAGAAGATTGAATTTTCTGACTCTTCCTCAATATGCTGACCTATATATGCTACACCACTATTTTGGATTTTATAGAGGTCATCTATAACTGAATACACAGCCTGTCAGGAAGCATAGAGATATGCAAAGATAAGCTCCTCGTATACCTTTTGAGAGGTAAGAAGAGCAAGGTAGGGGTTGAATGCTGCAGGCAAAAAGAAAAAAAACAATTACCACCAAGAGGCCTCTAAAGGCTTCATATCCATAGGAGGAGGGGGAACTGTGGGTGATCCAGAAAACAGTGCAATTTCAGGAAGAAGATAGGTGGCAGGATCAAGAAGCAGAGGCTCAGAGAAAACAGCCAGTAAGCAATGTTCATATATGAAGGAAGATTGGGAACGAGGAGGCCAAAGCAGGACAAACTTCTAGATCAAAGACCAGTGTGGCACTAGACCAGTGTTTCTCAACCTTGGCAACTTTAAGACGTGTGGACTTCAGCTCCCAGAATTCCCAGCCAGCATGGCTGGCTGGGGAATTCTGGGAGTTGAAGTCTACACGTCTTAAAGTTGCCACGGTTGAAAAACACTGCACTAGGCAGTGGTTTCCTAATTTGTTGCCTTCTAGGTATATTAAGATGACAACTCCAGCCATATTACATCCTAAGTATCTCTAGAGGGCAGCAAGTTGGGGAAGGCTATGCTAGACATTCCCAATAGCTGCATGGAACACACGCTGAACCCTCTTAGGATCTATCCAGCAACCTGAAGATCAGGGAATAAGAAGCAGTTCTAGTGGGTGGCCTTATTTACCCATTAATCTGGAATGTTTCCTTTTTGGTGAGATGATGGTTCTAAATACAGAAATGGCTATGGACCATATGGGTCAGGCAAGAAAGTTACTCTTCTGTTGAACCTATTTAGTCATCTAAATGGCTGTTTCCATACAGAGCCTTTTCAAGGGACAGATCAGTAATAGATGCTGCTAGTCTAGCAGGTTCAAGCATGGATATAAACAATGAAGAAATCTAGAAAATGATATTCCCTACGTATGTCCTAATCATCTGATGTGCAAATTTGAAAGTGAGGTGCAGTGAGAAATGAATAAATAGACTCGGCAGTACCTCCAGGAGCAGCCCAATAAAGCAGTGATGGTGTGACTTTCTAACTGGCTATTGCTTCAATATTTTTAGGCTTGGATAGTTGGGGTTTTGCACAGCATCTGCTGATCTGAGGCTCTCCATTTTGTCTTTCCCACAGCAGGTGATGAGGATGAGGATGAGACTGGTGAGGAGCGCCTGCCCTCCTGTTTTGATTATGTCATGCATTTCCTGACTGTCTTCTGGAAAGTGCTCTTTGCCTGTGTGCCCCCAACAGAGTATTGCAGTGGCTGGGCCTGCTTCATTGTGTCCATCCTGATCATTGGTATGCTCACCGCCATCATTGGTGATCTGGCCTCCCACTTTGGCTGTACAATTGGCCTCAAGGATTCTGTGACTGCCGTGGTCTTGGTGGCCTTTGGCACTTCAGTCCCAGGTGAGGAGGCTTCTTTGAGATGGCCAAGTTGGCACCATGGGGCTTCTTACTACCCCATCACTAGCAGAGCTTGCAAACATTAAATTACGATCCAGAGCCATATGCAGCTTCCTAGAAATGTCCCCCAAATATAACACCCAGAGAGATTCCAGACTTAGACAAAGTGAAGAAGCAGTGCCATCGGAACGCCAGTTACAGAATGTTCATAAGGAGAAGCAGGGAGAGGAAATTATGTTTGCCCTATTTAACTCCTTGGAGGAATGTCAAGTAAGAAAAATAGTGAAGAAATATTGTGCAACACCCATCAGCTTGCTTGGAATTTATGATGTATTACGCCTTCCAAACATATGTACATATAAATAAAAAACAATGTCAGCGAATGATAAAGTGCCTCATACTTTAGCAAAATAGTGTATGTAAAGAGACTCTCAAGAAGTCTGTTACAAATATTCTAACTGGGCTTCTTAACAATGGAACTGTTAGAAATGATCCTTTAAAATATTTCTTATAGGATTAGTTTGTGGAGTAGGGAATATTTCAGATTAGTATTTTCCCTCTTTGCAACAAAACTAATGGCCTTGGTTGTGCATATTAGTACCAAATGAGCCTAGTTTTAAATAAATCACTTCTACCAAGCAGTTTTCCAATTATTCTCATTTTTAATGCTAAAAGATACTTTCAGAAAAAGTATAACATGTGGGTAAAACGCAGCTATCATTTAACAATCCCAGTTACTAGTAAGGCTAAATATTACATGTAGTTGCACATAGTCAAGAGAGCCAAAAGCCATGGGACACAATTGAGAAACATTTAGTG